>NW_011888820.1:3181706-3184768 GCF_000151845.1 Pteropus vampyrus
TGTGTAATAATCTCAAAATGGCTCATTTTCTGGTGAGACTTATTTGAAAGAGGAAATGGAAATATGCTGCCCATATAATGGCCTTGGGCTGCAAGACAGATCCTGCAGGGGATCAAGGCCATGACATTGCCAGAAAACAAATACTGAAACAAAGCTGAAACACTTATTGTCAAGGCCGGAGAATATTTACCAGTCATGCGGTTCAAATTCATGGGTATTATTGTTAAAGCTTGTGGGAGAAGTACACTCAAAATCAGCAAACACAGTCAATAAAGTACCCTCTGAGCAACAAGCAAGCTCACCAATGGGTGGCCACATTTGGCCCCAGGCTCTCAGGGGAGAAGGCAGTTTACCAATTATTGCTGATTGCTGGGTTAATAAAATTGCTCAGACCTTGATTACATTCACTTCTAGCCTCTTTCAATATGTCTTGCTGGGTTTTGCTAAACTTACTTTCATCCATTTACAAAAGGTCAACTAGTCTGTGTGTTGACTTAACAGTAGTGAGTGCTTCTGGTATAATCCATATGATATTAGTCCAGCTAGGTTTCACAGGAAGTATGCCGTTTATCATTCTTATAGAAGTCCTTGATTTGTCAAGTTGGTACCAGCTGTTATCACTTTAATAGAGATCACTGTATAATTTCAAAATATCTTATTCTCCCTAAAATTATTCCGATGCTCAAAACTGTCTAGAGCTCTGAAATGTGTGTCTTGCTTCTGTCACTTATCAGGATGGGTTAATTAACTTCTCCCATCATGCTGTTAAGCTATGCTACAAGCCAGGCATCAAGCTTTCCAAGGGCAATTGCCTTTCATCATCTCCCTACAGACAAAAACAGGTATGGCCAAGGGGATAACTTTGTGTTTTTCTTTTTTATTCTCTCTTTAAGAGGAGCAATTAGGTGGTAACTAACTGGTGGAGCAGAAGGTGGTAGCATTCAAAGTTCACTTGTGGTTTGAGGTAACTCAGGTATTTGATGACAAAGGCAAAATCAGTTGAAGGGAGAACAGTAAAAGGGAATGTGATGAGAACAGGTATGTAAAACGTAATCAATAAATATCTCATAAAAGAATGTACAGAGAATCTCTTTCCTTGTTTCCCAGAATGCATGTATCTGCCTCTGCTACAATCTTAAAACTCATTTTAATTCTTAATTGCTACTATGCAAGTAATCCTGGTGGACATCGCCTTTAATATTGGCAAAGTTGTCCAGTCACAGCCACTTGGTCCTGAGATAGTGCCAAGATCAAAGTGTTCATGGCCACAGCCTTCACTTCCTTTGCTTCTCAGAACTGTAGACCCAATTTTAGGAGGAGAATACATCAACCTGGCATTAAAAAGAGCTAAATTCTTCAGAAAGAATCCCCTTTCCAGCACAGTGGAATGCCCTAGATGTTCCAGAAAGGCAGATGTGACCGTCACAGAGAAGTGAGTAACAAGAAATCCTACCTATGCAGGACCATTGGACTGAGTCAGCAGGAGTCAAGGTCATTTTTGTTTGTGTGTTCTAGACCCTCATCTAGAACAAAACAAACTATCTCTACAACAAGTGTCCTAGTATCTTCTGATTTAGTCTGACTCTATTTAAAATGTTTAAATAAAACCATGGGAGAAAAGATGCAAGTGATAGTTACAACAGTGGAGAGAGGTATAAGTTCAAGAGACAGTAAATAAGTTTGGAAATTTACATGGTTTATTTCATTTTTATTTATTTGTTTGTTTGTTTTTATTTTTGGCGCTTAAACCCAGGAACAAATAACACATGGTTTATTTTAAAGGTTCAAATTTCTTGATGTCAAACGAGGACCTCTGCATATGTCAATGAACTTACTAAAAAACAACTTTTTGTTGCAGAGACAGGAAATTACAGATATGCAAATAGGCTTGAGCTAAACTATACTTGGATCTCAGTTTAAGGGTCACAGGTTGGCCATTACTGAATATTGCTAACTTGCCTACTCCTGACTTGCTCTCCTCCTTTCAATTTCTCTTGATAATGTCCAATGACACCTGTATATCTCAGCTTCCAGTGAGTGGTCCACAAGTAGCATACCGATTCACCAAACTGATATCATTTGGCTGTTTACCTCAATAACGGGGAGGATACATGTAGTTTGAGCAGTATCCCTGGTGCCTGGACATCCATATATCAGTGCATATTGACAGATCAAGAGATCACCAGATGACTAAGAGCAAACGCTTCCCAAATGGGGGTGACTACTGAGGCCTGCTTTTTCTTCCTGAATTGACAGTTGTCTACAGACTGTCCTACTAACTGAGAGGGGACCTAGGTCAAGCACTCCGAACATCAAAGACATGTCACTGGGTGGTGACAGACCCAATAAGATCCTCCTTCTTAGGATGTCTGAATGTGGAACAACAAGAGGGATGTGAGACCCACAGAGAAGAAACAGAAGCAATGAGATAATAGAAGCCACCAGTAAACAGAAGGCATAAGGTAGGAAATAGTAGAAAAAAAGAGCTGGCAGTCAGTATCCTCAGGAGCATCACAGTGAACATGACAGAAAGGTAGAGATGCAAAAACAAGGTGTTTGGGCAAAGAGAGTGGACTCATATGTTTCCGTTGTACCCAAACACTGTTTGGAGGGACTACTGAGGTGGCTTTTCCTTCTCCCTACTCTTTATATCCTAATGAACTCAGGGACTTCTTCCCTTCAGTGTAGTAACAATATGGCCATTGCTAACAGTACTTGGGCATTCTGGAGACTATTTCAAAGCCTGGATCAGATTCCCCAGAATGTTCATAAAGTGAAATAAAACCTTTTATCTCTAAGGAGAAGTTTGAGTTTCAAAAATTAGAAAAAAGTAATTCACAGTCACATCTGTGGAAGAAAGTGGAGGATCTAATTGAAGAAAAAAAAAAATTAAAGAAAAAAAAATCAGACATGATCCTAAAGACATTCTGCAAAGGAGCAAACAGTAAAAGTTTTCAGCTTTGAGGGCCATATGCTCTCTGTCAAAACTACTCAACTCTGCCATTGTAGCATGAAAGCAGCCATAGATAGTACGTAAATAAACATTGCTGTGTTCCAATAAA
>NW_011888820.1:3185678-3224102 GCF_000151845.1 Pteropus vampyrus
AAAAAAGTTTCGCGTGTATTTTAACATTTCAGGAATTTCCCCCTTACCTTCAAATGGTAGAACATTTTCTACAAAACATTCTAGAAAATAAGCTGAACTCAACAAAATGTCAAAACCTCTCTCTCTTCTTCTGTCCCTTATCTCTCTCTCCCTCAACCTACCCACTCCCCACAAACACACATGTGCACATGTATATAAAATGTATACTTTTCCAGGATGACCAACTTATTATGAAGCTTTCTCAGAAAACTTCCTTTAGATCAAACTTTCCTTCACGAAAGCCCAATTTAGAAAGACTAGACCTCAGGAATGGCCAGGATTATCATGATGCCTCAACACAGAACAAGGGTGAAGAGTTTTAGCGAACATGTCATGCTGCAGGAGAGGACCTCGCTGAGGGCACACGAACACATGGGGCAGTTTAATGTGAGGGAGGACCATCCTTATGTAGTAAACCCAGTGTCAAGTTTCAGCCCAAACTGAAAACTAGAAAGTGTGCCACGGTCCAGTCTCCCACTGGATGTGAGTCTACTGCTCCATCCTACTCCACCACATCACACTAGGAACCTCAAACACTCCTGCACGTAACATTTACGTGTGGTCCTGAATGAATGATCGATCAGCTTTACCACATCAGGGAGGTCAAGAGCCCATTCATAGTGACTGAACCCTGCTGTGCAGAGGTTGGGTGGCAGCCATGGGCCATAACTTGGGTGTCCTAACAGGGAAGCCTGCCTCTACTCTGCCTCATATAGTCAAGTGTCCTCACAGCAGCCAGAGGAAACTCTTCAAAACAGACATCAGACTAATCCACGCCCCTTGTCAAAATCCCCCAGTGGCTTTCCATGACTCACAGGATTAAAATACAAAGTGTCAGCAGCATGAGCTGGATTCTTCTCCACACACCCTTAGGCCTTCATCAGTAGGCTCCCCTGCATTCCTGCCTCTGGTTTGTTGGACCAGTGGGAGGCATCTATGGGAACTCTGGAATGTGGAGGAGAATAAAGATGGTTTTCCCCCAACTTCCTTCCTGCTGGGTCACAGTAACATAGCTGTATCCCTCCATAGTCAAGACATACTCCCTCCCTTTGCCAGCTCTGGGGTAGTGCACTAACGCTTGTTGCTTTTCCTAAACCCTGCCCACATCGAAACTCACTCCAAATAACCCAATTAAATTATGCCTTTGGTTTCCTGCCAGAAATCTGGCTGATACATACGGCCTATTTTGCCCCAGAGACCAGTGCTCTTATGAGAATCAGGTGCCTGATGATCTGAGGTGGACCTGAAGTGGTGATGCTAGTGCTAGGGAGTGACTGCAGATACAGATGAAGCTTTGCTCACTGGCCCGCCACTCACCTTCTACTGTGTGGCCCAGTTACTAATAGTACCAGTCCATGGCCTGGAGGTTGGGGACCCCTGCCCTAAATGATCTGACCTCTGCTTCTCACTCCAGCTTCATATCATTAAACTCAATCTCACTCACTTCCCTGCCCTGCCCCCCCACAGACACTCAGGTCTCTCTGGTCCTTAAATACTCCAAGCCTGACCCTATTTCTGGACATTTGTCTTTGCCTAGACTGTGCCCCACCCCCCGAAACACACTGACCACCACCAGCAGCAGCAGCAACACCACCACCTTGAACATGGCTGGCTTCTTCCTGTCTTCCAGAGGGATTCAAACATTACCTCCTCAGGCCTCCCTCACCACCCACCTTGTCAATCTCTAGAACATCATGCTAGTTTTTTTTTAATAGCACACAGCACTATCTAAAATGTCTTTATTTATTTGCTTATTTAGTTTTTGTCTCTTCTCGCTCTGCAGGATGGAGAGTTATCTTGTCTGCCTTGTTTACCCCTTTAAATCCTAAACTCAGAACCATTCCTGATACATAGAAATGATAATGCAAAATTATTTTCCATTGAATTAATAAGCAGCATCTAATATGTTCAAACTACCATAGAAGCAGTAAAATATAACAACAGAGAGGCCAAGTAGAAGAAAACCAATTAAACCTATCCTGGAAACTTTAAAGTAGCTTTTCAAGAATAGCAGATTACTATTTTAATTATCAATATTTTTTTCTCTATCAATAAGTGCTTTAATCAATAAATGTCAGCCAATGGGAAAAATAGTAAACAATAAAGATCTGACCTCTGTCTTCATGGGGCTTACAGAAACTTGGGAAAAGAGAGATAGCCATGTGCTGCCTAATGACACAAGTACATTCTGAGAAATGCATTGTTAGGCAATTTCATCATTGTATGAACATCACAGAGTGGACTTACACAAACCTAGATGATATAGCCTACTACACACCTAGGCTATATATACAGCATAGCAATACGGTCATAAACCTTTACAGCCTGCTGTGGTACTGAATACTGTAGGAAATCATACAATGTTAAGTATTTGTGAATCTAAACATATCTAAATATAGAAAAAGTACAGTATATAGTATAAAATAAGGTATAAAAGATTTTTTAAATGGTATACCTGTATAGGGCACTTACCACGAATGGAGCTTATTCTTCCAGGACTGGAAGTTGCTCTGGGTAAGTGAGTGAGTGGTGAGTGAATGTGAAGGGCTAAGACATCACTACTATAGACTTAATCAACACTGTACACTTAGATTACACTAAATTTATAAAAAGATATATTTTTCAATAATAAATTAGCCTTAGCTTACTATAACATTTTACTTTATAAACTTTTAGCATTTCAACTCTTTTGTAATAGCACTTAGTTTAAAATACAAACACATAGTCCAGCTGTACAAAAAATATTTTCTTTCTTTGTATTCTTATTCTATAAACTTTTTTTTATTTTTAAATTTTTAAATTTTTTTTTTTTTTACTTTTTAAACTTTTTTGTTAAAAACTAAGACACAAACACACACATTAGGCCAGGCATACACACAGTCAGGATCACCAATATCACTGTTTTCCACTTCCACATTTTATCCCACTAGAAGGTCTTTAGGGGCAATGACATGCATGGAGTGGTCATCTACTAGGATAAAAACTCCTTCTTCTGAAATACTTTCTGAATGAAAGACCTGCCTCAGCCTCTTCTTGAGGAGATGTCACTCTTTTCAGAAATATGCTCATGGTGGATTGCTTGGTTTGTCTCTTTTTTTCATCATGGACTTATTTCTATGCAAATAAGAGCATAAATATTCCTTTCTATTAATAAAAACCTTTCACTGTTGGAGTCACATTTTTGGACTTTTTAAGGAGCTTATTGAGGTCTGCAAAAGCTTCCGCTAAACCCTTCACCATAAATTTTCTTGGTGATTCTTCTGCAGTTTCCTTTTCTCTTGCCTCTTTTTCAGCTATGCATTCTAGCTCTAGTTGCAACAACTAACTCCTCATTGGACAATTCATCAGGAACCACTTCCAGGAGTGCCTCAATGTCATCCTCATTCACACCCAGGGTAAAGTTGTTTGCCTTCTCAACCACAACCTTGCTGATTTTTGCAACCACCTCATCTTTGGCAAATTTTTTGAAGTCATTGATCAATCTCTTGAGTATCCTCTTCCAGATGCCACCATACACTACATGGTGACATCACTCCAAGCCCAAGTAAAGTTCTTGAAGCAGTCATAGATATGGTAATCCTTCCATATTTACATCAGTGTCTTCTTCAGTTACTGTGATAGCCTGGGTAAATGTCCTCCTCAGGTAGTAGGCCTTAAAGCTGCTCTAAGTCCTTGATCCATTGGTTGGATCAAAGAGGTAGTGTTTAGAGAGAAAAACACCACTTCGCATTAGAATGAAGATCACCAACAAAAGGAGGATATCCAGGACTGTTACAACAATAAGCAAAATCTTGAAAGGTATGCTAGTCTCCAAATAGTACTTCTCTATTTCACTGGCATAGCAATTCAACAGGGCATCATAGAAGAGGAGCTGGATTATCTATGACTTCTTATTGTTTCTGTATTATACTGGCACTGTGTGGTTATTGATATGCTTGAAGACCCTGGTGTTCTCACTGTGCCAGATCACAAAGATTTTCAATGTGTAGCCTGCAACACTGCTCCCAAGCAAGACCATTATCCTGTCCTTAAAATCCTTGAAACCTGGCACTGACTTGGCCTCCTTATGGACGAAACTCCTTTCAGGCATCCATTTCCAGAATAAAGAGGTTTCATCCATATTGAATATTTTCTCTGGCAAGTAATTTTCCTCTACAATTAGCTTGTCTAGACTTTCCAAAAAGTCTTCAGCTGCCTTCACATCAGCAATCGCAGGCTCACCACTCACTTCCACATTGTATAATGAATGATCCTTGATTAGTTTAAATCATCCAGAGCTAGTAATAAATCCAACATTGTAGTCAGGTCCAGCCTTTTCTTTTAATATCACAAACAAATTTTTTTTGGCTGTGATCATCATGATGCTGAGCGGGATATGCTTCTGTGTCTCATCTTCATTCCAGGTCAAGTTTCTCCATGTCTGATTTAAGCACTTCACGAATTTTTTGTTAATCTTGTTGCCTTCAATGAAGCAGATCCTTTAACAGCTTCCATCACTTTGTTCTTGTTCTTCAAGATCATAGCTGTGGTGGAATAAGACATGCCTGACTGACAAGCAATAACTGTCACTGATTTTCCACCTTTGTTTCCTGGTCAGTCACTTGACCTATCTCTTACCGGCAATATTAGCAGTGAATTTCGTACATTTAGGGCCCATGATGAATCAGAGGCTATGATTAAAATCAAGCACAAGAGAAAATGATGCAGTCAGTAGATGTAGCAAGCATCAGATGTATGAGGCTGCTGCCATTGTAACATGGCAGAATGTTTTACAGCAAACATTTTTTTAGAATTAGAAAGAGTACACTCTACAATAACATTAAAAAGTATAGTACAACGACTACACAAACCAGTAACGTAGTCCTTTATTATCATCATCAAGTATTATGTACATAATTGCATGTGTTATACTTTTATATGACTGGCAGTGCAGTAGGTTTGTTTCCACCAGGATCACCACAAACATGTAATGTGTCGTACTACAACTTAAGATGGCTATGATGTCACTAGGCGATAGGAATTTTTCAGCACCATTATAATCTTATGACTGTAATTGAATAAGGAATGAGGAATATATTAACTCCCCTTGGGAAGTACAGGGTGATATGAAACGCATAAAAAAGGCTCCTCCTCATCTCATCCAGAGAGGGTCATGGAGAATTAAAATTCAGACTTCTAGACTAAACTGAGCTGACAGACTGCAGATACTCTCACGGGGCAGAGTGGCAGAGAGACCAAAGCTTCACAGACTAATCCCCTACCATATGTAGTGAGATAGGCTATAAAGACACCTCCACCCAGTCACATACCACCCAGTCCTCACCTGGGCCCTATGAGGAATCTCCTTTCTGTATCAACTCTTTCTTTTTCATATGTCTTATCGTCAACTCTCATGCTACTCTTTCAGAACAGGAATCATGTTTCATCTCTCTTGCCAAATGCCATAAAACCCAGCCTAGAAAAGAAGACAAAATAGTCTCCCTTATTCATCTCCACCCAAAATAATGTTTGAAACAACAAAAGGTATGTTAAACAGAGCCCATTATACACGTAGCCTTGATATCTTATCTCGGAATAATGAGTTAAGTCTCCGCATATAAGTCTAAGAGTTAAGAGAAATATTAAAATATTGAATTGAAATATTCAATACTTAGAAATAAGAAGTCCAAGGTCTATTTTTTAACTCCAAAAGTAAGTATTCTTAGCTCTATTTTTTCAAATAAGGACTCTGCATACAGTTCTGGTAACTCGTCAGCAGTGAGAAGCAGGATAACCACGGTGCTAAAACCTTGGGGTGTATGTAGATGCCAAGGCCAGGACCTCCCAGTCAGACTACCTCGCCACGAAGGCTTGGTTGTGACATCACAAAGCCAGACCCATAGTAAAGTTAAAATCATCCATGTATCCACACTGACTGTCCATCAACAGAAAAATCAGAAAACTACAGAATTGTAGCTTACGTGGGCCTCCAGCTTTAGCCTGCTTTCTACCATTTATAAGTGAAGCAGCTAAAGACCTGTCAGGTTAAATAACTTGCCAAGGTCTCACAAAGCCTGTGAGTGGTAGAAGGAGATTTAGAGTCACTAGGTTAACCTCATGAGTCTTTTGAAAGAACAGCTCAGTTATTTGGTCGATGGAAAACTTTGTTGAGCTGGGAACACAATTTCTCATCACTCACGGCTTTCCTCTAAAATCTGCAGCCACACGCCTGAGGTAAATTGGCTTAACAGAGCTTCTTCAGGCATGGTTGTCACCTTGTCTGAATAGCATGAGGTGATTTTCAGAAAAGGAAAACAAATGAGGAGTTTCTGGCTCAGTGCTGAGGAAAGTTGAAACCCATTCAACCCTCAGCTTTTCGGCATTGCTAGTGCATCCTTTTAACGGTGATTGCTTCAACAAGCATTGTTGGACTACATTAAGTCAGGATCAATCCATGGCACGGTTCTGAGCCTACAAATGCATGTTTCAGTGGGTTTCCAAAATGACTTACTAAATCAATCTTTTTTCCTCTAAAAAGTACAGTTGGAAAACAGGTGAGTCAGTCTTTTCCTGAGATGTACCCAAATCTGAGCCAAAAACTGATCTCCAATTTTATACAGGCCACCTCCTCAATTTCACCCCATATTGTCTGTTCTTTATTTCAGCATGAGCCCTCATAACAGCGGTGAAAAGGGAAATTCATCCTCCACCAGGCTCTGGCTTTGAATATGACCCCTGATCTACTACCTATTCTCCCAGCAGTCCTTGCTATTAGTCCAAAGAACACTTTAGGCAATGACTGGGAGAGAGATTTAAGGGTGAGGAGAGGAAAATGGGGTTAAAGCAGAAGGCAGAACAGAAGGAATATTTACAGAATTTAGCCTTGAGAATGCTAATGGAATCAGGCAAAGCACATGAACCCTTGGAGCCTGGATTCTAGTAAACTACAAAGAAGGCAGCCAGATGTGGGTAAGGGGCTTGGAGAAGGAGCCAGCTCAGAACGTCCCTGCATCAAGCTCCGATCTACTCTAACGTGGAGTTATCGTGAGCAGGGGTGCAGCTAAAGCACCCCTGGTGTGCAAGGAAGTTCTACCTTTCCTAAGACCAGCTAAAGCTATTTTAAAAGATTGCCTAGGACTCTACCTAAAACAATCCAGTAACTCTGCATTGGTATACAGGCATACCTTGGAGACATTGCAGGATCAGTTTCAGACAACCTCAATAAAATAAGTATCTCAATAAAGCAAGTTGTAGTCTTTTAGCTGGTGGAGGGTCTTGTCTTCAATTTTAAAATGTGCGACATCTGTGAAGCTCAATAAAGTGAAGCACAGTAAAAAGAGCTATGCCTGTACCAGAATTGGACAGTAACAGCAATAGTTGTTTAATAGAACAAGCCGCATACCATAGGGTACAAGCAGAAAATAACTGACTCTTTCATTTACTACCCATTCAAACCTCATCTGCAGACTCATTTTTTACTGCCTCTTGGATGAAATCTCTGGCAGATCCCTTTTTTTTTTTCAATTTGTTTTAGGCACAAGAACAGTTTCAGTTCGGAAATAATTGCCCAGTCAAACCTGAAAATCAAAATCCCAAACTCTTATGTAATTTAGAGTGCCTTTCCTTCTCCAGCGTGTTACTGTTTTAGACCTAGAAACATAAGGTGGGGAGGAGGCCTGTTTGGCTGCCTCTGTTTTTCCCAGCTTTATTCTTCCATTCCTCCTCCCTTGACCATAGCCAAGGTGTTTGACCCCTCCAGGATTGGATTCAAGACAGGAAGGCACTAGGGGAAAGAACACGATCTTAGCATGGCTGGTTCTTTTGTGATCTGACATTTAGCAAATGTTAACATAGCTCTTTGTCTCCTGAGGCATTTGGATGGTAACGTGGAGACCCCCTTCTGGTGACCTATAACAGAGGTGCCCTGAATGTAGGTGATGCCTCCTCCAGCTCCTGGACCCCCAGAAGGCTCCCCATATAGACTCTCCTGTGTTGTCATATCCGTGTGGGTTTCCTAAGCTGAGTCCAGGTCAGCTGTCCTCCACCATCATAATTATAGATCCACACACCCCACAAGAAAACTCATGCATTATTGTCCTGCTATTGAAGGGGGTGAAATAGCTTCCAGTGTAGCCTTTTGTGTAATTGTTACTGCTGCCAGGCACAGAGCTAAAACCACCTCCTCAGAAATGTGTCAGACATCTATTCCTTATGCCCTTGCAAACTCCACAGGAGAGAGCTGGAAATTCTGCAAGTAGACTTCTTAAAGCCCTTCTCTCTCAGCTTGAGATGAGGATGGTATGAAAGGAGGGAAAAGAAAGCCACAGTTCCATGACAACCTTCTTCCTAAGGCATTCTCTCCTTTTTAGGTACCTTCCAGGTAAGATTACATGATTGCTTTGTCAGCCACTTCCTATGCCAGTCCTGCATGGGAGATGTGGCACACACTTTGAAATGTGAGGTTCTATTGTTTTGTTCTCAGCCTTCAGAACCTCAGCAAAACTGAGAGAAAAAAAAATCTCATTTTGACAACTGATTACATAATCATCTTACTGTGCTGGTGTCAAATGGATCCCTTATTCGAGCCAAAGTGAGAGTGAGAAAGAGAAATCGTACTTATATAACCAATTCCTCCTATGTACCTATGAAAGTTCTTGCCTTTGAAAGAGTTCCAGGCCCTATTATTTTAGACCTCACCATTACAGATGTCACAGATAGCATCGGATGCCTAATAGAATCTAATGAGATTTTTTTCCTGTTTTCCCAGTTTTAATTACTAAGGACTAGAGCTGTGAAAAAAGGCACTAAGCAATCCACATTCTCAGTGCAGAGAACTTCCATCAGTTGTGGCCAGCTCCACATCCCCTTGCCTTGCCTTCTCTCTCTGTCTCTTATGTGTGCGCCCACGCACACACATTTACATATACACGTACACGCACACAAACACAGAGACTACTATACAAAATTACCACAAATTTGGTAGCTTCAAACAACACACATTTATTCTCTTATAGTTCTGGAGGTCAAAAGCCCAATATCAGTTTTACTGGGCCAGAATCAAAGTACTGGAAAGACCACACTCCTTCCAGAGGCTCCAGGAAAAAATCTACTTCCCTGCCTTTTCCAGCATTTCTTGGCTTATGGCCCTTCTTTTATCATCAAGACCAGAGACATATCATTTTGCTCTAGTCATCACATTACCTCTGTCTGTCCAGTCAAATCTTCCTCTGCAACCCTTAGATGAACACTTGCGTCTACATTCAGGTACCATGTGGATAATCCAGGTAATGTGCATCTCAGAATTGTTAACTTAATCACATCTTAAAGATCCCTTTTCCATATAAGGGCTACAAGGATTCAAGGATAGGCTCCTGGAATTAGGATCTGGATTCTATGGGGGACATTATTCAGCCTTCCACAGGGAGTAATAGTGTTCATGGAAAGAGAATGTCCTTTTCCTGGCACCTGCCTCAAAGCCAAATAAGAGAGACCCTCATAAAATCAGGCATTGTGGAAGACACTGTCAATTTTATCACCCCACAACCAAGCCCAAACTGCTGCTCTCGTGCCTGTTCAACTACAAAGATTATAAAGCTAAATACTCAATATCCCAACTTCCTCTATAGATAAAGATAGCCATGTGGCAGAGCTCTAAATCTCATGACACCAACCTTCCCCCTACACCCTCACCTTAAAGGTAGAAAGTGGCAGTTCAAACTACAGCAGCCACCTTGGAGAAAAAGCTCAGGAGGCAGTAAGAGGTATTAGCCCTGACATGTCTGAGTCACTAAACAAATTCCAACCCCCAACTATACCAGGAAGAGGACTCACTGGGTGAGAGCATAGGCTCTGGGGTTAGGTTGATATTGATAGATCTCAGCTTCACTTCTCAGTGGTCAAGTGACCTTGGGCAAACCACTCACTCTTTCTGTGCCTCATCTTTCTCTTCTGTCATCATGAAGATCAACTGAGATAATGCAAACAAATGTCAATATACCATAAAAAGTTGACAAATGTTAGCTATGGCATGCTTTTAACCCCACCCTATTAAAAGTTTGTGCCAATTCCTTGTTGAGAGGGGAAATCACAATTAATATAATTCTCTGGCAAAACACATGATTCAGAAATATAAGTCCTATGGGCCTGTTCATGGACAAAGGGAGCCCAAGAAGAGAGTCATAGAAGTCCCGCTACCAGCAGTTGAATTGGAGGGATAATGGGGTTTTCTATCTGCAGAGCAGCAACTATGCCATTCTGTTACCCGCCCATGCACTCCCTATGCTGAGCACAGCGCCCAGGCCTCCATGCACCACCCGAACAACAGTCAGAGTCCCTGAAAACCCTCTCTTATTTTGCCCCAATCACATACTCACGGGAATAGGATGAGAGAGTTCCCAGGAGGCAAGATCAATGCTTAATTTTCTTGTATTGCTGAGCATCATGCTCAGCTCAGAACATGAGTGCTCTCACTAAATATTTAAAAATTAGAACCAGAAAAACAGGCAAAACGTCTGCCCTAGGTATAAGGGTCATTAGAAAGAGTGTGTCATTCAGCTACTGTTTCTATTTGTGCATTGCCTAGTAGAGTTACAAGGATTCGAGGACACAATTTCAAAAACAGAATGGTCACCAAAGGAAGATAAGTGAAAAATCTAATTGTGGCCTTTACCATGACACCTCATTACTATCCCCTTTTGGTAAGATTCACCTGTAACTCTCTAGGAGTATTTTCTCCCCTAACACCCTGAACTGAGTCACACTGGGAAAGTCAGTGAGAATTAAAGAGAGTTCGTAGGTTGGAGGGAAAATATCAACTATGGGAGTGGGGGGATGGGATTTGGGCAGCTGAGGGGATCAGAGAGACAAAAAGGGAAGTACAAGCAGGGGCTAGAACAGGGAAGAGCATGGCAAGTGAACCGCCCAAAAAGAGGACGGCTTGACTGAGAAGAAACAAGTTTGATGATAAGAGAAATAAGCTTGGAAAGATAGGGGAGGTCAAATGAAAATAGGCAGCAAATTATAACAAACAAACAAAAAAATTGTTTTCAGAGAATGAAGAATGCATTCTGACATTGGAGCATTTCTTATTTGGTCACTGGGATGGCTGACATTTTTCTACGAGTAAAAGGATGACCAAGTTTGGTGAGACTTCACGAGTGTATTAGGAGTTCCCATGACTCCAAACCAATATGTAGCATTTCCAGAAACAGCATAGCACCATTATTTTGCAATTTATTCAGAAAAATTTAAAGTATCTCACAACCATCCTCTGAAATAACGTGACCCAAGCATTTTTTGTTTTTAATATTGCAAAACATTCCTTTCCTTATCAAGGGAGCTAACTCAGCATACACTCACCTTATCTGACTCCTGTTGCTTGGAAGGGCAAGTGTGCTTCAAGTAGGAAAATAAAGATACTACTAATAGGAACTGCCCATGGCAGAGTGGGATGTACTGGGCACTCATCTGATTTATCTTTAGTAATAGCTTCTCAGAGAAGAGAGACAACAGTGAGAATGAGTTGCATCGTATGTAATGTTTTGCTTCATGGAATGCTTTGCCTCATTTTCCTGCCGCTTGTACATGCTGAAAATGAGAAAGTACTCAGCTGACAACTTTCCTTCTGATTTATAGGAAAGGTCATTTAATTTCAAATAAGCATTTTGCTAAATATTAAGCTCTCCCATCCTCACCACCTTCTTCCCAATAGCCTTTGTACAGACTGTGATCTGCACTTATAGCAAGAACAACTGAAATATTCTAAGACTATTGCTCAAGGTGATTTGTTGGAGTGAATATGCAAAGTGTTGAGGGGAGTAATTCAGGCTATACAGCTATGACTTTCATAACTACTTTGAATATAAATATGAGGACACTATATATTTGCCATGCATGTAGCTAAAATATTCATGGAATTAAACAGTAAATATTATTTGGATCAATGATATTTTCATCTAATATTTATGGCATTTCCAAAAAAAGGAGCCTGGATTCTCTAAAATACAACAATATTAGGAAAATATAAACTATTTTCTCTTACTTGTTAACTTCTGAATTTTAAACTATTTTTATATAATTCTGGCTCAAGTTTTTTAAAACTGCATATAATTATTATATATTATTACAGTATTTTTTAAAACATGTCCCTTTAAATGTAAATAATGACCTATTTCTCCTTCCAAGTACTTAATGACATCATTTACAATTATCACAAACCCCCAAGAATAGAAAATAGTCTCAAAACAATTATCATCCTTAGAGGCAGAACAAAAGAGGAAAAAAACCACCACCAGCAGCAATATCAGAAAATAAATTCTCAGACACAGATATTTACAAAGATATGTACATCTCCTCAATAAAGGTGCATCATCAGGAAGCCAGAGCATAAATAAATGCAGAGGAAAAAACTCTTGCACTTGCCCTCAAAAAATTTTGCTGAAATGTCCAGAACCTCACACTCCGTAACACTTTCTATATTAAAATAGTATATCACACCTGCCAAAAAACCAAGGTGAAAGCAGAAGGTCACTGGCGATCTCTGTTGTTGTGTAATTGTTTGCCCAGGGACAAAGTTATCAGGAAGGGTGTCCCGCAATTGGCAGAAGAGGGCTAACATGGAGGTCCTACATGTGCTCCTGTCAAAGTCCGAAGGAGAGAAACCTGACCTGCCCTGGAAACTAGAAATGGGCAGGTCAAACCAAGCTTGCCGCTAAACATCAGTAAAGCCTCAGACTGTCTGCAGCTCAACCGGCACTACTGTTATTCCTCTTCAGGTTCTATGGGCTTATTTTCAATTTAAATGGCTATTCTCAAAATTAAATTGAGCCTTTTTTGAAAGCCAGATTTCATGAGACGCTGCATTCCAAGATAATATCTCATCCCGTACAAATGTGTTCCTTCTCCTGCTTTCCCTTGATCCAATTCCATCAAAGCAGTTCAGTTGTGCAATTCTGTTAAGACCATTATTTGTCTCACATCTGACATATCCACTTGGCTTGTATATTAGCTAACCTGGAGGGAAGAAACCTTCCCTGAAGGTATTCCTGCCTTCTATAATAAATCGTTTCAGATTTCCCCTTGATATCTACTCTGATATTTTGTTCATTTGGACCTTAGAAGATCTTGTGATTTCTAGGGTCATCTTACCCTTCATAATGGTGCAGTTGCTTTACATCAGAACAAATCTCCATAGATTTCTAAAATTAAGTTCAGTTTTAGTATTCACTGAGTTATGCTAATTCCCTAGCACCTGAGAATTTTGGTTGTTCTCCAAGAAATGGTCATCTATCATGTTTAACTTGCTTTTCAGATATTTCCCATGTTAAAAATATATGAGTTTCTGCTTTCGGCTGTGGCAGAATCATCAGTTTAATTCAGGTACCTAACTGCCACAGTTACATCCCCAGGCTGCAGACTAGGCCACAAGCTTGTTCTGGTATGCCTTTTTCCCAGGTGGGGTGATAATTTTGCTGAAATGCGTCTCTGCCCTATTTCCCGTACTGAAGGACAGCGGTCTTCAAAGTAGGGTAGGGACATCCCTGAGGGCAAAACAAAGACATTCTATAGAGTGTGAGGCTGATGTGTAGATTCTCAGCTTCTCTATGTATACAGTCCTAAAACTGATTTCCTTAAGGCAGTGCCTGAGGTCATGCTGGTTCTGTCCACTTTCACAATATATCTTTTATTACTTAAAAGTGTTCATGGCAAATCTTACTCTGGTTCATTTTCCCAAACTGGCCAAATTGGGTGGCTAAACAAAAGGAAAAATGAGTGTTCTTTTAAGCAAGGCATTTTAACAATATCCCCCAATCCATTTCATTATGGAATGTATTCCAAATAAAAATTTACTTTTGTGTGTAATAATTGATCATAATCTATAATAAAATGCATGTTGTTTGATCCACTGTATGTGCATAATAATTGTAATGATAATTCAATCTAGAAGGAAAATATTCACATTTTAGAGGCTTAAGGTCATAAGAAATGTTCTAAATTTAAGTTTATATAGTTATTTTTGTTCTAGAGAAATATGATGAGGTGAAAGACTTTCAAATATAATACATTATACATTAGAATACATTCCTATGTAGAAAGTGAAATTGAAATAGAAATAATATTGCTAGGACAAGAAGAAATGATGCAAAATTTCTTACTGTTAAAAAAGAGCCTGTTCATTCATTTTTGCAAAAGGTGATGATGGGAATCAAATTACTGTGGAACTCATATTTGTTGGCTACATTTAAAAGAGCCATCTAAAAGTTTTATTTTAAGACATCAACATTTGCTAAACACTGGACATTATATCCTTTGGAACACTTAAACACATAATAAAAGTTTTAAGTGACAACTTAAAAATGGAAAGGTAGTACCTTAATCTGAGGAATACTGTCACATAATATCTAGGTATCTGAGAGAGAGAGAGAGAGAGGACTTGCAAGCATCCATACCTTATAGGTGATTGGCAGACCATCCCTAATATCCACCTAGAAGATGAAACACTGTGGCCTTTCAGCCTAGAAGGATTATGTAATTTTACACTATTTTTGTTGTCAAATAATCCAATATAATTATAATTTGAAAAGGTCATCTTTAATCAATTACACCCAAGCCAGTACATCCAATGTAATAAAATTCACTGTAGACTTAAATCCCTATAGTTTTGACAATGCCCACGACAAATAGTATACTAAAAGAACACTAAGCGGCCCAAAGTATAGGTAAAACCAACTGAAACATCAGACTTACAAAGGAGAAATGTGGCTATGAACTTCTGCATAAAAGGCCTTTAAAGATGTCACAATAGAATATTTGCTACAGAACAGGGATGAATCTGACAGTCTCACTTTCTTTATCTCTGAACATCTCAGCTCAACTTTTAGACCTTCATGGAGGAAACCTGAGCATGTCAACTCAAATAAACTGCACCAGTCCCACTTAGCCACACACTCAGGCTCATTTGGATGAACACACAGTTATACCCTTTCACCACTCCTTCTCCTTCCTTTCTTCTTGGGGGTGATCTATGGTCTGTGTATCGTCTGCTGGCATCTTGTCCATAAAAATTATCTGCCCAGGTTGGCATCTGCTGAAATGTAATTTGCCTTATCTGGGTCTAAATATTCCATCCTGGCATCCAGTCTGAAGTCCGCATAGCCTCAGATGGGTGGGTCATGTTCTCTGAGTCCTTCTCAGCCTAAGGTAGGACTAGCAAACTATGTCTTACATTACCAGGAGATGCTATATATGGCTTAGACTCACACTTAAAGTTGGTATTATATTAGCTATTCTTTTAATTTCTGTAAATCAACACCTTAGCACCTACGAAATGGCTACTAGCTGTTCCCAAATAAACTCTGGCTCACCTAAAAAACATCTGGAAACTTTAGATAGCCCCAAACCACATCATAGGGGCTCCACTTTCAAACTTAGCTAGCCAATTCTAAGACTGCCCTACCCTGTCTCTCCCATTCCTTCTCAATGGATACCACAATAGAGGCACTTGCCTACAGTTCTACTACCTCTCTCTCACTCTGAAAGAACCTCTGTACCTCCCCTGGGTGCCCCTGTGTGGCATGCTGTGTCCTCCCCAGGGAACTGCAAGTCTAACAAAACTGTTAAACTCCTTCTGGTTTCTCTTTCTTGATCTGTATCTGGGCTCACTTTACCTCACCAAAAGTAATATGAACAAAAAGAGATGGGATCCATTTCTGCAAGGTCCCATCGGATGTGAGGGAGGGATGGATACCCAAAGAAAATGAAGGTTTTATTAGGAAAAGCACTGTATGAGGGAGGGGAAAGTGGATGCTGAGTTGGCAACAGTGTTCAGTTCAGTAGCAAGGGACAAAGGCTGAGACCAATTTAACATTCTTTAAAATGCTATTAGGAAGACAAAGCCTGTCGACTAAAATTAGTGAAAAGAAACAGGTAAATTAAGCAAATTGGTTGTTCAGTGAATTGTCTTTTGGCAAATTAACCTAGAACAGATATAATTGGTAATAAAGAAGGAATGGAATTTAAGAAAGATTTAGTAATTGTCCCTGAGGGATGACCTAACAATTCCAAATGTTGGATGTCATTGTAAACAAGCCTTTTAAAGATCACTTTTAAAGCAATACAGTGTGAGTGGTTACACTGTGGCGATCATAAACTCACCGGACAAGTGAAAAAAAAAAAAAAAAACTGTCCTAATATCACAAAAATGGGTCCTAGTGGCTTGGGATAAATTTCAAGTGACAGCATCAGGCATGTTTTAAAGGTGCTGTATCTCAAACAACTTGGATAGAAGCAAAGGTGACATGTCTCAGAAAACTGCATTAGAGAATTCAAAAAGTGGCTTTAGTGATGATGAAGATACACTGTCAAATATGAATATGAAGAACATGGAAAAAATGAAAGTAAAATACATGTCTATAAATTCACACTACTTTATATAATGTGATTTTAAATATGTTGTACACCTAAATTAGACTCTTGACTGTTTCACCTACATCTCTAAGTTTATTTATTCATGTTTGAAAAAGTTATTTTTTCATTGAGAAAGTAGAAGATCGGGATCACATTATAGATGGATGTTTAGAGCAAGCAGTAAGTTTGGAAGGGACCATAGTCACATAAGCCAGTTATGACAAAGCACATGACGTGACTTCAAGAGCCAGAGAGGCTGCTCTGGTGAACCGCTACTTAAGCTGCTGGCAAGATAAAGAGTAAGGGGAGAGGAAAAGATGTTCAGATAAAGTCACAAGCAGGTACAGAGTCCTGGGGAAGGAAAAGACCCAGTGCTAGGGAACTGAAAAGTGGTTGTGGATGAAGTAGAAGGGACAAAGGGACGTGTAGTGCAAGATGAGGCTTGACAGTCAAAGGACAGACAACGCAGAGCCAAGGAGGGACACTAATCATTTTATTTTCATCTAAGAGTAAATTGAAGTCAATAAAGAGGTGGCTATTGAAGTAATCCTAATAGATGTAGGCATCTTAGTTGGCAATGGCCAGATCTCCAATCACCAAGGGGCTTGCAAGTCATGGTAAGGATTTAATGGATTTGGGTTTCAGTTTTGGTGAGGTTTGGTTTTTCGTCTTGTTTTGCCAAAGTGCAATTAGGAAGCCACTGAAAGGCCATCAATCCTAGAGAGAAATGATCTGACCTGTATTTCTAAATCAGCAATCTAGTTGCTGGAATGAACAGCAGAAGGGCAAGAATTTAAAAAGGAAGATGACTGAATGGTTATTATCACGGTCGTGCATTACAGGTGGACGCTTGGTCCTGGTGATAGCAATGGAAATAAAAACAAGTAAAGACACTGACAAGAGAGAAGGAGTTTCAAAGCTGCCTCCTAGGTTTCTTTATTACCAGGATGCTGGTGCATTTCACTGAGACAGAGCACTGAGACAGAACCAGCTTTGAGATGGAGAAAATCACAAGAGAAACTGAGCAGAAATGAGGTGGAGTGAGACTTCCTTCCTCTGCACTTTTCTTTCAATGGCAAAATGAAAGATATCATGTTACTGTCCTGTATATCATAGGCATGGAAACTTTCATGTTCCACATGCCGTACAAACAAAGGAAAGTTCCAGGACACATTGTATAATCACCCAATTTGTTCCATGGAAAGTAGTGTTTAGAATGGTTGCCATTAGACCTGTTGTGGAAGAAAGGAGGTACTAACAGTGTTTTGAAGGAAGCCCTGTGGTCATGTGATGATACTCCGTTGGACTCCAGTGGATTCAGAAGCTGATCCTGAGATCCTAATTCAAGGAAAGATGATGCCGAAAGATTAAAACCACTGTGACCAATCAGAAAGGATCTCCTCATGCTCCTAACGTCTCCAAAAGACACATATCTTTTTCCAGAAGAGAAGGCTGATTTTGACACAGAAACCTGGTGTACAAGAAGGAAGTTTTTATGTTTGTTACCTCTGATGGCTTCTCATGCGGTTCAATATTTCTCCTCCACTAAGCATATTGTAAGATGGAGCCTTTGGAGCAGATGGAGAATGTTTTTGTCTACAACACTGGAACCACAGGGCAGCCAGCAAGGACCAGCACCCACTCAGAACCCCAGGCTACATCACACACAGATGCTGAGCAGACAACTCTCACTGTGGAGAAGTACATGGCTTTGGGTAGATGCCCTCTCTTGTGGGACAAGGAAGGGAGAAAGCACATCCCTGACACATTCAGCAAATAGGGAGTTAAGCATTCTGGACCATTTTCCCTGATGTGTGGCTAGTGAGAGAGTCAAGAAGGTCACCATGGATACATCTGGATGCATCTGCCTAAGTTATTTGTATTGAACAGATTGCTACAGGGTGTTTTTTTGCTAGTCTCATTATGTGTGTGTAATGCCAATTAAATAACAGGAATGAAAATTAAAAAGGAAAATATCTGCCCCTGCTGGGTTTAATCTCATTAGTGCAAAGTCAAATGATTAGTCCTAAAAGGGCTCCAACAGGCAGCAAAGACAGCACTAAAGTTGCGAGTATCTTTTACATCACAATGAGAGAATGAATCACAATTGCTCACCCTGTTGAAGACATCAGAACCATCCCTATAATAAGGCCACGTTATGACTTGAGTAACATTGTGTCTCTACCTAGATGAATAGCAGGGTAAGTACCATGACATGTCTCAAACTTCAAATTCATAGCATAAAATACTGTGTCAGGCATTTTAAGGACCAGTGTCACGTTTCTCTGGGTTGATTGTGAAATCTGGTAGATGCTTACTTTACAGTGCTCAATGGCTTACATAATCTTCAAGCCTAAGACTTTTTTTCTAATTAACCAAACCAGCCAGCTATAAATTTGCCAGCAGCAGCACTGAGTAGCTTTCGGAGAAAAATGCAAAATGGAAAGGTTTGTCCAATTTAAGCCTCAGAGATCATTTAAAATGAAGGGCTTGAGCAGCTGGGAAGTACATCAGCACACGCTGGTCTTAGTTAAGCCTCAGGTGGCATACCAAATTTTTCCTTCCTTCAGAAAGTTTGAGAAATGTCAGCTACAGCTGTTTTGAATCAAGATGACTCAAGAAGAAGACTTGGAACAGTAAGCTATTCAAAAAATGACCAAGCCCAGAGGGTTTTCCTCAGTGACAGATTGACATGTAGCTTTACTTTCAAAATGCACTTATACCTTATCTCATTTTACCTTCACCCCAAGTAGCAGAGAAAATAGGAATCATGGCCATATCGGGTGGTGTGAGGCACAGATACAAACCCCAGCCATATTGATCATCTTTAGTTAATTGCCCCACTGAGCTCACCAGTCCAAGGAAGCCAGGGACACAAACACAAACATCTATCTAGAAAAACCTTCACTTGGGATGAGGCACGGACACCATGCCCTTGCATGGTGCTAGAAAATGAATTACTTTGCCTACCATGGATAGAAAAAATTGCACATTTTTCCAGCCTCTGACCAGTGAAAAGAAATGTTCCTGATAAAACAACCTTTAACAAAATGTAGAGTCAGGCCTTAGGGGACCTCTGAATCTCCTACAATTATATGCAAAAGTGGTGTGTGTGTGTGTGTGTGTGTGTGTGTGTGTGTGTGTGTGTGTTCATGAGGATAAATTTCATCAGATTCTCTACCTCCATGATCTGTAAAAAGTTAAGAATTCTGATCTCTACACATGAAGGGACCCCACATTCTGAAGAGGCTAAAAAGAAAGCTAGAACTGTTGACCTTCATGTGGAATTAGGAATGGTAAAGAGAGAAGGGCTCTGTGTGAGGTACCTACTCATTAAAACTGGAACTCTTCAAAGCAATGGAAACCTCGAGAGGCAGGACACTCTCAAGGGGAGGCAGTGCTCTGCAGTGGGAAGATCATAGGGTTTGAAACTTAGACGTACATTTGCCAATATTAATTATGTGATCGTGGCCAAGGTATTCATTATCACCTATGCTGTTTCCTCCTCCTTAAAATGAAATAATAAAAATAGGAAAAAAAATGAAAATAGTCCTATCATTCAACATTGTTGCAAGTATTCAGCTGATATGATACCGGTTAAGTTCCTGTCAAAGAAGACTCTCAATAAATGTTGGTTCACTTCTCTTTCCCCAGTTTGGGAGCCTTAAGAAAGGATAATAAGAACAGAAAATAGAAGAAGGGAAGGAGTGAGGGAGGGAGGCAAGGGAAAAGGAGGGGAGGGGAGGGGAGGAGAAGGTAAGGTAAGAGAGGGGAGAGGAGGGGAGGGGACGGGAGAGGGGGAGGAAGGGGAAGAAAGAGGGGAAAAGGAAAAAAGGAAAAGGAAGAGGAAAAATAGAAAGAACTGACCCTGCCCCTGGCATGGAAAAACTGTAAGGAATCAAAACAAGAGGTTCAACCTGACAAGAGAACAGATAAAAGACATACAGGGAGTTCACAGAATGAACCAAGCAGTGGACAGGGCCTCAGGTATCCTTGGACCAGTCCCAGTGGAAGGGACTCTGGATAGCAGGACTCAAGCCCAAACCTCAAATTCGTAGTCCAGCGCTCTTCCCATTATTTCCCCCTAACTCCTGCTCTCATGCATCTTTGGTGTTTTTGTTTGTTTTTTTGTTTTTTTTTTTTCATGTTTGCATTCTGTCCCTCTCCATTTAATTATAAAGCTGAACATGATTTGCAATTAAATGAGTAGATCTTTTAGTTCTAAACAACAAAAGGTAACGTATCTGTATAAAATAATATCCATATCACAAGTCAACTGTCTGAGCAAAATGAATGAGCCTGCAAAGAGACTATTAGCACCTGTGAATAATGTCACATGGAATGGGCAAAGCACAGTGATTGCGGCACTATGAGGGGAGGACTTCTGCTGAAAAGACACATGACAGTAATCTTTCCTCCCCATTCAACTTTGGTGGCTGGTGGTAATCTAGTACAGTACTTTCCAATATTTCCTGCTTTATGTGACCTAGATTCCCTAGGACAGTTCTGATTTTGATTTACATAGTGTGACAGTTCCCTTGAATTCCTTGCCAGAGCAGTTGAAACTAGAAGGTCCTTGCCATTGGGTCTCATGGCAGTTGAAGGCCAAGAGGCTGCCCCTAGGTGGGTTTGACATTGAGAAAGTCTCACCTTGACCAGAGGGAGGAGAGGATGCAGAGCATGACAAGGAGCCCTGGCTTCTTGGCTTCTAAAGAGTATAAACTAGGTGAGCACTGAGATACAGACCAGCATACCCCCGCACGCATGAAGTGAATTTATTTTTCTTTCTTAAGATAACTAATACAATACTAAAATTTATCAAGCTTTTTCAAAAGAAAATAAAGTTACAGTTCTCTCTTTCCTTCCTCTATTCTTATTCTGATGGTGATTTGTTTTAACCCATTCATGTTTGTATACTTTTACTTCCTCTGCACATCTCTTTAAATATTTCTTACTGGAAACAATCAAATTGCCCCATCATTAGAATAATGGATAAACTGTGTTTTTATATATATATATAATATATATTATATATATACACATATATATATAGTCAGCATCTATTGTCTTAGCTTTTTCAGAGGAACAACAACAACAGCAAAACCCTAATAGCTAAGGTGCCTAGATTTATTAGAAGCAGCCTAAGAGTTACTCACATTCTGTCCTAAATATATATTGATCCTTAACTCTCCCAGCTCATACAAATGCACAGACACATTCCTACCTTGAATTAAAGTGACCTCGAGGTAGCCAATGTGAGTAACACTTTATTTCTCTGGTGACTGTCATGAAGACAGCAGAGGGACAAAGCCTAATAAGGTTTGGATTGACCAGAGAAGAAGGAGTGTGAAAGTATGGAGTTCCCCAAGAACTGGGGTGGAGACAGAGGGCAGAACAGCAGGCAGGGTGAACCCCCAGTCCCCTCGCAGCAGGTATAAAGCTGACAGAAACCACAAACCAAGGGGAATGAAAGGCATCCCTACCTTTGTCTCTGTACAGCCTCTAAAAATTATGTGGCCTGGGTACCGTGTTTCTTTCCCCCTTCTTGGTCTGTCCTATTCTTGGTACTATGATGTACCTGGATATTCTCTACCAGGTGAGATTGAGAGAAATTGACCATCTTAAATTTTGTTTAGTTTTGTTTTTTCAACACAATACTCAGAAAGTCCTCATTGGATCTATTCTGGTACTTAACACAGGGAAAATCTGACATGCAATGCGTTCTGATTTGGAAATAGATATTCCAACAGTAAAAGAATATTTCTCCCTTGCACATAGCAGGTGCTAAGGGAACAGGGACAGTCCTGCTGGGATGGGAGGTAGCTGTCATATCAGAACACGCTGACATCCGTTCAGCTACAATCTTTGTGGAACAAAAGAGGATCCTTTATGCTCCATATTATATTTTTTAACAGAAATTCCATACTCAGCAAACCCGCCAGAGATTTGCCTCCAACAGGAAGATGATTGTGTCACATTTGTTCTGCCAAGTGGTAGCAAAGAACAATGAAGTCTCTGTATACAGCTGTGAAATGAACCCCCAGGAAATACCAAAGCAGCTAAAGGACTGAGACCTCTGATCAACACTTTGAATCCTTTTTGAAAATAGGGAACAAACTCAATGTCAAGTAAATAAAGAGAAATTTATCCAACATGTAGTATTTGGGAAGGAAGCAGAGGTCTTGGGAGTTAGCCTAGGCCCTCCCATAAGAAATCTCAATCATTCCATGGCCACTAAAAGTGTTTCCGGGGTCCAAAGTTAAGCAGCCACTGACAGGTATGAAGCTTGGTGGACCTTGGCATGATAATAATAGCAGACAGCTAGGGTTTGATATTATGACAATCACAACCACAAGCACCTCTGAACTACTTGCTCTAAGGCAGTACTTAGGACTATTTCCAACACATGTTAAACACATGCTGGACATATACTTGAGTTATTATTAATATTTAATTCTCACAACTTTTATGAGGTAGGCCTTTTAAGGCTCAGAGAGGTTAAGTTACTGACTAGGATGACACAGCTAGTAAGTGGCACAGAAAGGATTCAAAACCAATCTGGCAGTGTGATTCAGGAGTATGCTTTTATTGACTATACTATTTTGAGATCATTTAGTAATACCAAACTTGCGTTTAGATCTTACTTTAGCATCCTATTTATTCCTCTAAAGTAATCCTTTCAGAGAATAAACGATGAGTAATTTTAAGAAAAACGCTTTAAAAAAAAATCTTATTTACTAGTCTTGTTTATTCTTCCCAGGAGCACCATCCTCTAGAAGAGAAACATTGGAAATAACCATACATCAGACACCTGAAGCAATCAGGCCTCAGAATGGAACACTATTAAACAATCTCAAGGTGGCTTCGTACTCAAACATTTAATGTTTCATTACCAGCAACTATATAACCTTGTTTGGAACAAATGTGAACATTTTTTCCCCTGGAAGTATAGTGTTATGTTTAACATGTATCGAATATAGCCTTATTTTATCCTACATTTCTTTCATAAGCAACAATGATCTTGATATATAAATGCATGTGCTCACTAGGGAACTGCAGAAAATTAATTCCCAGCAAATTTTATCAATGACTGTCACTCACTCTCTCCCTTAAAGGATTGTTCTGTTGTTGCACAGACACATCATTAAGCATTGCTGTGAAAGAAGATAGATAACATATTTCTTTTTTGCAGGTCTCAAGTCTAAAGGGAAATCAGATCTTGCTTAGTATTGTCATAGTCTCATAATTATCCTTAAAATCTAGCTGCAAGTCGTGTTGCTATGTGTAGTTACATGTGACCCAAGTCTTTTCTGAGCTGAGTACATGAATACCCTCTCATCTGGCTCATTTGTGTGACAGCTGCTCATGGGCTCTGTCACTGTCCCCACTTCAGTTCATTTGCTTCACAGGCAGCACTATGTCTTTGATCAGATTAAATCACTCCTAGAAATATTCTCCTTGAGGGCAGGAAACCTATAGCTTATTTACCTTATAATGTTGATATGTAAATACTACTTACTCATAATACTGATCTAATGAGAAAATTGTTTAACTGTGCCAACAATAGGTCAATAATATATCATTTCTTCTTAAAAGTCTATAGTGATGCTGCAAATCTGTGTGATGTTTTAATACATTTCCATGTTTTTCTTATCCACTGATGTTTGGCTAAACATAAGTCAAGGGGCACAAAATGCCTTATTTCAGTCTGCCATATGATAGTTGCTTAAAAATATTCTCCAGGAGCAGATGAGAGAAGATAGTCATCTGATTATGTAAATTTTTTTATAATAACTACTCTGAGTTCTCTGACCCAGTTATTACATCTTTGGCCCTCAAGATGTGAGTTAGACTTCCACTCAAGTCAAACTCTCCTAGATTGACGAGGCAAAAACACCAGATCACAAGGGAACTAATCCTCAGCTTTGACTGATAGTCTTGGCTACCAATCTCAGGAAATAAAGTCTGACTGCAAAGGTTTCAAGGCACCCAAGAGAGAGTCTGTGAGGCAGATGGGACACTGTAGGAGGGAAGAGCCGTCATAAAGGAAAGGCACTCAGCACATTGGGAACAGAGGGACCTGGACACTCTCAACCCTCGCTATTTATTCTAGAGAACACAGGCAATTTTGCAGTTTCATCAGTAAATCCAGAGCTTTCGAACATCACAAAAGGTACATTAAACTGTTTAGCTGTTTCATTAAAAATAATGGATTGCACTCAATAACAAGCCCCAGAAAAAGGCAGGGATTTTGATTTAATCTAAAAGGATTGTCGTCATGGCTCTCGCCCAATTATTAATTGATTATCTACAAAGTCTAGAATTACCATCATTATCCCAAATACCTATTATACTGCGACTGCAAACCCAAATACAAATTTGGTTAGTAAAAGCTGCATAAGTACAGACATGCATATTGGGAGTTAAGTCTCAAAAGTTTTATTCTAAAACTCTAAACATTACATACATGTTCTGGGAGATTAGATTTCATATATCCAATAAATTACTAAGGAGCATTCTTTACCTTTCCCAGAATTCAGAATGGAAAAGCAGAAGAAAATATTAGCTATAAACTTTTGTTTTAAACCCTCCTCCACCCAACAAAAGTACCAAGCTTATTCAGGAAATACAAAGGGATGCAGTTTGATATTATGCCATCACCAGTTTTTTATAACAGGCAAGCTTCAAAGAACCCATCTGGACATCACCATAATACTTGCCAACATAAACATATCATTTGGAGGCTCTGATACAAGTGTATCAGAGGCTCTGCCTTAATGAAGAGGGAAAGTGACCTACTCCCATGTCTGTAACAAGATAGGGAAAACCATCTGAGACAGGAACTCCATCTGTGTCTGGACTCATAAGGGTAGATCCACAGAGGAACACTGATCCCAGTTTGTGACCAAGGGAGGCAGTAACTCACCTAACGATACTGCTAGCGGGAGGAAAGCTGAACAGTTAATTAACAGGCAAGCTTCTGAACCTAAGGGGAATCTTAATAGACAGAACTAATTAAAATCAATACTCATATGGCAATTGTGAGGAGAAGGAAAAAAGACTCAAGATATATTTTAAAATGGAGAAAAATGAACAATCTCGGTTCTTCATGTCAACTTGCTATCTGGATCACCAGCAAATATGTACCAACAGGTAGTCTTTCCGGGAAGGCATGAGCATGTGATGTAAAAGAGCATACACAAGAAGCCCACCGAAAGGACTTCCTTAGCCCCCGGGGTCAGAAGTGGTCAGAGATCAATTAGTGAAGATGGGGCCATGCTCACATGAGGTGTTCAAATGCAGAAAGTGGGAAAATTTGACTTTTCTTCTGGCTTTGTGACCCTGAGAAATTAATTTCTCTGGTCCTCAGTTTCTTCATCTGTCAACTGAGAGGAAAAAAAAGAGAGATCCCTCTTTGAAATCCCTTCAGCTGTGTGATTCTGGTATACTATTATCTTAGAGATGCGGACAGAAGCCAAGAATATATGTTTGAAGACATGTATGCAAATAATGGCCATCCTTTCTTTTTTTTTTAATAATTTCTGTTCTGATTTTCCTTGAAAACAGTGTAAGTGTGTTATACTGTGTTCTTCATTAATAGCTTCCCCAGCTTCACACTAATATATGACTCTTAAGAAAAATGTGGAGTTTGGTTTTGTTTTCAAAAATACATTTTGTAAAGTGATAAATGGAAGCTTAAAATCATGTCCTGAAACTTAATTATAACACTGTATTCTGGTTTCTCTCTAGATTATTGTAGCACTGTTGGTTATAGAGCAGATTCTAGTAAAAGGTAAATCTTCCCAGTACAGCAAAAATTTTAGCACAAGATTTCAGTGTGGCTGAAATAACATTTCAGTTCTTTTCCTTTCCAATTTAACAGTATGTACTAATGCCAGCTAAGGACAACTCTACATGACCGTATAACAGGATGATAAATGAATCTGATATGCCGTGGTCCTGGGTGGCAAAAAGGAAAAGACCTTTTTTTACTTATTCTTTATTTTTTAATTGTGGATTTTTTTATTGGTCATACATACTCATGGTAAAACATTTTGATAATACGAAAAGAAACACAGTGAAAAGTTATCTTCTTTCTCCTCCTGTCCTCCAATACCCCCCCACCCCCCACCCCCCACTGGACATGCCATCAAGCGCAGCCACTGTCATTAGTTTCTCATTTGGCTTTCCAGAAATACAAGTGGTAGTATCCAGAGACACTATATATATGACTCCTTCTCTTTATAAAACACAATGTTAGCATATTTAACCATTGTTTTGGATCTTTTTAAACTTAAACTTATATCTCATATAGTGTGCCTTATCATTACATGCCTCATTATTTTAAAGGCACATATTTAGTTTTATGGCTAGACATACTTTATATAATTGGTTCCTTATTTATGGGCATTTAACTTGTCTCCAGTCTTTGGCTATTACGATCATTGCTTAAATAAATATCTTGGGACACACTACTGTGTGCATATATGATGTATCTATGGGATACATGAGAAAAATAGAATTGCTAGGCTAGAGGCATATGCATTTGTGATTTTGAGAGATATGAAAAATTGTCTCTGGGAAGGATATGCCAGTTTACATTCTTACAAAGAATGAGAGTGCTGTTTCCCCCATCTCTGTCAACATAGTATATTATCCAATAATTTTACTATTTTACCTATATGAGAGATAAAAAAGAATTTCTGGTCATTGTGTTATTTTGAAATCTGCTTATTATAAGAGCTGTGCATCTCTTCACATGTTTAACATCTTTAAGTTAAGAGTGGTGACCAGAAGACCATGTCTTGCAGACTTCCAACGACAGAGAATATAACTGACCAAGCGTCCCAGTGCTGCCCTCTGCTCCCAGCCAATAACTGAGTATGACAGGAATACGCAGGCAGGCCTGTTCCACAGGACCTTTCGGATAACAATTCTGGCTCAAGGACTCCTCCCCAACAACCTTGCAGAAGTTTCCCCTAGACCGCATGGTGGTTTAGGACCCTTTCACTCAAACTTCCTTTCCTGTCTCCTTCACTTAGCACCAGACTCACACTGTCGTCTGAGACCTGTCTCCGCCTCTTCCGTCTCCATCTTCATTCCTCTCAAATGTATTTCCCTTTGTGCATTTAATCCTGTCCTGGCATCTACTTCTCAGAGGACCAAGACTAACACATTAACTGTTCCTATCCTTTGCACACCTTTTTATTGTTCTGTTGAACTTTTCTTTATTGATTTATTGGTGGCCCTAATATAATAATGGCTTAGCCCTTTTCTGTCATGTGTTACAATCATCTTTCCTTAGTTGGTCTTTGATCTATGGCTTAGTTTACATTTTCTCCGTGCGAACACATGTCTAGGATTTGGGGGCAATACATGGGAGTCACTATAAAAGGTACAGATGTCGCTCCTCTCAATCTGAAAACCTAGGAACCAAGAAGTTGTAGGCTCAACCCACACCGATATACAAAGGAGAAATGAGAGGAAGAATGGAAGACCTACAGCAGTCACTGGTCTGCAAACGTTCTGAAATCCCTCTGGGCAGGCGTAGCAACAGTCCCCCACCCTGGAGGTGGAGAAAACTTCTTGAATAGGTCCCAATTCTGCTCCGTGGGAGGATCTCAGAAGTCTCTGGGCTCCGTAGCCCTTGGCTTTTTCTTTTTCCATTTGTCCTTGAAGATCTCTAATATAGGTGTTTAGAAGTAAGCAGCTTTTTCTGTCCACTTGCACCCAAAAGTTCTTGTAGGTCTTCAATAGTCATAGTTTTCCTTAGTTCAGGCTTCTGTTTCTTTTGATAATACAACTTTCCTACAGTTACTATTTGAGGACTGTCATCTCCTTGTGCCAATAGCCATGCCCGTGGTTCTCTGCCATACATACTTCTTAGACTTGCTGGATTTCTTTGCTTTCTCACCCTCCTTTCTCCATCTCCTTCTCCATCTCTGTCTCTTCCTCTCTCTGTTTCACTGTCTCTCTCTGTGTCTCTGTCTCTTTTTCTCTCTGCCTCTGTCTCTCCCTCTCTCTGTCTCTCTCTCTTTCATCTTAATTGTGGAACCATAGGTCTATCAGACTGCGAAGCAAGAGTTACACTTTAGGTCTCTTTTGTCCCATTGAAAGGACTTTTTGGGTACCGCCTCATCATTTGCACTCTCATTCCTAGACACTTTAATCCATCTAAAGACTTTAACAACGTATGACAGCCGTACTTTTGATTTGTTATTTGCCCCGAGGATGAGTTTCAGTCAGGCTTTGTTGCCCAATTTTCTCTTTTACCGTTTGGCCTTGAAAACAATTGCCCCTTCTAATCCCACAAGTTTCCAAATTTCTGGACTCCCTCTCTTCCTTTTCACTCCCACTTGCATCAGCCTATTTTTTCTGAGCTTGTTAAACACAATGAATAACAACCAACATATACTAAGATTCTGTTTTCCAACCTCTTAGAGTTATTAGTTACACGATTTGCCTTCGAAGTTGCTGTAAGCAACATTTTTACCAAATGTTTTGCCACTATGTACTGTGGATCATGGTCTCTGACAAATTTCTTTGCTACCCAATGAGAAGGCCAATGCCATGGAATTTTTAGTTTTGTTATACCAGCTCCCTCTTTGTAGGTCCTAATTTCTGTATTAGATGGGATATATTAGGTTATGATATAGGAACAAAATCTCAATGCCTTAACCAAAGTTTATTTCCTGATTCACAGGACATTTCTGATGCAAGTTGGCAGAGGGACTCTGGTCTTCCTCGTCACTCAAGGATCAAGCTGACAGGGCTTCATCTCAGCAAGCAGTTCTACGATTGTAGCAGAAGGAAAGAAATGTGGAGAACCACATTGTTTATGTTTCTGCCTGGAAGTGGCACATATCATGCACACTCATATCATATTAGCCACATAAGCCACAAAGTCATGACTTATATCAAAATGGGGGAAGCGTAATTGTCCATTTTCACAAGCAAGGAGAGCTAGAAACACTTAGTGAACAGGACTCTTATTACTATAACAATTATTGTCTCTTTTTACTCATTCTTTTTCCTTCTTCTCCTCCACCCCACTCTACTTCCTCTTCGTTATCCTCTCCCATTTTCCTTCAGCTAACTACCTCTCCCAAAAGTCTTGAGTTGACTTTAATATAACCTTACATCCCTTTCTGTGCCAGCGTCAAGTTCCCTTTCTTATACCAATCACCAGTTTGAACAACCTTGCAATTCACAGACATTAAAAGTAGACGTCTTAGAGTTGAGTATAAAGCATCAGAAGTTAATGTGGATAGGCTGGAATTTCACTTAAGGGAAACCTACAATTTGGTAGTTTGGTCAGATTCCTGGAAGGATTCACGAGTCCATTGTGTGATCCAAGAATGAAAGTGCTTTCCAAAAATTACACAAAATCTATATTGTGACCCCATATGAAAGTCAGGGTCGGCAGGGCCACCCTGCCAAATCCAAAGCTATGATTTAGACACATTTACTGGCAGATGTAGGGATTTGCACAAACACCCCAATGAGCTAATCACAAACCCACAGAAGTGTTTTTAGTTATCACTTTCAGTCAAAGACAGTTAGGGCTCAAGGTAAACTAATTAAGTTTGGCAACAATGCTATCTCATTTGATAAGATATCACTATTCCAGGTGACCTGTATGACCCACAGAAAAAAAGATATCCTGCTTAACTTTGAGAAAAATGGTTTCTATTAAACTTTTAAAAAATTTATCCAAAGGAATTTTATTATTTAGAATACTACTTTTAGAGGCACGGAGACTTAGGACCTTTGCAATCAAATTCATTTTGACTCAGCAATAGATCAACTTCTGCGGCCCTCTCTGTAGATTACATGTCTTAGTCTGCAATGCAGTGTGACAGTACCCTTGTTTAAGCACTTTTAGAACAAGGACAACATCAGATGCCAAGACAAATAACTCAGGCACTAGCCCTGCTTCTCCTACAGTCACGGTAAGGTTTTTGGAAATCGAACTGTAAGATATGATTTCCACAACTGCAAAGTACATCAGTTGGACTGGATGGTCAGTAGAGTGTATCCCAAGTTAATTTTCTGTGACTCAGATATCCATTTGAGCACCTGACACTCACAGATTTAACATTTCCATCAATCTTACTTTAAATTGTGTCATAAATATATCAAAGTTGAAGCATTTAATAACTTGCTTCAAGTAGTCAAATTCTTAAAAAGACTTTATGCTACTTTCTAAGCACTAATTTTAAGAACAAACAACATTGTAATCACGACAACTCTCCTCTCCACTCCCATTCACACCGTTGAGCCAATTTAGTATTGAACTTGCAAACTAATCTGGCCTTACTTAAGCGAGTTCTGAATTTTATAATCATCTTCCTTGATCCTCCACTTCTGGGCTGCCAGCCAGAATGTGAAAAAGAAATGTGAAGGGTCATTTCCTGAGGTGAATGTTGAAAGTTTTTCAAAGTGATCGTGGGTGGCTTGAGCTACCTCAGCTTCAAAACCACTTTTTCCTGTTTTCATGCTTAATTTTGTGTGTCACTGACCAGCATGTAGGAGAACTGAAGTTCTTTCAGCTGTGCTAGGTGCAGCCTCTGTTCCTCACAGCTCTTTTCCAGTCCCTTCTCTATGGGTCAAGCTCTGCTTCAGACAATCCCCCTCACTTTCCAAAATTAACCGCTGCCACATTCAAATCTAGGTAGCAAAAATTCATAGTTCTTCCTTCTTGCAGCAACCCTGAACTCCACAGAAATGGACTCTTTCAAGTCCTAAACTATTAGTCCTTACCTTTATTACCTTAAATAAGACTTTTTAAGTAAGATATTTACTTAAAGAAGTCTCTTTTAAAAATTTCCTTATTTCTTTAATAAAATTTATGTTCTCTAGATTTATCCAGAAAAATGATCACGGTTACACATCTGATATTTCAATTTCTATAAACCCTTACTCCCACTATATAAGCATATATTTTATTATATGTATTTGAGGCAGAAAACCCTGCATTGAGAAGATATTTTTTCTTAGGGACTTTGCCTATTACTTGGACATGCAGCCATCAGAAAGAGTAAGGGTACATGGTTATAGTATCAAAATTTTTGTATTCAGTACTGGCATAATTGTGGTGAACTGAACAGAAGAAAAAAGAGAAGAGAGAAGAAGGGATACTTTTGCTACTCAATAATCCTTTTCAAATGATAACAATAAAGCTTCGATATTAAGCCCACTAAATTTTATTTTGTATAGTATTCTTAGTCTCTATATTTTTAAGGACATTCAATTAAAATGAGATGTAAGGAAACACAAATATCTGGATTACTATCTGTCTTGTTCTTAAGTTTTAGCAGTTAGTAACAAACGCTGTTTCTAATCCTGGGTTTCTATTCCAGGCGTGGACAGACTCTTCTTTTAAATTGCACTGAATTCTTACCTTAGAGACCAAGCTTTCCCAAGTGTCTAGGGCTTCAGTTCCTCTATAACAGTTTTACATAAAAGACCCTACAAGTTCCTTTCATAAAGTTAAATCATCCTTCTCCCCAGATTGGTTGTTTTTATTTTTAAAAGACATCTAGCCGATTTAAAATGAGTACTAAATGAGGTGTTTAATTGCCTTCATGTTTAATGAGAGTCTAGGTATTGGCATCCCCTCTCAGAAGAGGGACCGAAGGTTACTGGAGTGAGCATGCGCGCAGTGGCACATCCGCGCAGCGGCACATCCTCGCCGTGGGAGCCGCACTGAGATGAGAGCTCTTGGTGCACCTGACTCTAAGCGTATGAGCCCATACTCTTAACTAGCTTCCCCATCAACACCTTTCCGTGGTAAAGAGAAACACAGAAACCAAACAGTATGCCCTTAGTCATTAACAGGAAATCTCATGGTCATCACTTTTATAGGCACAGTCATTTCCATTTCTTTTCATCTCAAGTTATTTGTAGCTACAGTTTGTTCTTTTTCTGATTTAGACTGAGTAGGTCCTCAACACCATAAACAAAAGTCTAGACAAACAACTGCATTATGTAAGAATTTGGGATAGTAAAAGCAAGCTTTCCAAAACTTAATGCTTAAAAATACATTGAGTCATGAAAGTCGCTGAACAGTGACATGATCAAACAGGGACTCTCTGAGCCTTTCCCACTAATTCTCAGATGGTACTAGAAATACTCCTTTCCTCTCCTTGACATTTCTCTCCTGCAGAGGGTGCTAATCAAAGGAATCCCTGATATCTCGATGGCCCAGATTCGCACTGTTCCTAGAGAATGGTAAATTTGGGGACCATAAGAAACATGCCAGGCCCAACACCATTTTTCTTTTGTAGAACGGGCTTTATTTGAGGAAAGCACACATTTTCCTCAGTTCCCGCATGGCAAAAATTGCACAGAGCTTATCTCTGCAGGGAGAAGCCTGCCTCATTCAAACGCTAACTTGAACTGAATGATTAAGTCTGCCAAATTGTGGTGTTCAATATTAATCTGACCATTTAGCTAACAGACTGTAAACCGTATCTGCTATATTTTGTGATAATCTTGTTTCTGTATTTTCTGTTTTTCCCCCAACTTGTCCAAAACATAGAAAAGGAAGAGGGTTTGTTTTGTTTTATTTTAAATGGGGGGCCTAAACTTATGTGACACAAAATATTATAAGGACTTCAAAGGAAAAATGTGCATGTATTAATAGGCTTGGAGGCTTTATGGATTCCTGGAAATCAATATACATTGTTATATCTAACAATCAGAGCAGTCACTTGCCAAGGAGATTGTCAATAAATTCTGGACTATGCTACAGACATCACTCAGCATTATTATATTGGAAACCCAATAATACTATGCAGATGATCTATACTTTAACCATAGTGCATTACAGAAAACCCGTATGCAAAAGAATCAACTTAAAACAGATTGTACTTTCCCACAGATATAATGTTAAGGCTGGAAGTTGTAATCCTACCTAGAAGACAATATCAAATAAATCAGAGACCTGAACAACAAATATCTATTCAAATATTAATTCCAAAATAATGCAGGTTAAAAGATCCTTTGGAATTATTTTTCCCCAAGTGTATTCTATGAAATATGAATCTCATAAGATGTTTATTTCAATATAAAAAGTTTCCTTAGTCAATGAATGTTAGAGAACACATAATGCTATTATTTCTCTTCTTGAAGCTTGACAATGTCCGCTACTATATTAAAGGCTCTATAGAGCCTTGCTTATTTTTTTTAATCCAGTACTCATCAAACACACATAACTATAGAACATTATTTTCAAGTAGTACCAGTTAATTTCCATGGAACACACTTTGAGAAATGCTATCTTATAATAGCGACTATTATTAAAATATAACACTTGAATTCCATAAAGAATGTTGACAAATAGCCTAACGACCCTTTTCCTGCACTCTTAGGGTCATATGAAATGCAGGGAAGAGAACCAAACTCACAAACTCCAGTGAGTTTAAGTATCATAAAATATTCTATAATGCACATATCAAACATTACATTGTAATGCTCTATAGACAATGAGACTATCTGGGCCTTTTACATGTGTAAAACTCATTTACCTCACCAGCAATCACACCTTGGAGTGAACTTACCTATGCCTACCTAGGACCTTCACTGTATTCCTTGAGTCAGAATAAGCCAAGAATTTTCTCTCAGCTCCTTGCCAAGACAGCCATCACCCTTTCTCCCTACTAGTACCATATCTGCCTTCCTGGTTGCTCAAATTATAATTTCTCAACTTCTCGCCATCTGGATAGTGACAGGCAATGGAGAAGTTCTTAGTTGTTTAACTAATGCTCTAATTAACTAATTTAATTTCTTTAAATTTCACTCTCTAAGTTCCATTATCTAACCTTAGAGTTACAGTTCCCAAACTGTGCAGCAAAGTGCAAAGGGACACCATTGTGATCTCAGGTGTTTTAAATTTTTGAGGAAAATATTCTGATATTCAACATCTTTCGGACATAGCACAAACTCCTAGCTCAAGATAGTTCATAGTTTCAACATTATATCACATTATATTCCCTTGGATGGTGGTCACCTCACTGTAAAACTAAGTTTTGGGTAATCGCTTTGACAAAAAGCAATGATTTCATGAAAATCAGTATAAAAGAGAAAGTGAAGGTGGTTCAATCCGATTCCAAAGTTTGAGAAAGTGGGAAGCGCGAAACTGATACACACATCTCATTAGTAATCAATCATGCTTATTTAAAAATAGAGTTTAAATAATTTTTTTGAATTCACACATAATATTTTTTCAGGTGACTATTAACTTGTTGGGTATAAATATTTAAGTTTTTTGGCTCTGACTACCTAATAAATGGAACTGTTAGGTATTTCTTGGTCAAGGTGTGCTGTAAAACATGTACTGGAACACTAAGGGCACCTTGAGCTAAAAAAGTTTAAGAACCTCTGCCTCAGAAGTTTAGAGTAAGAACATATACAAGAGACTTCAGCCTAGGCAAGGAAATATTCCTCTAAAAATTTTTCCAATCTCCCCCTTTTGTTCAAAAATACTATAACAATGTGGAAAATGTAAAAAGTAAATATATATACATATATATGTATATATATCAAAAAATAACTCTCAACTGATATACTGAAACTAAGCCCAAAAAAGAGATTTTTAAATTTTTAAAAATTTCTCCTTATGTAAGAGAAAGTAATTAGATGCATTCTCCATCTTACGAGTCTGAGGAAGAAATAAAACAATGAGAGATAAACACCTACTTTTCATACTTTAGAAGCAAGAAACCAGTGAGAAGATGGTTTTACTCTGATGCACAAAAGCTAGGAGAGTCACATTGCTACAGCTGGCATGATATCTATGCCCTGTGACCCATTTCTATTCTTTGGTGCTCTTCAAGATCATAGTTTTATGTGTCACTCATAGCTATAATCATAGTCCACTAAGAGCGAGTAATATCTCTTCACTCTATGCCACATTCCCCATTAAAGAAAGTATGCCTGAGCTTGTGGAGGACTACATCCTAGAGCTAAGCACTGGGAACCAGGAAGCTAAGAAACCACTATCTTTTCCCTTTTGTTCAGGTACTCGGTGCATAGCTCCCTATTCTTCTTTACGTTCTCGGGGTTAAAGAGATCAAATAACCTAAGGAAAACAGAAATAAGCTGTAAATTATTGAGTTTAGTCAACAAAAAATCATCCTGTAAATCCACTCAAAGCACAAGGATTTCTAGAGCCCTTCCTGATGTCACCAGAGGGTAAGGACCTTAATTACTTTCTCTAAAAGCCACCATTTGTTTCTATTCTCCAGTCTATTGTTTTTCCTTCCTTGCTGAACTTGTTGCCCACATCCCCAAAGGCTGCTGCCCCAAGAGCCACTGTCCTTTTAGCAATCCTCATCCCTGGCAATCTGCAAATCACAGCCCTATATTATAATCTTGCTTCAAAGATTAACCATGATCTATAAGCATTCAAAATCATCTAATTGAGCTCTAAGTCACAGATTATTCATAACTGTTAGAAATTTTTTATTACATTATCTTATAATCCAACTCCCTGATTCTTCAGATGATGAAAATGGGTAATATATTAAATGACTTGCCTAGGTTCGCAGAGATTTAGGGAAATATAGTATAGAATATACTTCTTTTGTCTTGCTATAGGATATATTACACTTTTTTAAAAGTCCCTGAATAAGCACAAATATACACTAAATAATAAAGCAATGTAGGGATCATTAATTGCCCTCACAGCTCAAGAGGTTGTAAAGAGGCTTCAGTTAAGCTCCACAAAAACCCCACCGTACCCCTCTGAGCTATTAGGGCCCCACCACACTTTCTGGTATTATAGATATGCTGGAATGCTGTGAAAAAGGATGGATGTACACATGGAGTACATCAGCTTCTATACTGGGCAGGTAGGTACCTTTCCTGGTGGAAGGGCTGCTACAGATTTCTAAATGAAATCCTTGGGAGATATCCACAGAAAGGAGAGCTAGCCTAGTCCTTGGACTCAAATGTGGGGAGTGCTCCCTCTAGTGACAGCCGTCCAATCTGCAGGACAAGACTCAAATTGGAACAGTGACCCTACTTTGCAGGTCCTTCGATGGTTCCAAAATCTTTCCATCAGAAATATTTACAGAAATGACTAAAATCTCACGGACCAAGAAACACCCATCAGCCATTTCTCTTAGGACTATGCTACGAGGAAGCCCGATCTACAGCCATTCTCCTACCAGGACCTATCGTCTCTCATGCAAACTTAGGGGATCTTTTAGACATAGGAAAATTCTTCTCAATTAGATTTACCTAAGACATTTATATGCCTATTTATTCTTTTTTTTCTTCTTTCTTTCTTGACATATACTAAAAGAGTACATGCAAAGTGCCTAGAAAATAGCCTGACCCATGAGCACTCAACAAATGTGAGCTGTCATTATTCTCTTTCGTTTTTCAGAGTAGGCCTCGATAGCACATTATACCAAGATCTTGAGCCAAAGATCCCAAGGTATTATTGTTAGTCAAAGCTATTATTCATCATTAGCTTTTGACTAATAATAATATCTAACATTAATTGAACATTTAATATATGTATTCATTGTCCTAATTGTTTTATATATACTAATTCATTTAATTGCCACATCTACTAGAGGTTGGTACACCTTTTATTCCTCTTTTACAGATTAGAAAACTGTGGCACACAAAAGTTAAATCATTTTCCCAAGGTTATGCAGCTAATTAGTGCTGGATCCAGGATCTGAATGCACACAGTCTGTCTTTACAGGTCACATCTTAATTATTACACTAAACAAATTTCCAATTCCTCTTTACTTGAAGGCAGAAAGAACTTATACTTTAGACTCTTTTAGGGAAATTCGGAAAGAATGATAAAATGTTTCAGCTCCATATTAAAAGGATATTCCTATTAATGCTGACACATTACTTATATTAGGGGCCCCAAAGTATATATAAAATACATAATTCTACTCTATCCTAATGTCGGCAATTCTAAATACAAATTATTAGTTAAACATTAATCAAGTAGTTCATTAACAATTACTTTTCTTGCCTTTTTAAAATTCATACAGTGTTCTAGAATTTATGCTTTCACAATGTTTTTTTCACAATGGTTTAAATGCATATTTATTATTGGAAAAATTATTTCTATGTAAAATAATAAATTGGTATACATTGTTTTATCCAAACCCTTTAACTCTTTTACTTTTTAAGAAGAAAATTCAAATGTGAAATAATTTACCAATGCATATTTATCACAGAAAGTTTTATGCTTAAATGATATAAGTCAGCATCTAGTCATTACTTTGAGAAAAATATTGATTTTAATTGTAAATGCTTAGTATTAGAAACATTAATAAGAGTTTACAATTTATTCATTTAACTCTGTCATGATCTGATTATCCACAGCTTAAAAAACTGCTTAAGTATATGTATTTTAATTCATGACACCTAATTCTATTAGACTTAAAAACATGTGTATAATGCAAAATGTCTGTCAGCTTGGATAGGCATAGACTACCTCCTATGGACATTTCCTACTGGCTAGTTGTCAAAATAAGGCCCACCCAGGGTTCAGAGTCTCAACAAGTCTATGTGCATCAAGTAGCAATGCCACCTGGCATTAAGATCATGCATCTTGATTCCCCTGCTATTGCAGACGCCCAATGGGGCACTGCAGATGTAACATCCTAAACTGTGTGTGCCCCTTTCTCCAAGATCTCTGCAGCCTCCATCTGCTCTGACATCACGAGCACTTATAGCCCATGGCAGAAATCTGCCAGATACACCTCAGCTTCCTACCAGCAGGTGATTAGCCCAATGAGGCAGAACTCATAGGTCAACAACTAAAAGTTATTTCTCCCTAACAGCCCCCAAACCCAAACCCTCCTGTTCTGATCTACTCTGTCGCTGCTCAGATGCTTACAATTGCTGCATGTATTACTGCAAAGTCCACCTAGGCTCCTAGTCTCATTGACTTCAGTCTTACCCCCAATTGATACACATAGAGAGTAATATCCCTTTTTGCCAAAAATATTATGAAACTAA
>NW_011888820.1:3224152-3241601 GCF_000151845.1 Pteropus vampyrus
TAATATCCCTTTTTGCCAAAAATATTATGAAACTAAAACCAGCAAAAAAAAAAAAAATGTGCAGCACAGAATAAATATAAAGAAAAATGATTCTCCAACTGGCCACACACTTTAGCTCACTTCCTACAGGCCAATTTTTTTTTTTCTGAATCTATCCCACATATGTTTTCTTTCTCTGTATTAAGAGAAACAAACATTTGAGTGGGCCTCTCTGGTCTTAACCTTCCTACCACGGATTGGAGGGCTAGTCAGGTTAGTACATGTCTGATGGCTAGAAGGGCCATTCTTTCAGAATACACCTATGACTCCACTTGTCTCTCAAATTGTATCTTCCACTTGGGCATGAAACATTTTCAAATGAAAAGAATTGCCTTTTTCCTCTGGAAAAAGTCTTTTAGCTATAAAAAGAGAGCACATGGATCTGGGAGGCATTTTCCTAGAGACACAATGTGTATGGTCATCAGGTACACAGGCTCTGTAGCCAGACAACTGAAATTTAAGTCCTGACAGTATCGCCCATGTGCTCTGTGATCTTCAACAACTTACTTAACCTCTCTGTGCCTTGGTTCCTTGTCTGCAAAATACGGTGATAAAATAGCATCTATTTCATAGAGTTGATATAATGATTTAATGAGTTAATATTTGTAACGTGCTTATAACAGTGTCTGGTGCATACTAAGTATTATTAAAATATCCATTAAATAAAATTAAAATAGTCCACAACACTATAATATAAATACATACTCTGATTGAATGTGTTCCCACTCGGCTTGACTTCCAACTCCTCCTCCACATCCTATCTCTGTAAGTATTGGGACTACATGCAGGGACCACAATATACCAGGTAAACCATTTCATTTTATGGGTAAAATTTCAGTTTAAATATTCACTATTTGGATTTCAAATTAAGTGTATGACCAAGCATTAATGGTGTGATGATGGTTAACCTTAAAATGGGAAATAGTTTTACAAAGAAATTGTCATGCCTTTTGAGGCAGTGAAAAATTATTTATTATGTATTAAATTTTTGAGCTGCAAAGCAATAGCAGATTGATGAACTGTTGGGGCCTGAATTATTCTCCAGGTTGAAAGATGTCTTTCAGTCGTATTAATCATTTAGCCAGAACTAAGGTAGACACAGGAGAGCCTTGCTGATATCCTGCCCAGTACGGTCCAACCCAGCCCAGCCCACACCAACTTGTACTGTGTGAAAGCAGACTCTTTCCCTGCAGCGATGGGTAAACCAAAGGTTCCTGACCCAGGTTGTCTTTATCTGTGGTGTCCATCAAGCTTCCTCCTTTACATTGATTTTAAGAGTTTGAATCAAAACTTAAATTGAAGTTTAAAATGTCATTTTAAAGCAAATAAAAACCCACTTCTCATCCTGAAAAATCTTCATATAAAGAATGCTCCTCTTGGGACCATGGTTCTACACCACTAACCTCACTGGGCTCCTGTCCTTTCTCTCCCTCCTCACTCCTCGTTCATCTGAGTGTCTTATGTGGTCACTTATAAGGAGAAATTGCCAGCACCCCTCACACCTTAAGTAAGTTACTATTTCAAAAAAAAACGTTTAAACACTGGCTTTAAAAACTGAAGCATGGGTACTTTCTGATTGGCGATTAACTGATTTTACAGAGGTGGTATTCATTTTCATTAATCCAGCATGATGCTAGACTCTGAATATACAGAAGTGGGTAAGACAGACATTGTTTGCGCCTTCGCAGAGCCTATGTTCTGCCAGGAGACGTAGACAAAACAAGCAATCAGAAAATAAATAAAATGTTCACAGATTATGATTAAATTATATGGAGGAATCAAATGAAAGTTGAGAGAAAAACAAAAGAGGACTTATTTAGAAGAAAGATTTTCAACCTTGGTAACCACATGAGAATCTCCTGGGGAGCTTTTAAAACTCCCAAGTCATACCCCAGATCAACTAAAAGATGTCTGAGAGGTAGGATCAGGCACCAGTTTTTCAAGCTCCCCAAACGATTCTAAAGCATAGCCAAGATTGAGAATCATTGCTTTACTCTTCTAGAAAAAAACTACAAAGCTACAAACAGCTAAGAGCAATTGGGAACATTTTGATTAAATTTAACCTATTATTAATACTAGTCATGTGACTTTAAACAATTGATTTAATCTCTGTATATTTCTGTTTCCTCATTTGAAAAAGGGAATAATAATATCTTTCTGTGACTGCTGTATAAATAAGATTATGCATGTGAAATGCTTATCACAGTAACTTCCACCTAGAAATTGCTCCATAAATGTAAATGTCAGCTGTCCATACTATCATCGGGCTGCTACTAGCTCTGTCACTTTTACTGTTATTTTTACTTGCTCTTAGGACCTCAAGCTGCCTCACCACACCAACTCAGCACCAACACTTCAGCAGGATTTTCTTGGGCCTTTAACCACATGCAAAGATTTACCTTCAGATTTCTCCCGTTGCTTATACCTCTGCAGTATCACTTTTCTGTTCCACACATTTCCAGCTCACCTTGAAAAAGAATTGCTAACCTCTGCACAAAAGACAGAGGAGATACATGACTTCTGTGGGGCCATGAGACGCTGTGAGGTTAGTCTTCTCCCTGCCTTTATTTCATCCAAATCTCTGGCAGCTAACTTCCCCAACTCATCCTAGAATCTTCTTCCCTAATTAAAGCCCATTTACCATTAAATCTATTTATTTGCTAATAAGCTGAGCAAGTTTCTACTTTTCTTTCCTAACCTCTGGATGTAACCTCAGAGAAAGAAACTTGTACTCTTTTTCCAAACATGCAATTTCAATACATGTATATATGTAATGATGACATACACTATTTCCACACAACTTTCAACTTTCTCATTTATAAAATAGGGATAATGTCAAGAATTATCAGGCCCTGATTTAGTTAAAACATATTTTACTCATGGTAGAGGTATAACAACACCACACATAAAAATCTATCTCTACAACAGGACTATGACTCAGTCCTAACTGATGACATGCTAATTTTTGGTTATATTAGACAAAAGAAAATGATGTTCCTAAAGAAGATGTAGACAGACACACCTTGAAGCTTGCTACAGTGTGCTTATGCACAGCTGCTCTTGTTTAATACAATCAGTCGTATGTCTGAAGACTCTCAGTTCAGAGCCCTAAACAGCATTATTCAGAATGAATTACAGGCAGCGGCCACCTATGTGATAGATGATTGATATTCATTTTGATTTCAAATCACCTTTCTTAGTTTCATATATAAGGACTGAGATCCACCGTGGTTAGCAGAGTGGAGGAAGCAAATAACCAATATCTCAAATTGACGTACTGCAGTGGTAAACACACAGCCTCTACTGCAACTGGAAAGCCCAACCTGGGAAGCCTAGCAGACAAGTACGAAGCATCTATTACTAAGTCAACACTGGCAGATGTCCACAACATAGCTCTGACCACTTGCAAACAGTTGGTATAATCATATGGGCCAATGGATTCAGAAAACCCAGAGACATAGAAATTTTTCTTCTCCTCCTTCCTTTTGTTCCTAATCTTTCTGTAACCCACAACTGCTCCCCTCCTAAAAATAAGAATAGGCTCAATGCTCTCTGGTCCAGCAATCAGACTCCAAAGGTATGACTTCTCATTCAATTGCCTGATATAGGATGGGTTGGAAACATCAAAGAAACTGCTTGCTAGTCAAGACATTTACTTCAGTTAATAGATAAAACAAGATGGGCAAAAGCAAAACAAACAAACAAAAAGCAAATACAATGAGAGCATAGGGACATTTTCCAAATCTCAAAATAGTGTCAAATGCAGTTTTGTATCAAAATTTGGCTCTCGCATCAGCCATTTATTTATCCCAAATTGAAGACAACATATGACATTCTACACCAATTTTCATTTCTCTTCTTTAAATGATGACAAAATAAAGGATGTGCTTTAAAAACCAACATTATAAATATAACAGATCAAGGAGAACAGTCACCAAAAGGTCGTTGCATGAATCACTGAGAGGAAATGCAACATATTTGAGACATACAATTCAGTACATTCTTTAACCTCATCAGTTCTTGTTGTTCGGAGGATACACTCTGGCCAAGAATACTTGCCTTTGGGTACATATTACACAGTGAAATAGAAAGAGACAGTACCTGCCAAAAGAATTTATAATCCTCAGCAAGAAGATAAACATCCCACACTCATACCTTGTTAGTATGCATAAGAGCGCAACCTAATTATGTAAAAAGGATTTAGTATTCTGGGTGCTGATGCTCCATCAAGTTAAGCATCAGTGAGCACATATAAAGGAGATCAGTTATTCAGGAAAACTTTTCCATAACTTTCTATTAAAATCTACTGTTTACAAATTGTCAGCAGGAAATGCACTACATGCCAGGGATTTGAGTAAATATTCTAGTTCGTCTTGACTTCAGGCATCAGAGTATATCCAAGGACAAGCCACAATCCTTGAGAAATGTGCAGATAACTGGCTCATGTTGCTTTAAAATGGAATGCCCTTCCTCACAATGAAATGCTTCAAGAAAATTATGTGCATATCTTGGGTCCAGTCATCTGGTGTTTCAGAATCCCCTAAGCATGTGCTTTTCTCCCTTTGGGTTCAGAGAGAATGTGTGGTACAGAATTCTGGTATATTCTTTGTGAATCTGGTATATGATATCACTATCTTAGATAAATGGGTAAATTAAAGGAAAACAAGTAATTCTAATAAATTACCAACAGCACAGAGTTTGTGTAGCTCATGGAGACCCCAGAGTAGACATCTCAGGGCACAACTCCATGGGACACTCTCTCCAGGTAACTGGGATTAGTGCTCACCCAGGGCACAATGTAAATGCTGCTTGGGGACTGAGGGGCAGAAACCTGACATCCCTACCCAAACTGCATTTTATCTGTTTTATGGAGAGCAGTCAGGTGAGATTTCACAAAAGTCTGGATACGCTGGTCTAGGTTATTGTGAGAGAAGTCATGTTGCTTTAAAAAGCTGTGTTTCCCCACCTTGTGGTTTTCCTACTCGTTCAGGAAAAGTAAAGAAAGAAAGAGGAAAAACATAAATTGTGCACGTAGACGCGTCACACACTGTGATAAGAGCTGAGCTCTTTAACCGTACATGATTGCAATCAATCATCTTAACAACCCTATGCTTTGGTTGTTAGCATCCCAATTTGCAGAATCTCAGTGAAAACTGAGACCAGATTGGTGAAAGGGCTTCCTCAGGAGGTGCAAGCCAGCAAGTAGAAGAGCCTAAGTATTAAGCCAAGATTCTACCTCTAAGGTTCGTGCTCATGTGACTACCTCTTGCTTTCCAAGAAGGCAGGGCTCATGACAGCAGGGACCTCTCTCAGAGCACTGAGCAGTAGCAATCTGTTGAAATTAAAATGCTATCATTTGGAGGTAAGTTATACGCTACTATAGATAAGCAAGAGAAGAAGCTAAAGATTTGACAACTTAAACTTCTATCCATTAACTTATTTTTAAATAGAAATTAGAGAACTCACAATTTTTTTATTTTAGCATGAGGACCCTCTCGGCCAGGAGAATAAGTGGGAGAATTTCAGATGAATCCCAGGGAACCTGCAGGCAGCCCCACACAGTTCCTTCCCTACAGCCACACTAAACTGAGCTTGTTTCTTCCTTCTACGCAGTCCAGCCTTCCCTCCTCTTAGCAAACCTTCAATTCTACACCCCTGCTTCACTGTAGAGGGACAGGTAAAAGCCTAGAGAGCTCAAAAGTTGTTTTTTTTCCACTTTAAGTCAGGACTCCATAGCAGCATACTATAGTTTGTGCTCAGTATTTTTGTAGTGCTTTTGTGAAATCACTCTATTTTCATATTTTGTGTTTGAGATAATTCTGAATCTGCTCTGTTCAATTTTCCTACTCCTCCTTCACCTGCAATCATGACTATATGGTCAAGTGCCATCAAGAGTAGGGCAATGTACAGCTACCACTTGGTCCACATTCAAGAGGTACCTTTTGAATATAAAGATTCTTCAGCTATACCAAGTTTTAAGGCCCTTATTCTACTTTTTGCTGCCATCTCTCATTCTCCTTTCTCAATGGGCCAAGTCCTCTACTTCACGACAAGCAGGGAAGTATAAGAAACAACAAAGTAAAAACACACTGGGACAAAAGGGGGAAGAAGAGAACAGAAAGGTACTGTTTAAAACTGTAAGAGTGCCCCCTTTGTGCATAGTATCTAAAGTGGAGTGTGTGTGGGAGAGAGACGGAGAGAGGAAAGGAGGGAGAAGGAGGGGGAAGTGTGGCAGCATAGAGCATTTGGGATGCAAGCATTATCAATGTAAATAAATGTATCCAGCGTACACATATGAATAAGGCAGGAACCGCTAAGGGTAAGGGAAATTAGAATTTATCGAACACCTACCTTATTCTGGGCCCTAGATATACTTATCAAATCAATCTAAACAACTCAGTAAATATTTATAAAACTAAAAAGCATTTTCTCTCACACCCAAGAATCTCAATATCCTGAAAATCTAAAGTGTCCACTATCTGATCCATTTGCTTTTTCTCCTTCCCTCTAGAAGACAGAGAATGGGTTGAACAACTTGTCCAAAAGAGGTCTGAAACTATGAGTGGATTTTGATTATTATCATTGTCACTGCTTTCTCTTATTTTCATAAATAATCAAGTTGACTGTACAGAGCCATTTTAAAAAATAATTGGCATTCCTAACTACACAGCTGGTATAGATTGTTACTCACCCTTGGTTACTCTGACTTGGGAAACCGATCCATACGTAGATGTAAAAATCTCCATATATTACTGTGACATTCTTAATTGTTCACAACTTGGGCTTTGAAGGCAGATCTAGCAATAAAGGCCATCTTCAGCTAAAATATTAATTCTTTTAGCAACTAAAAAGTCTGCCCTCTCAAGCATATCTCAAAGCTGAGAACTTATTACATAAGTCACAATCTCATTGGGCATGCAGAGTAAATAACTTTGTTAAGAATGTAGTGTGAAAAACCACTGTTCAAAAAGGGTCAAAAGGGTGAACACGGTAAGGGAAGGAGGCAGTCAAGTGTAAGGCCACTATGGATGTAATTTATGGTGCCTTAATAATTTGGGCATGTCCAGCATTGAGAGAGCTGTTTGCTTGGTACCAGGCAGGAGAGAACGAAAGCACCCAATGACAGACCTAAATGTAAAGCTGCTAAAAATCCACCCCAACAAACTAAGGGGATAATGGCAAAGGGGCTCTACAGGATCAGCCAGCCTGCTGACCAAAGCTGTCACAAAGGCCAGGCTTGAGGCAGCTAAGAAAGAGCTTAATTATCTAGCTGTTTTCATTCGAATTGGGGCTAAACAGCAGGAAGAGTATGCTGGACCACCAATTAGGTTAGTTAGGAGGTTATTCAGTCTAAGATCAGAAATAGAGGTGAGGCAGAGCCTGCCCAGGGGCAAAACATCAAAGGTCCTCTTGGCCATCGGGGGGTTCCCCCTCCTACTGTGGACCAGACCATTCCCATGACCTAACACTTCAGTAGGTCTTCATTTCTGGCACCACTGAAATTCTGACCTTCTCTCTGAGAAAAATGTCATAACCCATCATGCCCACTAAACTTTAATCAGTATAATTTTAAAATATTTTACTGGATATTGAGTTTTACTGTCAAAAGCTGTTATAGTAGTGTTTTTTGTTTTTCGTTTGTTTGTTTGTTTGTTTTTAAGAAAACTACACTATAACAAAAGCATGTTTTTCTAACAGCTTCAGAGTTCACAGAATTAACTTCAGTGGCAGGATCACTCAAGACATTTCAGACAGGAAATACTCATCCTGGCTCCTACTTCAGTTATGTTCCCAGAGAAACCCTCTCCACCCTCTGAAAATATTCTGAATCCTTGACAATAAAATTCTGAATGACTAAGTATACTAACTAGCACTACATTATGCCCTAAGTCACTAAATCACAATGGAGAATTTGGTATATGGCAGAGTTTAAGAGAATTTTAGCCGTTCAACTATTTACAGGTTCTTATTTTTACTGCACTATTAAGGGCAGACACATGTTCACTTGGCTAGATACTCCAAACCTGAAATATGTAAACTCTCCCTGAAATACACAAATTCTTCCTACAATACACAAAGTCTGCCTGAAATCATAAGATCCATACCTGAAATATATAAACAATCCTAGCCAAAAACAATTCTAGAAATTTATATCCTGCTTTTTCATTGAAAGATGTATTCATACTCACCTATGAGATATCCTAAGATGTGCTGATGTCCTACTTCTGGCCATAAATAAGTACGCAGAAGAAAATTAATAATCTATTTGATAATATATATCATTTTAGTAACTTTGAGATTTATACTGCAAACATTTGGCTTTAATTAGCAAAAATATATTTATGTAATAGTATTAATAATTATAAAAAGGTGATATATTTTATTAAGATTATTAACAATTATAATCTTAATAATATTAACAATTTTAAATTAATAATTATTAATAATGCTTTCAATTTTTATACCTTAGAGTTAGTCAATGTCATAGATCTTACTGCTGTAGTAATAAAACACGTTCTGTTCTAAAATACACGATATTTTTGTTTCTTTTCTTGACTAAGGGTTGTTTTTCTTTCAGTTTAAAATATATTTTGAGTTCATTGTTGGTTTGAGGGAAAAGAAAAATCCATGTTGCTTCAATGAAGCTCACTGGTGGGATAGGGTGTGGAAAAGAATAAACTCTGATCATTTTATCCCTTTATTAAAATTCATCATTTTGATATTCATTGGGGATAGAGGTTGGGGGAAGGAGTGGCTCTGTCCTCTGCATCAGAGCAGCTTCCTTTCCAAATGGAGAACAAACAGGTATGAAACGCAGCCTGACCCAGGACAATAGCTCAGGATAATACATACGCTTGGTGGATTAAAAATTTATAAGGTATTTTTCCATCTCTGCTTGGAATACAAATGAACATATTCTTGTCTTATTTAAAATGATTTCTCACTCAGGGCTGAAGAGATATATAACACCTTAAATTCTATGGGCTTTGCTTTTTGATTATATTACCCAGGAAATAAGCTAAACAACTAGAGTACTTGGCAAGAGAGTCACATTCCACACACTAACCATGTATAAATAATCTCCCTTTATGTAAAAGTCACAGTTGGTTGGAATAGTATTGCTTCACCATGACATACCCACACACCTGCACCATGTCGATATAACATTTTTCAGTAAAGACTTCATTCCACATTAAGTGTATATTCATATGTGTATTTAACATGCACTATATATAACTTATTTGCAATTTCATGTTTCCAAATGTCACATTCATATTTTCTGCCAGCCATGTGGCAGCACCCCAATGGAATTCTGGTGAGGCGAGGGATTGGGGGGAGTTGGGTGCATGCCCACGTGAGCACAACGAAAGTCTGGAGCTGTCTTTTGGCCCCTAAGTTACCTAGAGGGGAAACATTTTGTTATAGGTGGTCTGGTAACTTTGTTTAAATACTATAATTCTTTTTCCCCCTTAAGGCAAGGTTGAAGTTAATCTACAAATGTGTTATCTTTTGAAAGATTTATACTAATTTGGTTTGATCTCTTATAGTGCTGATTAACAAGATTCCTTCTAAGGAGGGTGTGTCCCTCCCCCCAGGCCCTTCTCCTTCTTATCCTGCCTTGTTGCAGTTCTATGAGAGAATGCAAAGACACTGTAATTTCTGCAATTAGAAATAATTCTGTATATAAGTAGATTCAAGATGACTAAAACCTTTGTAATGCCTGAGCAATTTTGTTCTCAAAGATTTTTGTTAAAAATAAAGATAAACTACTACTATTTTTAATGAAATAAAAGTGTTATTCATGTTACCCGCCACACCCCCCACCCCCCACTCCCCACCCCCCAAAAAAAATCCAAAAGCTTTTTAAAAACATTAATTAGTAAAAGGATATTGGCAGAGAGCAGGAAGGAAAGATGTTTAAGACCAAATAAAAATTGAATTCCTATAATCATGTAGCAAGAATAAAAATTAGGCCCCAGGCTCTCAGAGATTCAAGAAAAAGCTGAGAGTTTCAAGGTGAAATCCCAACTGGGAAGATATTCAGCTAGCATTATGAAGGCAACCTCAAATGCCTATCAAAAGGCAACTATCGGAAGTCAATCATGCTTTCTTACAACTCGTCTTTCACACGCACAATCACACATGCACCCACTGTCCCAAGTGCATTTACTAGCTGTGCTCTCTGAATCATATTCCATTTTCTGTCGTCCTTGGATCAAGTCCTTGGACACAAGACACACAAGAAAAACATTCTATCTCTGTGATTTCCAATATTACAGGTAAGTTCTGATAAAATTCCATCTAAAATAAACAATAAGACTGTATACCTAAGCATACTACTCTTTTCAAAATTAGATTTTTACATCTAGAATATTGGAGAGAACTATAGAAGTTCATTGGAGCTTACTGTGATATGGCATTTTAATTTAAAAAGAAGAATAACTCAAAAGAATCAGCTGAAAAACTATTCAAATTAATTTTTTTGAAATGGTTACAAGGTACATTTTTAAAAGTCACCGTCGACCATTATAAACCAGTTTGAAAATGTACTGAATAATAACTTACATTTACAGTAGCAATAAAAACATGATACCTAACAAGAATTCAAAGAACAAATGTACATAATTTATATGCAGAAAAACATCATTTGCAAAGAAATATATAAAAAAAAAAGAAGATAAAAATGAAAAGAGAAGACATTTCTTTGAGAAAAAAGACAGCTTTGTAAAGATGTCACTTATTTCAAAATCAATTTACAAATTTTGTGTGACTTAAAGTTTCAGAGAGATTTAATTTTTTAGAACATGGCAAAAAAATGTTTAAATTATCTAGAAGAATAACTAGGGGAAAATAAATTAAAAAATTGATAAAGAATAGAAATGAAAGAAACTAGTTCAAGTAGATTTGAAAATATATTATAAAATGCTACAATCACTAAATCTTCAAACAGCATTGAGAAAAAAATCAATTATGTACAAACAAACACTAATGTGTAGAGAAACTGTCTAAAAGAAATCTAATCTAAGCCATACATATAATTTAAAATTTTCTAATACCCACACTTTAAAAAGTTTAAAAAGTAACATTAATTTGAATAATGTTTATTACATTATTTATGTCATGAATATATGTCATATTATGTATATTTTATTATACCCAATGTATTATCACTTCTCCATGTCATAAATAGCAAAACATTATTGGGTGTTTTACATCATTTTGTTGTTGTTGTCGTGGTTGTTGTTGTTCTGAGTATTTGAAATCTAGTATGAATTTTACACTTACAGCACATCTCATTTTGGCTTAGCCATATTTCAGGTGCTCAATAGTCACATATAGGTAATAGGCTACTGTATTGCACAGTGAAGATATGGAGCAAATTATTGTGTGATAAAAGGAGTACCATGAATTCAATAAATGGTATCAAAACAGTTTGTCTTTTGGTTAAAAGAAAAAATTAACTTATATACATGTTTTAAATAATAAACAATATAAGCTCAAAGGAGATAAAATAGTTCAATGCTTTTATAAAGTCAAAATTTACAAACTTTAGAACAATATAAGCAACTCTGCCATATCTCTACGGAGAGGAAAATTCTACAACCTTAAAAGCACTATAAGAAGTCTCAAAACACATCATCAATAGATTCAGGTTACGTAAAATTTCAAAACTTTTTTATATCTAAAATAAAAAAAAACTGGTAAAAACAAATATTTGCTGCAAATATGACAAAGGTTGAATAATTTTGAGGAACTCATGTAAATGAAGGTGCAAATCAGTAAGAACCCCAACAGATAAGTGGACAAAGGACAGAAACAGGCAATTTAGAAAACAAAATAATCAACTAGCGAACAAACAAATGGGAGGAGGGGCCCTCCTCATTTGTAATCCCAGAAACGCAAATTTAAACAAGAACATGGTTTAACGCTCCTTCCTTCTTGCAACATCCAATATTCCTCTCTTCTAAGTTTTCTCATCTTTGATACAACCTTCGAAGGTTTAGCTATCATTGCTATAGCACTGAATCTAATATCATTTGAAAGAATTCTGTATATAAGTAGATTCAAAAATGACTAAAATCATTGTTAAATCTGAATTATTCAGTGATCAAAAAATTTTGAGAGAAAGAGGCAGAAAGAATTGTATCATACTTGAGTGGATAGGACCTAGATCTCTAAAAAATAGTGCAGGAATCAACCAGTACATAAAGGAAAGACCTAGATCTCTAAAAAAATAGTGCAGAAAATCGACCAGTACATAAAGGAAGGTACTTTTGTTTTCCAAACACTCATAACTATAGATATCCTCGGTGACAGCAAGTGTTCAGCTGTTGCAATGACATATAATAAAAAAAGAATAAAAAGAATAATAATCAAAAAGATAAAGTATAATACCCAGTTTATAGCACTGAGAGAAAAGCATTGGTTAAGATCAGCCTATCCAAATCATAATGAATGTATTAAATGTTAATATAGTATCTACTATTTGCCAGGTGCTATTCCAATCTAATCCTCACAATAACCGTATAATGTAGGTATTTTTAATACTTCCATTTTACAAATAGGGCATCTTAGGTACAGAGAGTTAAGTAACTCTTTTAGGAACACATTGTTAGTAAGAGTACAGATTACTTACTATCCTGACCATAGGAGACTTAACCACATTCTAAAAAGCAGGCTAAATTTTAGCTAATTAAATATTTAATGAATGCTTATTATGTTAGCATATTGATTTTAAAGAGGTCTAATTTATGAAACAAATGAGTTTCATTTTACATGTTAAAGTAACACTTATGATACTGTGGAATTCTTTATATATGCCAAGGTATAAAGTGCATTATAATGATTTTATAAGGTTTAGAACAGCTTTATTACAAAAGTTTTTTTATAGAGTTTTATGGTTATCCTCTCTTTCCTTCAAGGATTGTTGTAGCTTAAATCAACAGCCAACTCTTTGATCAGAAATATCAAAGTCCCCATCATTAGTATCACTGGACTAATCAATGTATTTTCATTCCCCCTTCAATTCAGGAAAAGAGAATATCACCTCACTAATAAGTGAATATGCCATGGAGAATGTCCCACAAAACAAAAGGGGATCTGAAAAGTGTGTTCTTTCGAGTCCTTCTGGATTTGGAAAAGAGGGGGAAGGAGGAAAGGAAAGCAGGCAGTGAGATGAGGTCTTCTTGACTACATACTTCAGAGACTCAGTCATGGAGAAGAAATTATGATGCTTAGGTTGAACAGAAAACTCAAAGCAGAGAGGAGCTGTGGCCGTTTTCTTGTTTGTAACTAACACGTCCACCCAAACTGCTGTTTCAGATTAGAAGTGATAGTGCAGGGTATTCGGGAAGGGAAAGCAACTGAGTTAGAGCTCTCCCTCTGTTCTGGGCTCCCATATGGAATGGAAGGGCCTGGATAGTCTCCCATACCAGAGGGTTATAGGGCCAAATTAAGGACAGTCTATCTCAGGAGCTAATCTGAGAGTTTTTCATAATGGGGTGAAATGACCCTGTGGCTCAGGGCTATAGAACAGGTTACCCAGTCTGGGGGCTGAAAAGAGCCACAACTAGACCTCGGGCAGTGGGCAAGAGCCAGCAAGAACTAAGCTGGGGCTTGATCAGGCCAACAGAATCCATCCCGAGTCCACCAGCTGTAGAAGTAAGGATTAAATGACAACACCTCGGATACCAGAGGAAAGGATAAGGCCCCACGATGGGTCTCAGGCCATCCTCTTCCCACCACTTCAAGTATTCAAGTCCCACCTACAATACCAAACACCCAGACTTCATCTTGAAGACAAGTCAGAAGGGGAAGAAAATCTGAAAGATGTTAGGATTTATCTGAAAGAGACTAAGTAACCACTGTTTTACAGTTCATAAACTATTTCTCTATAAAAAATTTCCTGTTTCTTCCTTCTCCCACTTCCTCTACTTAATTTGGAAATAGAAATAACCATTTTTGTGCCACACCATACTCTGTTCATAGTACTTACCTTAGACTTAGCAAATTAGGGCTCCTATGCTGGGCCCAGTACTCTAGAAGGTCCTATTCTATCCTTTATCTGACTGTGACCTGCCCAATGAGACAAGGAATCCAGGGAAAGTGGATTCTCTCCCCCACCTTCTAGATCCCAAAACTGGAATCCCAGAATTCCCTGCCCTATGGCCCTGAACCTTCTTTCAGGGCTTGCAAAGTCCTTTTCCTTGGCCTGACTCCCAAGTGAGACCATGCACCAGCATACTTACCCCTCAGCCATAGATCACCAAGGAATAAATATTTGGAAGAGGATAAGACTAGAACTTTGACATGGAGTATGAAGTGTCCACATATGCACACAAAGTTCTAGAGATGGAAAAATAATGGGATTGGGGGAATCATCTGTTCTATTGTTTGAAAATATTAAGAACAAGCTTGTCTATGTAATTTCTGTCAGAGACTATATAAAGCTCTGATGTTAGCCATTAACCTTACAAATAATTCTACAATCTAAAAGAACTAATACAAGCCTATCTCAACTATTCTTCACTCAAAAAAATAACCAAAGTACAGTTGATTCTCATTATTCATGGTCATTATTTTACATAAAGTTGCCATGAACTGAATTAGTAAATACTGACCACTGCTCCTAGGGGAAATGCAGGATTAGGTTCCTATGAGCCTCTTGTCATAACATTTTTATCAACCAATCAATACATAACTTTTTTTTGAATGTGTGTTTCTATTTAGAGACACTTTATTTAATATATACTTTTGATTCATTAAGATAGAACTCATGGCCAACAGCTCTATAACTCATGCCTGAATAAGCTTATCTAACACAAGTATTTACACTATAAGCACATTACAGTCCTCTTGTATTTAGGAGCCCTAGACAGAACTGCAGCACTGTGCTTGGGAGCCTTTTAAACAGTGAAATTACAAAAAAAAAAAGCACAGAAAGGTGATAAACATGGAACTAAATAGACTGCAAAAAGGACATTTATTTACAGTATGAAAGCTGAAACAAGAAGGCAGAGTGTTGTCTTGTTCCATTTCAGCAAGGAGCTCATAGGTCATGCAATTCACATTTTTCCTTACTCTGTGAATGTTTGCAAATGACTGCAAAAGTGTTACAAATATTAATTAGGGGGTTACAAATGAATTTTAGCAAGTAGGTAAATTCAAAAATACAGAATTTGCAAATAATGAGAATCGACTGTAGGTGGAAGTCTGGGATCTCCTTCCTGGGGATTTACCCTGCCATGATCCAGTATCCCTAGGGATATATGGAGTCCAAAAAGGGAAGCCAGTCCTGCTTCTACCCCCAAAAGTAAGAGAGCCTTGGCTCATTGGCTCATACATTCTACTACTGAGTGCCTGTTATGAGCCAGACTCTGTGCTAAGTACCTGGGACTGAGAATCACCAATGTGTTCTCATGGAAGACTTAGAGAAGTAGAGGAGACAGACTTTAACAATAACACTAGTAAATATGCAATAACAAACTGAGAGAAGTGCCCTGGAAAAAAGAAACATCATTCCATAGGAGCTTTGACAAAGTACCCTTCCAGACTAGGGATGTCAAAGACACTGAAGGTGGCCTGAAAAACAGTCTCTTCTGTTTTCTTCTTGGCTGGCAAGGTCCTCATTCTACTTAGGAATGTGCCCCTCCATGTAACTCAGAGAGGGAGAACCTATGGTGATCTCAAGTGTAAGTCTTCAATGGTCTACACCAACAAATATACCATTCTCCTCCTAGCAATTACATAGAGCATGAGACATGAAAACAAGACTGCTGGAGTGACATCTGTGAAATGAGCTTCTGTTATACAGAGACATGTAGCAAGAATCAGACCCTCTTCTTTCACTATATACGTCCTGTGGCAGACACCTTGGAACCATTAGGAAAGCTAAAATGACACACTGAATATAGTAGAAGATGGTCGATCAATAAGGTGAAGTAAGCAATCTTCAAGCCCCATAACCACCAGCAGTATGCATATGCACATACGTGCATACATGCACACACACACACACACACCTTATGTAAGTTAATAAATTGGACTTATTATTTAAGCCAAGAGCAGCTGTCCTACCTAACTCCAAGTAACACCATTCACATCTGTCTGCTATGCAAATTTGCACTCCAGGAGATATGCAATATAATCCTCTATTCGAACTGTTCAGTAAAGGAGGGAAGGGTAAGGATCAGAGAAGAATTCACTGAGGGAGTGATGGTTAAACTAAGATCTAGAAGTGAGACAGTATCAAGATGAAGGAGTGTGGTATGCCATATCCAGTCCTACTGAAATTTGCATAAGCCCAGAAACATATAACTGGTACAACCAGGAATTCCTCTTATTGTAATGTAGGCCTTGAATTCTGATATTTGCTGCGCCCCCCACCCCACCCGTATCCAGCCTAATAAGAGGCAGTGGGCCCTATACTGACATCCAACTCCCTGGGTTTCCCTCCTGCACAAGTGTTGGTCTGCATTTGCTGGATCAATAATGAAAAGAATGAAAATAACCTGAGTTCCAACCCACATTTTACCAATCCTCAAATCTGGGGTAGCCTTTGGAATGTGATCTAGCCTCAGGTAGGCAACAGCCTTCCAGGTAGAGAGCACGACACAAGCAAAGAAACTGTAGCAGGAGGAAACCTAATGCCTTTAAGAATTTGAAAGAAAGGGAGGGTTGAGATGTGGAGTGAGATGAAGCTCAAGTGATAGGAACAGTCCAGACAATGCAGGGTCCTTTAACACATGTTAAGGATTTGGGTCATTATCATACAGCAATAGAAAGTCATTGAAAGGTTTTAAACAGGGGTAATACCATCGGGTTTGCATTTTAAACATATTATTCTGGCTACAGTGTTGAGAAAGGAATGGAAAAGGAAAATAGTGGACACTGGTCATAGTAGCTTCTACATTCATCCAGGAGAAGGATGTTGGTAATTTGGACTAGGGAGATAACAGGAGAAATAGAAGTACGATTTGGGAGAGATTCAGGTAGTAAAATTGAAAAGACTTCTTGATACATTGGTTATGTGGCAGAGGGGCGGGGGTGAAGAATATCAAGTCCTTGTCTTCTGACTTGCTTAACTGATGGATAATAGTGCCATTCAGAGAAAAGAGAAAAATTTGAAGTATAGACCATGAGTTTAGTCTTGGACTTGTTAAATTTTAAGGTGCTTTGGAAATGTCAAGTAGTTAAATGGAAATAATAGAAAAGCTCAGAGGAGCATTCTGGGCTGGAGTTATAAATTGGATATTTATTTGTGTAGAGATAACATTTGAGGCCATGCAGTTGAATCAAACACAATGTTTGGTTGCTTAAACAAACAAAATAAAGTGATAATAAATAAAAGAATTTAGTACAAGTATATAAAAATATAGTATAGCTCACAAAAAAAAAAAAAAAAAAAAAA
>NW_011888820.1:3242820-3379454 GCF_000151845.1 Pteropus vampyrus
AATCAGAATTTAGCTTAAGGTATATCTTAATACAAACTTAGGGAATAACGATTTGGCCACAGGTGAAAATGATCTATGGCCAACCTCTACCTTGTGAGAGGCAGAAAGACCTGCTATTTAGATAAAGAAACAAGTTAGATCCTTTCGTTCGTCTTTTTTAAAAAAAAAAAAAAAAAAAAAAAGATGCCTCAGGAGGAAAGTACCAGGCCAGGTCTGGAGATTAAGGCAGTGGAAATCAATGAACAGTAACTTCAGAGTGCCACACCACAGGAATGCTTCAGTTCCCAAATATTGTCCATTCTCTGGCATTTGAGATAAATATTCTCAGGAGTGAAACTCTGATTTGCTGTTCAAGAAAGAAAGGGGCACCTTGACTGGAAGGAAGTCTCATCGAGACCACACACAATGGGTGTAAGGGAGGTGGCTCTCTGAAGAAAAATAGAAGTGGGTTGGCACTAAAATAAGCAGTAAGAGATATTGGACCAGTAAAACCAACAGAATTCCACTAAAAATGTAGATGAGAATGCCTAGTGAGAAGAGAGAAGGGGTTAAGCACAAAGCTTGAGAGATTCCAATGTTTAATGGTCAGATAAAGGAGGAGTCAAAAGGCAGTGGCCAGCAAAGTAGAAGAAAACTGGGAGGGTGTTGCTTCATCAGAGCCAAAAGAGAGAATGGTTCAAGGAGGAGGGCATGCCATAAGTGGTCAGGTAAGATGAAGACTGAAAACTGTCACTGGTTTTAACAACAGAGAAGTTGTGGGTGACTTTAATGAGAGCTGGTTTGGTGGCTTGATGAAACAGAAGTCAAAATGAGTAGAAGCTGAGGAAATGAGGAGAGTGCATATACACAGCTTTAAAAAGTTAGGTCTTGAAGAAGATGAGATTTAATAGCATAGGGTTTGAGTTGAAAGAGGTTTTGTTCTTAAAATTTTTTAAATGCTTAAATCTTAATGGGAAAACTAGAGTTGAGGAATCACAGCTGACCATACAAGATTGAGAGGGGATAATTATGGAACGTTCTCAGAAGGGTAGAAATGCCTGGCCTCTGCCAGGAGAAGGAACACCTCCACTAACATAAAAAGAGAAGAGGAGAGGAGGAAATGAGTAAGCGGGATTTGCAAGTGCCATGGGAGAAGCCGAGGAGGCGCACTCCTGATTCTCCTAATTGATCTAGGATGTCCTGGGCTGCGAGTTGGCGCAGGGCTCCAAGTCTTTCCACAGGCCATCTGTGGAATTTCAAGGGAGAATGAGTATACTCCCTGGAAATTATCCCCAGCCAAGAATTCCCATGCTCGGATTCCCAAGGCTTTGAGAACCCCAAAACCGCTATATCTTGGGCATCAGCCCAGTTAGAAATGCTGTGTCAGAGACAACTCAGCGTCTGCCTTTACAGACCTGGTCTTCATTCCCTTTTCACCTAGAATGAAAACAGTTTTCCCTTTTCACCCCCTGAAATGCAACATGTCTCAGTATATCTACTTCCCCAGATAATCAAGCTGCACACCACACCTCTAGGTGGTCATGCAGGAAAGGCATCCTCAAAGATTTCTGATTGCATTCTTTAGCTGAAAAAAGAAGACTTTTCCTACTAGAGGCTATCAACTCTACTTGCCTCCTTAGCACAGAGAGTTAAATTGAGGCAGAGAGAGTGGGGCTATACCCACCTTTGGGAAAAGGGAGCTACCTTCAGTGCTGAGAAATGATTTACTTTCCCAAAGATGACAAAGGTCATATTTCGGCCCTTCTTCAAGTAGAACAAAGAAAGAAAAACACAAGTTACATCAGCAGCAGAACATTCATCTATATCTGTCTTCTGTTTTCCCCTTCTAGGCAGGAACTAAGTCTTCCTTGTCTTTCCATTTCTAGCATGTAGTACAGTGTCTACTCTTGTTCTATTCAATTAATAGCATGTGTACATGTACACAAGTACTCATTCACACACCATCCTGCCTCCCAGTCATGGGAGAGCCTTAGGTTAGAAATACACTGGAGTCCTTTTACAGGGTGGTCTATAATACAGTAAAATTTCTGAGACAGATCTTTAAATGACTCAGTAAAATCCAGCCTTTCTTTTCAGCTTTCTAATGCTATCACATACTAAATTGCAGTATCAAATCTTGGCATAGTACAAATATATTCCAGCAATCTTTTTTGATACTGAAAGACAAAGAAATGACTTCCCTTTTCAATGGTAACAAACTGCCTCCCAGTCTTTCTAGGAAATTATGCATGTCTATGTGAAATGTGTAGGGAAGACCAGCCACCTTTATGAAGCCAGCCACAGATATGGGGTCTCCCCTAGGTTTCAGAATCAAAGTTCTGGTAATAAACATTGCCTTCCCATCACATTGTACAGCCCAATTACTGCCTGCAGGAGAGCCACCTCTTCAAATTGGCAGCTTGGTATATTGCCATGCTTGCCTCTAAAAGGCCCACTGACCCAGTGAAGGATGTTACTTTCCTGTTATCCCAGGTAATTGGATTCTGTTAATAATTCTAAACAATAGAAGCCCAAAGTAGGGAATACAGACCTTTGAGCAAATTTAGTCCTCACAGTTGTTAGATTATTTTAGTTCCACTTCATTCTCTAACTCAGGTGTAATGATCTTTATAAAATGTCTTAAGAATCTTACAGTAAACAAAATTTATAATGTTGACCTTCATGGTCTCTTTCAAACCCAAAAAATCTATGATTCATTTCTTCTCAACACTTCACATTTTCAAGGCCCAAAGAGATTTAAGTAACAAGCCAAGGTAAATAGCAGGTAATAGGCCTTGATAAATGTTCTAAACTGAAAGAATAGCAAAAAGGAAAAAAAGTAAGACAATTTAATAAAGCTGCAAATATCTTTATAGTTGTCATCAGAAATAGTAAGGAGCTTCAAAAACTGCCTTTGATAGCAATTCAAAACTTAGCAGATTATTAACACACAAAAAAAAAAACAATTCCTGCAATCCCCAAAACGGTCCTTCAAAAAAGTGAAAAGTTTAAACTCAACAATCCAAAGGGCAAAAAGAAACCCCAAGCAGCCAACTGCCCCAGACACACTGTACTATCAAGACTTGGGTTTGTTAAAAATATATAGATGGTTAGCAGCCAAAGGGTGAGTTGTATTCTGGCCAAACGTTCAGCCTGGCAATAAGAAATGTATTTTCATCTCTTCCCTGCACAAAAGGAAGTTTTACCTAGAGATAGGACAAAACAGACAAATCGAATCTATTTTTGGCTCCTGGACTCTCTCTTTCCACAGCTTCCACATCTTTCCTCCAGCCATCTTGATGGCCAGCCTTCCTCTTTTAGATATTCTGGGACCGCAGCCATAGCTACCATTTTCATTCTACCCTTTTGAGTCTGCTGAAAATAAAATTGCCCAAGACATGGAATAATTTCTCTGAAACTGTGAAACATCCTTTCTTTGCTGGACTTCCTGCTTCCATTTTCCTGATCCTCTCACACCCAAAAGTCATATCTAATACCTCGGATCTGGGGACATCTGTTAGTCCTCGCTCTTCCATTGCCTCCATCATCTTGTGTTTTTTTGCAGACAGACTGCCTAAAATACTCACTAATGGGCAGCTCTTACAGAATTCAATAAAACTAGTAAAATTTTCCACTGTTTATATTAAATGTTCACACCAGAAGCCTGGCAGAATACAGGATGAAAGAACATTTGTCCTTTTGGTCCCTTGTCAGGTTAAGAATGAAATCAGGCTTACAACGCAGTTCTTTTGCATGCTGGTCTGCGTTCTTTCCTTAGAATTATCAATATAACATCCAGAATATTGAGTCTTTTTTCTGTCATAATTTTTATTCAGAGAACTAAAAAGTATAGTAAGTAATTTTCATTTGGCAACTGATAGAAATGCCTAACATAAATCTATGTATTTTTGTTTTGACAAAGCAAATATTTCTCTTGCCGCTTTTTGGTACAGTACATACTCAAAGGGCTAATGTGCTTGGTGGTTAATATACTGATATCATCTAGGATGGTCTCTTTTTATCCTTTTGTATATGTCTTTGGGTCAGAGAGAGCATGACGTTCTATCTTCCAATTTTTAAAGTTTTGTTTCCCCAAAGCGCTAAAGAGTAAATAAGTGGAAGAGAAAAGCTTGCTATGGCAAATTACTAATGAAGAGGATTTGGGCTATTTCCATAATGCTTTTCACAATGTGACACATCAGGGTAAGTATTCCACTTCTCAGTAAGTACATAAATGGAGCCTAGTCTTATTAATCTTAACAAACAGCATTCTATATACCTCTTCCAGTTTCTAGCCTTCAGTGTGTATTGACATTGTATACATTTCTGTACATTTTTCATGAGGCCAATTTCCTTCCTATTAATCTCAATGCTAATTAGGTTATTTAAGATGTACCTATAGAGTTTATGGAAAATAACAACATATCCATTATGTCAGCAATCAAAGCCAAACAAGATTGGGATGACGCCAGGGATCAAAGCTCATCAGTGAGAATCAGGGACCAGGAGAAGAGGGTCCTGTGACTTCAAAAGACTTCGCATGATAGTGTTAGCAGTCATTTGCTTATTTTTAAGAGCCATTTCAGAAGGAATTATCTGAGGAATAAACTGAAGGAGGAAGCTGTAGCTACATGCATGTGCTAATTCACCTGGATCCTTCAATCTATCTACCTTCTGCCCCTCCCAAATCACCAAGCCTATGGAATTGTTTGGTTTACCAGAAATACCTGATTTGCCCAGACTAGAAAATAAAAAAAGACAACTGCTGCTCATGTTTACTGAGGATCCAGTCACGGTGGGGAGATTTTAAAGAAATTCCTTCCCTTCGTAAGGCATAAAGCACTGATATCTAAGCAAGTTTACATGATCAGTCAGGTGGTATTATCTAATAGTCCTAAGGTCACTTTGCCTGCTTGTCTCCAGTACAAGGTGGGATGTAGAAGGGAACTAAAGCAACTGCCTTTGAAATCCTACCCTCCTTGAGTGCTTTGACCAAAAAAAAAAAAAAAAAAGCTTCCTGTACCACCAGCCATCCCCAAACATCAATATTATTAATTTCAAGTGCTTACTTATCACATTGTTAATTCCATGAGACAAATAAAAATAGTATAAAATATGGTCCCTCTTAATCCTGAGTGGCATTATACGGTGCGTGTGTGTCTGTGTGAGAGTGTGAGAGTGTGTGTGTGTGTGTGTGTGTGTGTGTGTGGTGCTATCCTGTACCCTTGGTTTTGGCCTGCTCCTCTGTTTCTAGTATCCCTGGAACTAGTCCTTCTAGACTGCCTCCTCTACTATCAACCAGCCACATCCATTGATTAATCAGAGGAATCCAATACACGCAAATCAGATGAGAAGCAGAGAGTGAGGAAATTTCACACAAATCATACTCCACTGAAATATCACAATACTTACACTTTCACATTGTACGGTCAGCACAGCTCAGATTTAATTAAAGCACTCGATCGCATCATTACCATTTTTGGTGACAGCTCAGGTATAAATATATTAAGCACAATTCTTCGTGCTTAATATATTATAATTGTGCAAATATATTAAGCACAATCTTGTCTGCAGTCTCCTTAAATGCCTTTTTTTCTTCTCTAGCCTCTTTCCAAAGACCTGAACTTTGAGCTTATAAATGATTAGTACCTACATACTTGTACCTCCAATTCTCAAGTTAAATTACTGTCTTTAGCCTTTTTCTGGATTCCTAAGGAGTAGTAAGTTTCTTCCATTACACCATAATTCCTCCCTTTTAACTTTAATCAAAACTGCATTGACATCTCATCCTCCTTCCTCACAGCTGACTTCTCTATATCTCCTCTCTCACTGACCTGTATGTAAGTTTTCTCTCTCCTGAACATTGCATCCTATTATCTCCATACCATGCTCTTACTGCTCGGTTTCCTACATTTTCCTCCAGCTTCCACCTCTGTGTTTCTCTAGTGTTTGTGTTTGTTGTTTGAATCCTTTTCTCCCATGTATTCATTCAACAACTATTTATTAGCACCAACCGTGTACCAGGAACTGTTCTGAGGGCTTGATGTACATCAGTGAACAAAACAAATTAAGAACCCTGCCTTTGCAGGGCTTACATTCTAGAACGGGGAGGCAAAGTGGAAAAAGTGAGCACTTTACTTAAATGTTACTAGATTGTGGTCCATACCTGCGGGGGAGAGAAGGGTGAAGCAGAGGAGCAGATCAGGGCAAAAAAAAGCAAAACGAAAAACAAACAAACAAAAAAAAACAGGACTAACTCACAGGACTAACTCATGGATAATCTCATAGAAGAAGACTTGGACATGGCTAAGCAGATATCTTAGGGAATTGCATCCAAAAGGAAAAAACAGCCAGCTCAACCAAAGGCTGACTCTCAGACAGAAGGATACTTGGCTCTGGCTAGAACAATCAACAATAAAGATGGTGGCTATTGTGGCCAGAGTAGCTGAGTGAGAAGAGCAGGAATTCACTGATTCATTTTGAACATAACCTGCCCTTCTCTACTTTGCTGATGAACTCAGCGTCCACCACTCAAAGAATAATCACATCCCTTTAAAACCTCACAATATACATCTGTGTATAGGTAGTTCTCATATTTTAAAAAGTAGTTGCCCTGGGTTAATAAAACAATATTGACGCCAACTACTTTGTATCACCTGCTCTAGATGTGGGCTATCTTCTTAAATTTATAACACTCACATTTCTGGGGAATATAGAAGATCCCTGCTCTGTATAAACAAACTGTCTGTTCTAGAGGATGCATCAGGAGACTGAATGGAGCCTAACAGAAGAGGAAAATCATAAAGAAGATGGGTTGGCCGCCAGGCAAGTGAGATAAGGGGCAAGGCCATTTTCCTCTCCCACCAAAATGACTCAGTTCTTCTATGCCCCTCCTCGACAATCCTAACAAGTTCTTAAAGGTCCACAAACATTAGAAAGATTGCAAGCATCTTATAGTAGACAAAGTTGAGGCAAAAAATTGCATGAATGTTTTTTAAGTATTTACTTATGCATTAAATAAATATTTATCACACATTATCCTGTGGTGACAAAGATAAGCAAAACATGACCCTGAACCCAAGGAACTCATAATCTCTCTAGGTTGGAAAACCAACACATAAACAATGTAAACTATAAATACTCTCAGTTTTATAGGCAGGAGTTCTAAATCATGGCGCTCTTCAGATTTCACCTCTGGAGATGTTTTTAAACATACATCCTGGATCCCATGCTGGCATCTGCGTTTTTTAACTGTTACTGCATGCACACTGGAATCACCTGAAGAATTTTTAGTATATGACCGCCTTGGTGCAAGCTCGGAAATTCTGATTTAATTGTTCTGGGATGCAGCATGGGCATAAGAATTTTTAAGCTTCCCACAGGATTCTAATTTTCAGCTAAGTTTGACAACCACTTGTGGTGGGCCAAATAATTGTTCCAAAGATATACATGTCCTAATTCCCAGAAACCTGTGAATATGTTACCTTACCTAATAAAAGGACTTTGCAAATATGATTACATTAAGAATATTGAGATAAGATAACTAGGAGATCTGGGTGGGCCTAATGTAATCACAAGGGTCTTTAAAGAGGTAGGCTGGAGTAGAGCAGGCACAAGTGAGAGATATAATGATGAAAGAAAGGGCCACAAGCCAAGGAATGTAGGTGGCCTTTAAAAGCTGGAATAAGCAAGGAAATAGTTTCTCTCCTGAATGCTCCAGAAGGAATAAAGTCTAGCAGGAACCTTGAGTTTAGACTTCTGACCTTCACAACTGTAAGAGTTAAGTTTCTGTTATTTTAAGCCATTAAGTTTGTGGTAATTTGTTGCAGCAGCAATAGAAAATGAATAGACCACAGCTCTAACTCAATAGGTCTGAAATGAAACCAGGTATTAGATATTTGTGTGTGTGTGTGTGTGTGTGCGTGTGTGTGTGTGTGTGGTGTGTATGTTCCCCAGGTAAATCAAAATGTGCATTCTCAGTTGACAACCACTAAAGGAAGAAAAATATCTCTCCCATCTCCTTCCTGCCCCCCACCAATGTGCTAGTAAAAGACTAGCACTCCAAGCCCAGGAGTGAAGGAGAGGCGTGGGATGATGTGGAGCACTGATTTGTAGAGTCTGCCACTTCCTGTGAATAAAACTCCCACCACGGCCAAGTTCAAGCTTAACAGCTAGCTTGCAAATTTCCTGAAAATTTAACAATGGTTTCTCACGACCGATAGAAACTGACTCCAGCACACCACTGGGAGTACATTAGGGGAAAGACAGCAGAGTTCAAGGCTTATTTGATTTGAGTCCATCTGAGGCCCAACCTGCCTAAGAGAAAAAAATCTTCCAATGGTTTAGCTCACTGGAGTTTACTGGAATTTGAGTCTAAAACTCATTTAAAAATTAAACATTACTTTCACTCATTCAACAAGTATTTTATTCAGCTCTCATTCTTCTAGGCATTGTTTTAAGCACTAAGGACATGGGATTTAACAACATACCCACTTTTCCTTCAAACACGCAATACATATTTATCAAGACCTACTCTATACCAAGCTCTATTCTAAGCCCTGGGGATGTAGTATTTTAAAAAATAATAATTTTTTAAAATCCACTTCACGTAGTTTCATTTTAGTGGATAAAGACAGTTTATAAAGAAAAAAAGTAAGATGTAAGAACATCAGATGGTGTATAGCTATGGTGAAAATGAAGCAGAGATAAGACACAGGGAGCGGTATAAGGAAGGTTAAGATTTTAAACATGGGATCATGGAAGGCCTTCTGAAGAAGTAACACTTGATAAATGACCTAAAGGCTGTGAGGGAGCAAGCCCTGAAGACATGCGAGGAAAGAGCATCTCAAGGAGAGGGAATAGCATACACAAAGGTCGTGATGTAGTGTACCTAAAGAAGTTCATTTAGGTGCAAAATGGTCAAGGGGGAGAGCAATAAGAAATGGAGTAAGAGAGGTAACAGAGGCCAGACTACAGGGCCTGTTAGTCCTTAATACAGAATGGGGGTTTTATTCTAAGTGCCATGGAAAGCCATTAGAAGGTTTTAACCTGAGTCCTTATATTTACCATGAAAATCTGGTGGGAGTCCTGGAGGTAAAGCCTATAAAGTGTGGTCCCCCAGGTGTTTCTCACTTTCAAATCAGTCTACACTCAGCCTCTGGCAATTCATCAAAATTACCTCTTAAGTGTTCCTTCTAGTCTATGGCTCCAGCAGCTACTGCTCCAGGTAAACAGATCTTGGCTACACCTCTCTGGATGCACCTGTTTCTCCAGATATGACGGTGGTGGTTTGTCCTGAGACCTCAGTTCTCTGATGAGTCCCAAAAAGTCATTGATTTTCAGTGTATCCAGCCTTTCTTGTTGTCAGGATGAAAGAGATGACTTCCATGCTTCTTACATATCAGAGTGGAGCTGGAAGTCCATCAGAAGAATTTAAGCACAGGAGTAATGTTATCTGCTTTATGTTTTCAGAAGACCATTCTATGCATTATATCTCCCTTGAAATCTCAAAAAAAAAAAAAAAGGGAGGCTGGGCCAAAGTAGGTCTCAGATATTTTAGGTTTCCACACAAACATCATCTTAATTGTAATCTAACACTTATAAAATAAATGGAATAAAATCATGCAATGGACACTTTAATTCTCTCTAGCAACACATGGCATTTCCATGGAGGAGGTAATCTTGGGGGTTCCTCGCACACACTCCCTAGTGATTTCTTCAAAACACCTGTCCCTATTGGCCACCGCCTCAAGTCAAAACATTTTCATGGTTATGTCCCATGGCAATGTGGTTTGTTCGTGTCAGTAAACTCCCTCCTTTCGCTTTCCCCTGCTCAAGTCATGATTAGTACCATCTCCATTCATTTGCTTATGTTAATTTCTTCCATCCTACTACTGGAGTGCCCATACCTTGCCCAGCCTTCAGAGTTCAATCCACGTGTCACAAACCCAATGAAGTTTTCTCTAACTAGAACCACTTTCTTTTTCCTCCTTCTTAAATTCCTATTATTTACACAATACCAAAGAAGGTAGCACTGGTTTGTTCTTAATTGAACTAAGTTTTATATTTCTTCAACTGCCCTAGAGTTCTAACACAATGTGAACACATTTTGGATGCACAATAATTGCTTGTTAATTGAGAAAGAGATTAAAAGTAGTTGGCTTTGGTGGGCCACTGGGTCTGCACACTGGTGAATTTATAACAGCGTCACAAATGATTGGGCTAATGGAAAGAAACTTTACCTGTGAAGTTCAGTTCAATTACTAATAAAAAAAAGACAATTCTTTCAATGTGTGTATGTGTGTTTATGCAAACATACTTTCCTTTTCTATTAGGAAAATAAAGATAAACGTAAAGTTCCCGTCCCATATATTTTACCTATTTTATATTTTAATTTATATAATTAGACCTAATGTGTCCCAAGAATGGCAGTCCTGAGACAAAAGCATATAAATCACAGAAAAATGGAACCTGTGAGCTAGAAAGATGTATGAGTTCATCTAGTCCAATCTTACTTCAAAAAGGGAAACTAGGGTTCAAAAGAAATTAAGGGACTTGTCCAAGATCGAAGTGCCCATGTCTGGAATCCAAGTTCTCCAGATCCTACTACAGAAACAATTCTCCACCAGCAAGTGCTAGCTAGGAACACCAGAGCCATAAGGTGTGTACAACGTGCTCTTGGAGTAAAGGTGTCCACCTGTTTCTCTGAGTTCTAGTTTAAATAAAATCACCCCTGTTATTTGTTCCCAAAGACTGTAAACACAACCTGTGACAACTATTCCAACACGCATAGAGAATTTTCATAGGCCACTTAGTTTTTCTATAGTCCTAGTGTTAATCCTTTGTAGAAACATCTATAGCATAGAAGACATTACACTGAATTGTTAAATTAATGTCGTGAGGTCAGCCCAAGTGGGGGCCAATTTACCTGTAAATGCACATTCCAAAGAGTGCCTCACATGAAAAAGGGTTTGTTTTTTTAAAAAAAAACAAAACACTAATTAACATCAATATCTGCATGTATCCACTGATTAGCATGCAGAAAAGCCAGCACCAATTAATAAAACAATATGCCAACAAGCATACAGCACAGATAACCCATAGGCAGGAAGCTTTGAGCTCTAGCTCTGAAGGACTTTTGTTTCAGTCTCCCTCAGTACTTCTTATTTTCTATTTTTAATTAAGCTCTTCAGACACACACTTGTACCAAATAAAGAGGGAGGGTAGGAGGGCAAAATTTCCAATAACCCTGAATCCTTTGCTTACGCCATAGCATAAATAGTGCTTCTAAACTGGAGGTTTCTGACTAATTATGCTATTGGGTTTTCTCTCTGCCAGCCACCTGTGTGCTATTTAAATCCAATTCATTGATAGGGACTCTATGCCATTTTCTTCTGAGGTTTCTTTTTCTCCCTCATCAATCACTAAAGTGTAAATGGAAACAGAATAACTGATCCAATGAAGAAGACAATAAGGAAGAACAGAAAACAGGTAACTGCCCTGAAGTTTGGACTTCAACTGCGTCTAACTTCTTCCTCTTCCCTCTGGTCATTTCACTTTCATGTGCCAAACAAAGACTTTTTAAAGAATCTTAAAATGTGTTCCCTTAAGGGTTTTCTTTCAGCATGAAGCCTTGCTTTAAACATCTCTTTTGTGCACGCTCTGCTGGATGGCTGGACAATTTCCAGTGTTGCCTTGCCTGCAGACTCTGTTATATTTTCTTTTTAACAATTTCTGTCCCAAACATACTACAGAGGCAGCTGACATATTAAAACCTTCAGAAAGGTATAGTTTTAAGGAGAGTAGCCATGGGAAGAGCTTTGATTCTTTATCTCCCAATGACAGACAAACAGGCCCTCAGAAAGTCACCACTAGCCCTTGAATGGGACGGAACAAAAACATCAGATTCAAAGGCTTCATGCACTTTAGAAATGGGTCTTTTCGTCTCTGTTTGTTTTCTTTTCAGTTCCAAGTCTGCACTACCTGCTTTGGCCATTACTGGGATTACTTAACTATCACATTTCCTATAAAATTTTTTCCTTGGTTACAAAAACAGAAAGCATTGAAAGAAAATTCCTCTGTGCCATCTCACCCAACTCTGGAATTTAGCTGTGCTTGGTTGAATCAGAAGTTTGGACTGTGGGTTTCACATGTAATCTCTGTATTTTCTCCCTTCAAGACGTCTAATTAATTATTTTTAAAATCTCTGTTTAATCAACTGAAGACCTGCCAGACTGTTTTCCAAAGCAGTTGCATCATTTTACATTTTCACCAGAAATATATAAGGGTTCTGATTTCTCTGTCTCCTCACCAACAGCTGTTATCTTATGTCTTTTCAACTATAGCCATCCTAGTATTAATATGTTATGTGGTTTTGATTTGCATTTCCTTGATAGCTAATGATGTTGAACATCTTTTCATTTGCTTATTTGCCCATTTGTGTATCTTCTTCGGAGAAGTGTCTAATCGGATCTCTTGCCCATTTTTCAACTGGGTTGTCTTTTTATTGAGTTGTAACAATTCTTTATATATACTAAATATAAGCCCCTTATCAGATGTATAACTTGCAAAATTTTTCTCCCATTCTATGGGTTGTCCTTTCACTATCTTGATGCTGTTCCTTGAAGCACAAAAATGTTTAATTTTGATGATGTTACAGACGCATTCTCTCTTCTAGGCTTTCCTTGAACTTGAATAAGTATAAAGCCAGAAGTTCACCTTTATATCATTCCTATGTAACCACTTCTTAGCTAAGAATCATTTTAATGATTGTAAGGTAATGGCTAAGAAGCATCCTATATTGACCTTTGAGCAAAACTTTATTTCAAGATACTTCACATCTCAGGAGCACAGCTTTTCTCTCTGCAAAGCCTCTGTCTGAGATCAGCTGATTACTGGATTCTACCAAAAAAAAGGAGAATAAACTAAAGATTTCAAAACCAGGCCACAGATGTACGTTTGCCCATATGAGTTGATCCAAATTAGCCCTGGTTATTGTAACTATTGCCATTCTGAATTATGGGTTTTATTCAGTCTGACTTCAAAGGGCTTCAAGAGAAGAAATGCCATTTGAAAAATGCAGCCAAAATTCTATCGAAAAGTTTGTTTCACATTTATTTGTTCGATAAGGTTAACTCGTATGCAATTTTAACTTAACTCAGTTAAATGACTTGTGCAGATACCAACCAAATAATGCAGATCCTTAAAAGCCAAGATATAATTTGAGTTGTTTCAGTCGGTAGTGCTATTGAGAGTTTTTCAACAAAGAAGAAAGACTGAAATGGATTTAATGAGCCTAGGGTATGTGGTGAGCCAGGAATGGGTCATTATACTCTAAAGTTGTCTCTGTAAACAGATCAATTCTCACAGCACTTGTTTTGTTAGGGGGAATAGTAGTAAAGCCAGGTAAGCCTATAATCATTTGTTCTGCTGCATGACCACAATATATCTTTTTTGTTTTCCCCTTGTCACGGTGGCCTTGGTCATGGAAGAGCCATACCTAAAAGTGACCACTGGATGAATTAAGCCTGCCAGAATGAAAGAGAATACTGTATGCTCATTATATAGGTAGAAATAGACAAATCAGTGCAGTTGATAGATTACCCAAGAAAAATCCCAACTATTTCTTCTGCCAATGGCAAAAACTTCTAAGAGACTACCTAGTATCACCAGGAAAAGGCCTTTAATTAGATGGAGGGTTAGTAAACATAGAATGTTTTAACAATACAAGTAATTAGTAGCTCTTGGATTCCTTTATTCTGCTGTTTCTAGATTTCCTGACTTCTCCAGGCTCCAACTCCTCGATCTGGGTAACCCGTGCAGAGAAACAGCCTCTCTGCTCCACAGACTGTAATTTGCTGTCCTCCAAGTGGGCTCTTCCTTGAGTCAGTAGCTCGAGTGTGACTATTTGATAGAGACTAAGTACCACCTGCTCAGGTCACTTTATTTGGAGTCCAGACAAACTCACCAAGCTCTAAGGTTACTGTTTATGTCTTTATAGCTGTCAGGTGAGAGGGCCCAGAGATCTGCAACCCCTGCGCCAAACACATGCACACACCATTGTATTGCCCTGCCCAGAAATGGAAGCTCTGCTGGAATCACATCTCTCTTCTTTCTGTTCTAGAATATATCTGGACATACCCAGAAGTTATGTCTATCATCTGTCATTATCCCTGGGCTAGGAAGAGGGAGTTTGGAGTTTCTGGTAGTCCTCCACTTACTGTGGCATCTTCCAAGAAGCAAATACCTACATACACAGGCCTACCCTCAGTCCTCCAGGGTCAGTGAAGCTTCTGGGGATGATAGTCCATCTGCTCAGGACCTAGCCCCATTGACACAACCACTGAAGCTGTGCAGAGGAAAGCTTTGAAGTCAGGCAGATCTAGGTCTGAGTCCCAGCTCTAACATGACTTAAGCTTGAACAGAAGACATAATCTCCACGGGCTTACGTGTCCACATGTTAAAAACAGCAATACTACTTTCACAGGTTGTAGTAAGGATTAATAGAGATGCTGCATGCAAAGCACTGAGCACAAGGCCTACCACTGAGGCGTGGTATACAGGGAAAATGTGATATGATGAGTAATAATCAGTGAATGGTCTCCAAGTCTCTTTTGAATACATGAAATTGTGCTTTCCATAGACCTGCCCATGGCTATGAGTTACGAGCACCTTAGGGCCCTGAGACATATGGCCAAGCCTGTTTTCCTTTGTAGCCCTGAATCAGGCTGGGTGTCTGATAGGCCCCTCATCCAGGGCCCTGCAGCCCTCTACAAGCATGACCAAGATATCTGCTTCCAACAAAAGAGGAATTTGCACATCTTTTGAAAGTCCAAGTATCATATAAGTCAACAAAGTAAAACAGAGTGAAAAGGTCATTCAAAGGCATAGACAGGAATTGTGGGGCATATAGGTCCATTTTGACAACTCAGTCAGGGAATGAGCAAATCCCGCCCGAAGGAGCCTCAGCTCCTTCTTATCAGCCTGCAAGGGAATTGGCTCTTCTTTCTCCACTCCTGGTGAGGCTGCAAATGCCATCTCCGATCTGGACAGGAGACACGCCTCAGCACCCAGGTTAGTAGAGGCAGTGAGCAGCTCCTCTCCAGCCTGCTGAGGCACTCACAGAGGGGGCCAAGGTTTAACGAGTAGCATCTAGTGCCCTCTCATCATTCACTCCTAGACTAACAGCCTCAGAACCTCATTCAACAGCCTGTAAAACTCCTCCAGTTATGCAGCTGTTGGCCTTGTCAACAAATGAAAGCATCTTCACTGGCTTCCCCTCCAGTCCAGCATTCTGCAGCCAAGCTACCCCCACCCCCCATCCCAACAATACCTTCTACACACAGTAGCCAAAGATCTTTCTAAAGCAAAGTGCTGAAAGCTTCACTCCGCTGCTTCAAAAGCTCCCTTTTTTCTGCCAATTTTCAGAATGATATCCAAACTCCCTGGTTCAAAGTACAATGTACTTCATGACTTGCCCTCACCCCACTTTCTAGTTGTCTCTTGCCATTTTCTCCCTTCCTCTCTATGCTGTGGCTTTCATGCTGAATTCCCTCTATTCCCACAAGAGTATCATTCTCTTTCTCTCTCTCTCTTCTCTCTCTTCTCTCTCTTCTCTCTCTTCTCTCTCTTCTCTCTCTTCTCTCTCTCTCTCTCTCTCTCTCTCTCTCTCTCTCTCTCTCTCTCTTTCTCCTAGTGCAATCCCTTACTTCAGAATATGACCCATTCTGCTCTAACCCCTCACCCTCTTGCTCAGTAAAACTCTGAATTTAAATATCATTTCCTCCTAGAAGCTGTCTTTATCTGCTTCCGTCTCCAAAGACTAATTCCGTCTCCAAAGACTAAGTGAGGTATCCTTCCTCTGAGTTACCAAAGCACCTTCTACTTCTTATAGATTATCATGCATGACATTGGATACTTGCTATTGATCTACCTGTATCAATTATCACCACCCCCCTCTCCCTACATACATATTATATGTTGGGCTCCTTGAAAGAAAGATTCTGCTATTCACCATTACAGGCATATCTCTTAACCCAGCATAGTGCCTGAAACATAAGTATGTAGTCTATAAATAGCTATTGAATGAGTGAATGATAGAAAAGTGAATCAGCATCAAAATAGAGTAAAGGATTTTCCTATAAGATAAACTTTAGATCAAAAAGAGATCTAATAAAGCATCCAATTTAACCCTCTTTCCTTTAAAGATAAGGGAATGGTGCCCACAGAAGTTAAGTGATTGCCTGCCCGACAACTAGAATCCCAGCCTGAGTAAAATCTAGATCCCTAAACTTCCCAACAAGAGCTCATTAATACCAAAAAATTCAAGAATCCACCACGAAGAGAATAATGTCTTCTTTTGGAATAGGATCTTTAAGACTCTAGCCTCAAATCAGACTAGAACTCAGTAGGCACAATAGTAGCGTTCTCTCCAAAAGATGGGAAACCCCATCTTTAACCTATTCTGCTGGATATGTCATATTATGTAGAGACCCACTCAGGATTTCACATAGTTCTTTCAAGTTCTTCTTAGTCTACATTGAAAGGGTAGGCATGAACAATCAGACGATTATGACATCGTTGTACCCTCAAAACCCCTTTATGGTTTAGCGTGATAAAGAGGAATGAGATAAATCTTGGGCTCTCCCCTCCAAGTTCTATTGTTAATTTATTGAGTAATTTATGACAAGTTGATATATGATAATACTATCATCTGTAGGATCGTAACTGACATAAATTCATAATACCATTTTTGTTTCCTGTGGAGATTAATAGTACATTATAATCCAGATTGCTACATTTGGTGAAATTGAGTGGACTGTATTTTACAAATATTCCATCTAGAAGCTGAACTCAGCTCTCAGCTTCTTTCCATGCTGCAGTGTCATGTGAGCAGAGGGAAGTTGGTGCCGCCGCTACGGGACAGAGGGGGAACAATCAGATGTCCCTGATGGTTCAGCACCAGCTAATTGAGGGGTCCCCCCAAGAATGAGTGATGCTATGTTTCTCTTCGGGTTCAGTAGAAAGTCCTGAAAGATTGCCCTAAATAAAGCTGCTCAGGATCCCACTGAGCTTAGCTCCTGGCTTCTGGTATTGACTAGAATGAGAGCTAAAATTTATCATCAATTTTTAGAAAACATAAGTTCCCCTGCTGAAAATAATCTTTCTTTGAGGCTTTTCCTGAGTTCTAAAAGAAGCTGATTTCCACTCCCTGATAGAGGCTCTCCTGGACCCTCGGTAAGGGGCAGCAGCACAGTTCATTCCTCTGGGCCCAGTTCTGAGCAAGCAAAGTTCTTTGCCTTCCATCATCTAATCACCCACATCGCTCAAAAGACAGCTTCCCCCAGGAGAGAGCAATGCTGGAAACTCTTAGATGTGTCCTGTTCTTCAGCGTAGGAAGAAACAGTGCAACTTTGCCTCCAGAAATATCCTGAAAACACCAGATGTTTGAAGGAGTAATATCATATTCAAGGAACACTCTATTTAGAGAAAGAATCTGCAGCCAACTCATCAGTGACATAAATGTGTTTTATGCAGAAAACAATGGAATTATTGCTCTCTGAGAAAAAAATCATAAACAAATAAGTTTGATATGAAGCTAAAAAATATAACCAATTGTTCCACTTTCTTCTCCTTTAAATTAACCATCCTACATTCGTTCATAGAGTAGCCTAAACTAACTTCTTTTGAAAAATGGTTTTTGAACTAGAAGAATGGCATACTTTTAAAATCTAAAATAGGATTCAATTACAGATGATGAAACTCTCAATTAACCAAAGATATCCCATAGTAGATCCTACTTACCATTTCACTTGATCACAGAGTTCTGCTGGAACTGCTCTCAAAAAGACACCGAGCCCACCCCTTAACCTCTTTCAGGTCTAATTCTGCACTGAGGCAACTTCTTCAATATTGCCCTCCATCCAAAGGCCTTGGTTGGACAGAAGCCACACTAGTTTTCTGATTCTGGGAACAGGACTTTTCCTAGGGTCACTTTTATTGTATCAAGCAAACATACCTGCTTCCGAAATATTTGCTTTTAAAAAATTCAAAATGAAGTGTCCCCAGAGCACTGATAACGGTCTCACTTAAAACATTGCAGATGTCACCTTCTCTGAGGGAAAATTTTCTCTCACAACAGAAAACAGAAGTTTCTTTTATCCTGACCCCCAAGTCTGTCCTTACTCATTTGATGCAGAGGAGGACTTTGAGAAATTGCCAGCAAGGCACTTCTAAAAGCTAGTTTTTGTTTACATCCTGGTCTCCTCTGGGACAGGGACAGCATCCTGTTCATCTTTGTACACTAAGCTTGTGACACAGTTCCAGAGTCTTTATAGTTGTTCAATAAATGCTGTTGAATGTTGACTGAATGACTAAACTAAATAAGAAACAGGATAGTCAAAGAGATTCTTACGATGTTTGGATAAAAACAATATTTGGATAAGCAAGTTGCCATTCACCCCAGAGGGGGAATCGCCTTTATAATAGCCTGGCTTCTGTGTGAGTTTCAGTAATAAGAGTTATTTCACTATTTAGAGCCTTATCCCTTGTTTTGGAAAGTCCAACTGCTTATATTGAACTGAAAGCAGCTTCTCTGAAATTTCTGTTGTTCTTGAGAAGCCAAAGGAACATCCACAGGAAAGAGTTCTATGAGCAGTGGGTAACATAGGACTCCAGCTCAGGAGAAAAAGATGGCCTGAAGTTGTCTCTTTAGAAGTCATTAGCTTTGAAGTGGTAGCTAAAGATACAGGTTGTTTTTAAACTAAATTGTCTTGGAGGGTATAGAAGGGAAGCAACAAGAAAAGGCCTGAGATTAAACCTGGGAACACTGAGATGTAGAATACTGTCAGAGAAAAAGTAGCCCACAAAGAAACATGGCAAGGCAATAGTACAAAAAGTACTGAGTTCAGCCCTGGCTTTCAATGAACCAGTAGCAATAAAACATGGGGCAACCTTAGCTCTTCTGACAATTTCAATCCATTATATCTCCAGAAACAGGAAGGAGTATGTCAGACGGCTACCACTTAAATCTGCAGAGAGAAGTTTTATAATGCCTTAACCACGAGTTGCTCAGGTAACTTTCCTACCTAAATACTCCCCAAAACAAGACTTTGGTCACTACAAAGGGATGCATAGCAGCCATTGGTGTGGTTGCATGCACACAAGCTTTATGGACACCTCTGAGATCCCAACTTAGCCCAGGAATGTGGAGAGGAATGATGGGAAGAGCAGGGTGATATAACTGTTTCTCACGTGTTCTCTATGACAGTAGAGGGTCACTGGGTTCTGGGGTTCAAAAGACATAGACCAGTCTCCCAACTACATTAAGAGCGAATGGCGACAGAAATTCTTCAAAGAGAGGCATCAGAAACAATCCCTTCAAATCTATTCAAGGTAACTTCTCCACTTCAAGGTGGGCAACTTGGCCCCATGTGGTTCCTTAGTGATGGGCATGGAGAGGATTTAATCACTTTCCTATACCTCAAATGCATTCAATCCAAATATTTCATTTAAACTAACCTAATCTATACAGACTTCAAATAGCAAAGCTGGCACAGTGGAGTTATTATCACTCAAAACGCTTTTTTCTCATAATCAATAAAACTCATAAGTGAAAAATTCAGACAATTCCCATAATACATCACTTAACCATAAGTGATCCATCCCATAACTATCACTTCAAAACAATTTATTTACAGTTATCAGAACTACTAATGGCCTTTCTAAACCATCATTCATGGAAACACTTTTAAGGTTTCTATTTGGGCAAACAAGTCCTCAAGGGGTTTTTCCAGTATTACCCGCAGAGAACAGGAGACAGCTGATTAGCACAGCTAGATATAGATTGTAGAAAGGCTTCAGTTCCAGCATGTCCAGTATCTTGGCTAATATTCATCAAGGGTCAGAAAGGTAGAATGCTAAACTGCGTTGACAGTACTGATCCCAACCTACCTAATCAAGCACTTTATTCAAGTCTCTCCTCATTCTCTCTTCCTCTGTTTCGTCGTATATAAAATAGGAATAATAATTTTACCTAACTTGTATGGTTGTTGAGAGGGTTAAATGAGGTAATCTGCAGAAATACATAGTGAGTCCTCTGTAAGGTTTTTCTTATTATTTTCATCGTCAAAATCAATAAAGCACCATTTTCATCTACAAATAATGTGAGTTAAAAAATTAAAGAAAAAAAATCCTCAATCCTCATCGTGAACGAGACTTATTTCTTTTCAATTATCAAAGAATCTTAAATACATGCTTCTAAAGTCCAAATGTAGCCTATTTAACAAAGTTAGTCACTTTATCTCTTCAGGAATACTTGAATTTTAGCCTAAATATACACCACAGGATTCTATTGGGTAGGGCAGTTTGTTGTAGAGAAGAGTAAGGACTAAGTCCTGGTTCACTTAATTTCCAGCTTTAAAACATTGAGTAAATTTTTTAACTCTGAGCTCCATTTACTCATTCATGGAAAATGAAACATATCATTAACTTGGAAAAACATTTGTAAGGATTAAAACTGAGATAACAGATTTCAATTAATGTATTTCTCTTCCTCTCTCAGTAGAAACACCAAAACTTTTCAAAAAGTTTACCATTTATAGAACCTTTGTCTAAGGTCAAGAGCTAAGGCCTAGGAATTGTTAACTACAGTCTTCACATACCAATAAAACCACCATTTTTCTTCTTTCTTATTATTCATTGCATTTAAATCATGAAAATTCAAGCAACATCCTGTCACATATCATCCCTGTAAGGGGAAAAAAAAAGTACTAAATAGAGTTCATTTAAGATTGAGTATAGAATTGAAGCTCAGTATTTGTACCATCCAACTCAAATGTACAGAATCATCCATGTAACAGAAATAAGAGAAGCCAATTGGGTATAACAATGGGGAGAGGTGAAGACTGAGAAAAATTAAAGAGTATATGCCCTCTCTAAAGTGAACAGTAAAAACAACATGGTTTAACTCAATTGTTTCTGTGCAAAAATGCAAGCTCGATATTGCCAGAGCTTACTTTTTGAAGAGAAGCCAGAACATTTCAATGTGAAATATTCTAAACTTTAAATATTAGCATCAAGTTCTATTAAAAACAAACAAACAGTCTAGGCCAAATAAAAACCCTTTGTGCCAAATTCAGTCCATAAGCCATCAGATTGCACTTCTAATTTATAAATCATCATTATGATCACCATATGGCCAACTCTGGCATAATCTCAAAACTGGCCACTAATACGAACTCTTTCTTTCTTACCATCCATAACTAGCTTTGTTCTCCTTCACTTCATATTCAACCAAGACTGACAAGATAATGTTAAAGAGAACTTGGAAAGGACATTTCAAAGAAGTAAACTTGCCTGGACTAATTACCTCTGGGTAAGATTTTTTTGTTTTGTTTTATTTTTTTACATGAGTGTATTTTTGTTTGTGTTGTTGTTGTTGCCAAAGATCTACTCAAATGCTTTCTTTGACAAGCTCTGGGCCTCTGATGTTAAAAGGTCTATCTTCTGATGCAGGGGCAAAGGAAAAAAGCGGCAGGTTTGTCTCAATTCAGGAGTTCTTCTGTCCCATCATGCCAGCTGACCTTGATGAGAAGTATGCTGGAAAGTGGCTGGCTCTCAAGCCTACTGACATTTGGAAGCACAGGTGCAGCCCAGGATTGGGCCAGGCACTCCTGTGACAAGTCCAAGCCAGAAGGGGAGACTCCCCTGACAGTCTGAACAGGAGGCTGAATCTGTCACTGTCTAGCCAAAGCCATTGTCTGGGACAAGTGCTGACACCCGATGCCTGCATAAAGGCTCAGTCAGGAGGGCATTTTGTAAGAGAAAACTCCCCCAACTCATATTTCACAGTGATCAGAGGCCCGGAGGCAGAGACCCGAAGTGGTTCATCACCAGAGTATTAGTCATGGTAGTTATCATACAGGGACAGCTGGGCTAGAGCCAGAGAAACCCTCTTTAGAGACAACAAATGTTCAGTGCCCCAGGGGTGGTGGGGATGGTGTTGGCTAGGTCTCACTCCATCCTCCCTCATCCCCCATCCATCAATGCATGGCTCTCCAACACCCCCATGAGGCTCAGAAAGGAAAGAGCACAAGGAAGCTGTACCAGGCTGAGAGGAAGGCACACCCTTGGAGGTAATGAGAGCCTGGGAGCTGAGCCCCGACCTTTTGTTCCACAGCCTCTCCTGAGTCAAAGCAAGAGTTCTGTGGGACTTATCCTGCCAGAGAAAAGGGTTTGATTGATTGATTGATTGACTGATTGATTGATTTTTATCAATGCTAGTCTATAATGTGCTCTACAATACTTGATTTTGTGCTCGGTCTAAAGGAATAGAAAGAGGCATAGGAAATGCCATCAAATTTAGTTTCTGTCTCAGGAGTTTCACAAAGAAATGAATCCCCCCTCCCTTCTTTCTAATTATATTGGCATGTCAATCAAGGACAGTGACCATTTCCAAGTGTCTCACCCATTACCTAAGATGCCCCACAAGCCTGTTCCAAAGCCCATCCAGCATTGGTAATGGCTTACCTCCTTTGAGAAACTTGAGAACCAAGTTTAATATAATAAACAAAAGATGAAATGTTTCTCAGATTAACCATGACTCCTTGAATTCATAAACTAAATGGCTTTGATATGACTAGCAGATCCACAGTTATAGAGTTACAAATTGGGCAATAGAAATAATGAAATCATCACTAGAATACTCATAAATATTAGATTGTATATTCAACCATAAAGGTGACAGTAATAATATTAAGAAAACTGCTTACCTTTATTGGACAGTTAGCATGTAATAAGCCTTTTTTTAAGCATTTACATGGACATTACTGAATCCTCACAATAACCAATGAGGTAAAAATATTATTATCCCAATATTATTGGAGAGGAAACCATGGTCCAAGAGGTTTAATTAAATTGTTTAAGTCACACAGAAACAGAGCTGGGATTACAAGTGAACAATGCCTTATGCATAGTACTAAAAATGTTTATTGATTAGAGTTGCTAAGGAGTGATGATGAAAGAACTTAATTTAGAGTCAGAACACAGTTTTAACATGTAAACAACACCTACCAATTAACGAAGGAAAAGATGATTACTCCAACAAAAAAATAAGCAAAAAATAGAAAATTCATGTAACATTTTGACAAGTGATTGAAAATATATATATATATAATCTCACTAGTATCAAAATATTTGAAAACTACAATGACACGATATGCTATCTTTTGCCTACCAAATAGACAAATATCTCTTAAAATTATAATATTCGGTGTAAGAGTATACTATCAGCCACTACTGGAAAAACTGTTGCTTTATATAACATTTCTGGGAAGCAACCTGATAATATATGTCAAAATCTTGAAATGGATTATATCTTCTCTGATAGTTTTAAAACATGGCCATAAATTCTCTGACACTCTCTCCATTGAGAGGTAGGATCTATATCCTCTCCTCTTTGAATTGGGGTGGAATTGTGACTGCTTCAACCAATAGTGTACAGTAAAAGTGACACCATGTGGCCAACAAGTCTAGTTCATAAAGCTTATATATGTCTGCCTTATGCCACTGAAATATTCTTGGAGCCTTGAGCCAAGTCATAAAAGTATGACTACACTGTGATCACTAGGTTGAAGAGGCCACATGTAGAAAAAGCAGTCAGCAGACCTAGGTGAGCCCAGTCTTTGAGTCTCCCAGCTAAAATCCCACACATCATGGAGCAGAGAACAACCATTCCTGCTGTGTCCTTTCTGAATTCTTAACCTACAGAATCCATGAGCATAATAAAATGGTGGTTGCATAGCACAGCTAAGTTTTGGGTTGGTTTGTTACACAGCAGAAGGTAACTTGAAAAACTGCTTATATAGTAATTATTCTTCTGATATCTATTCTCAGGAAATAATTAGAGATATGCACAGAAACTATATACAAAGATGTTTATGGCATCATTGTTTAAAATGGGGGAAATGGGAAACATACATTTGAACAATAAGGACTTTCTTTATCCACATAATGGGATGTGGCAATTTAAAATAAGGTTTTGAAAAACTATTAAAAACATGAAAAAAACCTTCAGAACATATTATTTAAAGGGTTTTTTTTTTTTTTAAAGAACATAGAAAGCAGAAGTTCCCTTTGGTCAGAAAAAAAACAGACATGTACATATACATTAAAATTGGTTTTAAATACTCCAAACTTAAAGTGACTAATTCTAAGTTGCACTATTATGGGAGACTTTAATTTTCTTCTTGATGACTTTTTGTATTTCTAAAATTCCCTAAAATTCATAAAAGTAGTAGACAATATGCTAATAGCACATGATAGGACCTTATTAAATCTACATAACTTTTAAGAAATCAATTAAAGACCTGATTCAAACTCTAGCAACTTTCTTTTTATTGTCTTTAGAAAGATCTTAAACTTTAATTTTCTTATCTATAAACCAAGATAACAACGTCTACCTCAAATGGTTTTTATGAGGTTAAACTATACAATAACTAAGTTCCCAGTATGGACCCACGTACCTAGTAGGCATCTGATAAATGCCTTTTTGAATTCAATGATAAGCACTTTGTCCAACTTTTCAAACACAATCAGAATAAGCATTTGAAATCAATATCTGTAGTTCCCAAGTGAATAAAGAGCATTCAGGTTTGGCCTCGTATGTCACCACTCATCTAAAACAAGTGGGATTTGGTGAACTGCAAATCACTCTGCCTCTTGCTGCCAAATGTTGACCTTATTTATTACCACTGGAGCTAGGCAAGCACCAAGCTTACCTGCTATACCAAGTAGATGCAAAAAAAAAAAAAAAAAAAAAATCCCAGGAGTAAAATGAAGAGGCTGGGCAATCGTTGATTTTCCTTTCTGGATATGGAAGCCCTTTCTGCTATTAATTGTATATGTTTCCACCATGACGATGAAGAAAGTCTTAGACCTACAGCCTTCCAGTGAGCTATAAAGAACCACTTGTCTCGTCTTCCTCGTTTATATTCTCCTCATTCCTATGCCACATTGTGGTGACTTTTTTAAATTAACATTTGTTAAATAGAGCCTTAGGGCATTGGATGAAAAGCCTTGGTTCAACAACAATAACAACAACAAAACACACCAAGGAAATTGAAATAGAGAAGTTTATTCAAGTCTGGGAGGAAGTACACAGCACACACTGGGAGCTGCCACATGGGGAGATCAGGGCAGGGTGCAGGTAGAGAGAGCAGGCAGGACCTAGGACACACCTTTATTAGAGACCATGAGGGGAGTATTTTGGAGTTCTCAAGCTAAGGCCAGAATGACCAAAAATAGAAGAGTTTTGGTAAACTACAAGGCGGTGTTACCTAAGGAGCACACAAGGGGAAGGCTCCCGAGTGACTTACTCACAAGAATTGCTGGGAAGTTATATCAGAAACTTAAGACCTTTGCTCATGATTCCCTAAGACTATTATCTAGTGCACAAGATCTCCAGGTGGGCTAGTGTCATTTCAAGGCCCCTGCCGGCTGCTCAGCCGCACAAAATAGATGCCGAGGCAGCAATATCATGGAGTAGTTTAGCTAAATTTTCGACACATATGCACATTCTTGATAATAACTAACAACAGGAGCTGACCTCTGTTGAGAACCTCTCTGTGCCAGGCACAGCATTCAGCACTCTACTTATATCAGCTCATTTAATCCTCATCATAACACTATGATGCAAGTATACCATTATCATCTGTTTCTCATGTGAGTAAGCAGAAACAGAGGAGTTAAGTAACTTACCCAAGATTACACAACTAGAAAGCAAGGCGATGAACCTAGTCAGTCAGGCTCCAAGACACATATTCTTTAACTTTCATCTATTCTGCTCTATATAATTAAGACGATGACTCTATCCATTATACAAACTTGACATGGGAAGAAGAACACTGGACTCCTTTTCACTAGTCCTATCACCAGGGTAACACGACCCTACAGTCTATCCCAAGTGCTGTTTATTCATTAATAGTGTTATAGAAAAAGAGAATAACCATGCTTTCACCCTGAGCCTGGTTTACCCTCCCTCCCCTCCCCTACACCATTACCTTTTATAGCATCCAAAGCCCCTTGGGCATGTCCTATTAATGTCTGTGTCCTCTGGGCCTGGTGTACCACCTAGGCCATCTCAGGAGCTTAATAACAAGTTGTTCAGCTGAATCGATGAGGGTCTACCCAAATTAGCAATTTCTATCTAACTCCTGCCTCCCAAGAGTTTCTCTTTAAAAGAAACACACACACATACACACACACACACACACACACACACACACACACAATGTTGCTGAATAAATGCTGATCTATTTAGTGTGAAGCAGTCTGGGTCTGTAGTTAATAACTAACTTAAGAAACCCTAACACCTGACCTTTACATTTGAGTTAGAAATTGATAAATGAATCCCTAATCCTGGCTTTGAACCAATCTGGTTCAAACTGGGAATGAGATAAGAATAAGACAGATGGAATTCAAATACAGTATCAACAATTTACTAATTAAGCTGATACTGGAGAATGTGATTTATATTTGTAGGTCAGTGGGCCTCGCAACCCTGAATTCCACAGTTAGACTTACATACTCGGTTGTAGGACGTGCTGCACCAGGAAGGATTCCCACTGGTGGGAGAACTCAGGCACTTTGTGAGCAGGTCTGCCCCAAAGGAGAACAGAAAGAATGGAATGCCCATGCCCATTGTCTCCTTCCAAGGCATCAACAAAATTAAATCACCCTTTCTCCCCTGGTAAGGGTTAATTGAGAGGGTAAAGATAGTCCATAGAATTTTGGCCTTTATCTGCTTTGATTCTTTGGTGAATAAGAACCTAAAAGTCATGATGAGGAAAGCTATGGTAAGACTGAGGAGGACAGTTGATAGATTTCACCATTGTGTTGAGCACTTAGTTATTACAAATTATTTACATTCCTATTGCTCTCTTAGCTGTATAATGTATGTATGTTGCATTTAATATCAACAACTAAAAATTTTCAGTTTTAAGTTTGTCCTGTGAACCCAGAACTAAGTATGCCGTAAACAGAGTCCTCTAAAAATTCAGCCCCACTTTTTATTGTGTAATACAACTCTGAACTAAGCTGTAAGCTCTTTGAAAACACAGATTCTCTTATTTCATTGTATTCCCTAGAATACTACTCATATGATAATTTATTTACAAATGTTTTCTCATCAATGCATATATGAAGATATAGTTAAAAAAAAAAAAAAAAACAAACACCTCACTGGCTATTCAATTCGTAACTCAGGGGAAAAGAAAATACAGGCAATTTGAATTTATAAATAGACTGTGTTCTAACCATTCATTCACATATCAATTTGCGGCCCCTAGAAAGAGATTTCTCCATAGAATGTCTACAACATGGATCTTTGGATGCAAAAGTAAGTTAAGATTCATCTAAGTTTCAAATGAAAGCTCTAATATCTCACTCTACAAAGAATACTCTAGCATTCCATTTCTGGACTTAGGATAGAGCACAAAATATAAAGAACAGAGCCCAGGAGAATGGGAATGGAGGCTGGAAAGTATTAGGGAGAGGCAGAGCGCCTGAGTCTGGAGACTGGGAAAGCTGTCCGGGCTTTTTTTTTTTTTTTTTTTTTAACCTCTCCTCCTTCCTTCCACTCTTGTTACTTAGGTCAGCTCTCTTGCCCCAAATCATGTCCTAGCCCATCACTAGAGACAAGTGAGAGGCCAGGGAAGGGGGCGATGGGTGGGAGGAGAGAGCTCTGTAGAGGGAAAGGAAAGGGGCAGGAGAGGGACGGAAGTACCGCTGCCCAGCAGAGGGAAGAAGAGCCCCTGCAGCCAGCCGCGTCTCTGGAGGCCTTTTTTATGGCAGATACAATCACTGACAAAACAGGCCTGAAGTAAACCTGTTCAAACTAACACGGATTCTAGCAAGCTAGATACTTGATGTCGTAACTAAAAACAAACGAGAGAGGTCTCAGTTCCCAGGCAATCTTCATCACTTATCACCTAGGAAACCCTGGGAAAATTATTTATCCCCTGCCTGATACATAGCAATAATTACGTATTTACTCCATGCCAGGCACGGTTCTAAGTGCTTTATACATATCATCTCATTTAATTCTCAAAAAAATATATTCTTAGGAAATAGAGACCCAGGGAAGCTCAGCCTTGTGGACATCGATACCACCCAGAGCTCCCTGTACTGACAGATCTGTTGCCTCAGCTGCTGGCAGACAGCCTCCCACTCCCGGCTCCTCAAGGAGGCTTCGGCAGCAGAGCTGTCTGACTGAAGTCACTCCCCCTCTCAGGACCCACCTCCAATGACAGGTCAGGATGAGGGCATCTCTGCCCAGTTCAGGATAACTCTGTAGGGCCATTCTAGCTCCAGAGCCCTGCTGCATGGCTGCTTGCCTTGTCCCTCTGCCCAATCCTGCTTCTTTCCCCTTCCTCCCTCAGGTATTAGACCAAGAACACTTTATAATAAGTGACCTGTATGCTAAGTTCATATCAGGGTCAGGTTTCTAGAAAATCCAGCCTGGGACAATAACTTACTTGCCCAAGGGCCCAAGGACCCATGGTGGGGATACAAATCTAAATAAAATGGCACACAAGCCTGAGCTCCTAACTCTCCATTGCACCGCCTTCCACCATTAGCCATTACTACTTTATTACCCAAGACTCCCACCACAGTCTATACATCCCCTCTTATCTAGCCCTGACTCTTATTAGGTAGATGGCTCAAGCAAAGATTTTGCCTCCAAGCTGCCACACAGAATTTTAACTAACCAAGAGAAAAGCACATAGCCCCCTGTCTTTCGGAAGTATATCTCATATTAAAAGAATCTCTTCTAACTCCATCCATCTCCCTTTTTTCAGAGTATTTTCAGTGGCAGTCCAAGTCAGCAATTTGGCAAGAAGCTAAGATTTCCTGAGCCCGAAAACTGAAGATTGGAAGGAGAGAAATTGAAGTCCACAGTGCAAGCTCCCTCTTTGGTTCTCCCAGCCAAAAACTGGGGCCAATATTTAATTTGGTAAGATTGCCCACCTAATCTAAGAGGCTAATTTTCTAAAAGATCATTTTCTATAATGCACAGGCTAAAATATTTCCCAAGTTAGTATTTTCTTCCACTTTATTGGTATACTCGGTTTAAACAGTGAATCCAATTTCCACAATATAGAAGACCAAAACTGCCTGGTGATGATATAAACAACTGTGAGTTCCCAAATATAATATCGTGTTTTGACTTTGTTTTCTTTCTGCTTCTGCTGTGGGATTCATAGCCACCTCATCTACTGTAACAGTATTTCATGTACAAACATGTCACACTGTCTAAATTTAACCTAATTAGCAAGCCAGAGCACCTGGTCCTCAGAGCATTTTCCCATTCCCCCAGATCCCCAGCTCCATTGCTCTCAGTTGTCAATGTAAAGTCATTTCCCAAAACCATGAGAGGATAATAGAAAACCGGTCCTGACCACAGAGAAAATGGTCATTACACCTCCATTTTGTAGCATCTGACTTTCTCTAAGGGTTTTATCTCTCATTAAAGGGTACACCAAGTTCCATGGCTACCAAGAAGCCCCCGGATAATCCAACTTGGCACCTTTCATTCCACTTCCTGGTGTGTTGGTAATCAGGATGGGGCACTACTGCAAACCTCATCTTAGATCTGCTGCTGCTCTGTGAAGTTACAGTGTCCGATCATCATGAATTGCATGTTCACCTTGCTTCTGATTGTTCTGGTAATATCAGAGATGTGGCTTTGATGCAGACGTTCGATTGGAAAAAAAGAGAGAAAAGTAGCAGAAAGGAGAGAAAGGGATTAGCAGCTCAAAAGCTTTGAAAATCTTGATTTCATTGAAATGAAAACATGTCTTATCTACCTTCTTTAGATGTTGCTGATTACATTAATTCCAGATGAAAAGTCAGTCACTAGGTGTCATTTTTTTTTTCCTACAAAGCTGGTGAAGTTTTTCTATAGGGAGACGGTAAAAGAAATTGTCTCTCTTCTAGTGCTCCTAGGCAAAGCATTGAAGTATAAGTCCACTGAAATCAAAGTGACAGCTACAAGGCCCTCTAATCACCAGCTCTCTGAGTTTTCTCAGGACTTAAATACAAGTGTTGATTATCAAGGTCTCTTTGTAGACCAAACAAGCAACAATGAATACAAGGTATAAATCTACATCACTACATTTTCACATCTGATAACAGTGCCCAATGGCAGACCCAAGATTCAATGGATATTAGGAAATAAGATATTAGGAAAAGTCATCAAAGCAACTATAAAATAAATTACAAAAATGTGTTAGTAATTGTATTTAATGCAAAGTCACATAGCCAGTTATATTTTCCAAACCAAAAATGAACACATATCCAATACATGGTCTGACCATAAAAATTACTTCAATAACTCTCTGTTGAGTGACTACTGTATGCTAGGCACTGTCCTAAGCATTGCAAATGAAGTTGTGAACAAATTTCATTTGTGAACAAAAAATGAGGTCCCTGCCCTCATGGAAGTTATGTCTTAATGATAATTAAGTGTCAAATATAAAATTCTATAATCTTAAGGGCTATGAGGAAAATAATCACCATTGTCACGCATCTTCCATCCCTTTAACATCTAAATCCCATCTAAACCATAATAAAACAATAAAAAGTGTTTCGAATTGGACCAAGTAATACTTAGAAATTACAAAACTCCACTAGTTCCTTGGAAGGAGGGGCTGAGGGAAGCTGAAGGGGCTTAGTCTCTACGCTGTCATCTCACTTCAGTGATATGACACAGCTGACTGTCTACCAGCACAGTTTCCTTCATTGCAAAATCACATTTAAATCAGTCTAGACTGGAGAGAATCTATGCCATTTTTAAAGGCCTCACATGATATTTTAAAGAGATTGGGTTCTACTCGATAAGAAAAAAAGGCCTTAATGAAATCATTTGGGCCTGTCAATTGAGCTGAAGATCAGAGAAAATAATGAGAAAATGATTAGACAAGGAGAAATGGAGCTAAGTCTCTTCTTCCCCAAGCTTTCAAGACCAAAGTTATTTCTGTCAGGGGAAATGAGAAAAGAATCATATAAATTACAAGCCCTTAGAGGGAGATCTTACTGGATAAAACGTCATTAGTAAATATGATCTTCAGGCAGTTAGAAGAAAGCAATAAGCAGGTATTCATGATTTTGCAACCTTGACACTAGGTATTATTTGTCTGAATTCTCCTTTTAATGTTTCCTCCTTTCGTGGTGGTTGCTGTGGCTTACACTCAAAGTAGAAATAGGGTTAGCAGGTTGGTATACTGTCTCACTTAGATGGTTTATTATTGGGATGAATGAGGAAGAAAAAGATAACTGATTTTCCCCCCTCTCTGTACATGTATTTCCTAAGCATCTTCACTCAATCTTATGGTTTTATCGATCATCAGTGTCTAGCTCGAAATCTCTGCATCCAAGTACATTTTGTAGATGCCACATGAGTATTTAAAACTCAGCAGGGCCAACACTAGGTTCACGGTCTTCCACATGCCCCGCATACTGATCCTCTCCATGTACCCTATATCTTAAGGAAGAGCACCATCATCATATCCAAAGTCACCTACCACTCAAGAAAAACTATAACACAAACATGCAGCCATCTGTAACAAAACTGTGCAACCATTAAAAGACACTGCTGAAAAAAATTAAAGGAGACACAAATAAATGGAAAGACACCCATGTTCATGGATTGGAACACTTAATATTGTTAAGATGTCCATACTACTCGAAGTGATTTACAGATTCAGTGCAATCCCTATCAATGGTAGTAACCATAAAACGGTGAGAAAGAGAACAAATAAGATGCCACATTATTAGACAACACCTTTTTTAAAATGTTTTTATTTTTATTTTTTTTTTAACCAATAACAACAACTTTTTTAAAAAAAAATGTAAAAGACTAGGAGATTTGACTGGATGAAAGAAAATGGGTAGGGACGAAAATGGCCTCTGGACTTGACATGTGAGCCTCTCTTCTCCTTCATTCCTGATGTCTGAGTTTTGGAAGCGTATAGTTGTGGGAAGAGGTTAGGGGAATTGATCTCTACATCTACTTCCTTTAAATCCATCCTCTTTAGCCATGCTATTTTTCTCTTTCCTTTAAAATGACTTTGGTTTTTGTTATTGTACCAGCTGTCATCAAGTCTCCCCAAATGAAAATGTAGTAATTAATTCTCTGTTCTAAGTTATTTATAAACACATTGAAAAATGCAATCCTCAGAATTGATGTGTTCAATATGCACTTCCTTTCTCTCCACTTTTTAAACTGATAACCTATCAGTAACCACCCAGTGATCTATTAAATATTTAAGGCTGCATCTCCTCCACATAATGAGGAGAATGCCAAAAAATGCCTTAAGAGAAATGCTTACTTCAGAATAATACGGAATATGGAGAATAAACTCCCCCTATCCGAAGGAGGGAAGACATGTAAGACTGCACTGTGCTTCCAGTAGACAAATTAGCAGGACCCGTGCAAGTGATTTTGTATAACAAAGAGCTCCCCAAGTATTTTCCTCAAAACTCTGAGCAATATGCCCCAAAGCAGCCCTGACCAAGAGGAAGAAACAAGAGGCTATCAGCCAGGGAACCGATGCTTTCATGAGTCTCTGCTTTCATGTAGTTTATTTCTTGTAAGTGACCTCTGCCGCTTTGGCTTTATGTGTGGGCACTCATCCTTTACAAGCAAATACAATTGTGAAGCATTTTCCTCTGTGTATAGTTAGATAATAAATTCTTCCTGTTGAAAAGTGACCTCAAGAGCCCAGGACCTCATTTCATTTCAATTTGTGCCAATGAAACGCTTGACAAATTGCTCTTTTTAGAGTCATGTATAACTTTGAGTTTTAGTTCTAAGCATTGTTGCTCTTCTGACAAGGACAAATCGAGCTGCAAGATTTGTTCCCTCTCCATTGCAGTGGCAGTGATTACAGGATCAGCTTGGTTGGATCAGCATTGAGTATTTTCCCGTGATTCATTCACTTTGAGTACAATTACCAGAATCACAAAGTCCTGGATGGGATAAAATCACCCCATGGAGAGCAAAACTTACTTTTCAATGTATAAAAACACAAAGGTACATACACATGAAGAATACCATTTGAAAGTATTTTTGCAATGTTAATCATTCCTTATTCTCTAATACAAATAATTTCACATTTCTAATCAAGGTTTTTGTTCTATGAGAGACCTAAAACAGAACAATGTTTCTGCTGGTGCTCTTGGCAAACACTGACGTCTCCTGCTGGAATTCTGTCATCTCTTTTTTGAACACAGGTGATAAACCAAATTTGCACATTGTTGATCTAAAACCCATGTCTTTAATCTGAGCATAATACAATGACATTAGGAGACATGCCTGTCCAGTAACTGTGCCAGGGCTGCTTGGAATAGCTGCCATTTGCTGATCTCCTCTCAGCCTGAAATTACTTGAGCTTCACCTATTCCTATCTCAAATTATCCTATAACTGCCTTTCATATTATAGGGTTATACCAAAAGTCGCAACTCTACCTACTGGTACCCAGACATTAGGGACATGGTACTGGCTGTCTCTTATTAATCTCCTAAGCCTAATCAGTGTTCAAAGAATTATCTGAGGAAAAAAAAGTTTGCCTTAACTCTAGAAATTTACTAAAGGGGTTATCCAGTACTTTCCTCATTATGAAGTACTCTTCGAAGTCGCAAAGCTTTACTTTTAAAAATTGCCAAGTTGTTTGTTGTTTAGAAAAAACATGTGCATAATTTGCTTCTTGCTTTTCAAAGGGAAATATCAAAATTACATAATAATCATCATACATTATTTTGAAGAATTTTGTCTAAATTCTTTGAAAATTAAAGCTACTTTCAAACTTCCTAAAATCAACTTGGAAAAAATCTGATGCATTATCCTTAGCTGGTTGTGAAATCCTGCTGTGTTGGTCTCTAAATCAAAAGATATTAAAGCCTATCAGTTTTCTTATTAAAAGATTATTTAAAAATCAATTTGTGAGTACTTCTCCAAATTAAAAAAATACTTTAAAATCTTGTAGACAATTATCTAATTATATGCTTATGATGTGTATTTGTTTCAAGTGATGGTCAAAGTCTTCAGAAGGCCAGGAAATGACAAGAGCAACTGGCATGGACCAGTTTTCCACCACCTTGACATCTTCAAGTCCCAGGACCTGGGAAGACATTGGGCTTCTCCGAACTCAAATTTCCTCATCTCTAAACATGGGACTAACTGGACTTCATTTTCAACAATATGGTGGAACAGATACTGTAAACAGTCCTCTCACTGATGATAACCAAAAGCACTCAATAATACACACACACACACACACACACACACACGCACGCACACACAATTAAATCTTTTAAAATTCATCACTGACCTGGCAAGCAAATAAGAACTCTTCATAATAGAAAAGAAAAAAAGAAAAAAGAAAAAAAGGAAGTGAAAGCTACAATTCAGAAAAGTAAGCAGAACTCTGAAGGTTTTCATCCTGAGGTCAACAAACTAACTTAGTGACTCTGAGCCTCAATTTTGAAAAGAGAAGAGAAATAAGCCTAGAGCTGCCTAGTGCTGTCTAATAGGAGATGCCTGCATAAAGATGGAATCCAAAGGCATATGTAAGAGTAAAATAGAAATAAGCATTCTTTTCAGAAGAAGACAGAAAAGAAACTTAACATTTCTCAGTTTGGCCATCTCTCTACTCTATTATTTCATAACCACCACTAATCACCTCATATGCTTCGAGCCTGAATTCTAATGCAATCTTTGTGACCCCAAAAACATCAATCTTATTAGTTAATTTCCTACATTAGTAGTGTCACCAAACACCCCTCAAAAACAAACACAAACCTTATTTGGAGAAATATGCTTTTTTTTTTCAGACTACAATAATCCCATCAAATAACTTTCTAAAGGAATATAGCTCATAGTCCATCATAAAACACACACACACACACATAAAACAAGAACCAGAAGAAATCAGACCAATAAAGATTTTATACACTGGAATTATAAATTTCAGATTACAAAATAATTATATTAATCTGTTTAGAGGTATAAAAGAGAATACTTCAAATATGAGATCTATAAAATAGATGACGAAAATTTAAAAAATAAAACTTTGAGAAATAAAAATATATAATACCTGAAATTTTAAATCCATACATGAAATCAAAAGTAAATTAGACACAACAGAAGAGAGAATTTGTAAACTAAGGGATATGAAGATATTCAAATGCAGCAAATAGACAAAATGATTGGCTCCCCCCAAATAATCAAAGTTTAAAAAGCATGCAGGATAGATTGAAAAAGTCTAACATACGCTAATAAGATATCTAACAGGAAAGATAGAATGAATGAGATAGAATATACAAAGAGAAAATGGCTGAGAGTCCCCCAGAATTGAAGTAAAACAGTAAATCAGGTTCAAGAAATACAGTGAATGCCTAGAAAGATAAGTTTTTAAAATCCACATTTGGATTCATTATCATGAAATTTAAGAATAGTAAAGAGAAAGAAAATATTAAAATAAGTCAGAGAGAAAATAAAGCTTACCTACAAAGGACCTAATATCAAATTGATGGTGGATTCCCCCAATACCAACAACGGAAGCCAGAAGACAATAATATCATATCTTTAAAATTCCAAATGACTAGAACTTCAAACTAAGATTGGGTACCTAGTTAGTGAGTCTCCTTCAAAAAAACTTGAGGGTGAATTACAGATCTTTTCAGACAAATAAAAACTGAGTTTGCCAATATAGGCCCTCTCTATAGGAAATTCTAAAGGATGTACTTCAGGAAGAAAGAAAAAAGAACAATAACAGTATGAAGATCTGAAATGAAAAATATAGTAGTATAAAAAGAACATGGCATATATGTGGACAAACCATTTAAAACAACAGTTTATCTAAATTGAACGTAAAACTAAAATACAGTACAACAATAGAGTATAAGTCAGATGGGAGATAATAAAAAATAAAATATCCTCAGGATCATGTATTGTTCTGAAGGAAAGTAAAAATATTCATTTTAGACAATGTTAAGCATGCATATTTCATCTACTTACTAAAAATAAAATGTATAATTTTCAAACTAGAATATAAAAGGGAAAAGTAAAAGAAGAGTCGATGCACAGGAAGACAAGAAAGAAAGAAAAAAAAAATACAGAAAAGGCAGGACACATAGAAAACACAAAACAAGTTGGTAGCAGTAAAACCAGAGCAGCTTTATCACAAAGCCTTTACACGGAGCATACAGAGCATATTTTCTGACCATGGTGCCTTTATGTTAGATATCAATAACAGAGTGATAAATAGAAAAACTGCAAAGGTTTGAACATTTTTAAATATAATTTTAAATAACATGTAAGTTTAAAAAAATCATAAAATGTTTAAATTACTATATATCAAAATATATATGCTGAAGCTTAAGGGTACTTAAAAGGAATTGTATAACTTTAAGGACTTACATAAGAAAAAGAAAGCTCAAACTTAATAAACTATGCATCCAATTTAAGTATTTGGTAAAAAAAATTAAAAAAAGAATGCTAGTCACACCTTCAAAAAATAAATAGAAGGAAAAAAATACATCACATCAGAAATTAACAAAATAGAAAATATAAAATCGACATGGTCAAATTTGGTTCTTAGAAAAGATATAATGGGCTTCTCATCAAGAGGGTGGAGTAGGTAAATGCTGTGCTTGCCTTCTTTCACAAGCACATCAAAATTACAACTAAACTACAGAACTGCTATAATTGGGAGTCACCTGCAGTCTAGATGAACAGAAGTCCAACAACTGGGGACACACAGAAGAGGCCACCTCAAGACTAGTAAAGGGGCAGAGACACGGAATGAGCTGATCCCACACCTGTGTGTGACAGTTGAGAATCAGGAAGGATATCTTGGCTGTGAAGTTCCCCCTGGAGAAATAAGGGGTCCCAGCCCCACACTGGGCTTCCCCAACCCAGGATTCCAGTACCAGAAAGAGAAGATCCCCAAAACTTCTAGCTGTAAAAACCAGTGGAGATTGCGGCCGAGACGGAGGGCTGCTTGAGTCGCAGATACTCTTCTGAAGGGGCCCACACACTGACTTACCTAGTGACAGATTTACTTGTTCTGAGCCCCAGCACTAGGGCAGCAGGTCAAAAGGCACCAGGAACATACAGGTAGAAACTGGATTGTCTGGCTTCAGGGAGAGGGCTGGAGGAGCACCTTTCTCCCAGACAGAAGTGCCACTGTTCCTTTGTGGAGTCCTCCCCACTCCTGGTGTGCAGATGCAGGTGGCTACCATATCTGAGTCTCCATCAAACTGGTTAACACTGGTTGTTTCACCCTGGTGGTTCGCAGAGAACTTGCCCAACTTGCTGGCCCACCCAAGATGCTTCCAGTGGATTTTTCATACAAATGGTCTGTCTTAGCTCATGCTGGGGACTTTCCTAAAATCTCTCAAAGGTTCACGAAGCCTAAATAAGTAGCATCTGACCTCAGCATACCCCATACCTCTTGCTAAGCAGCCCCAAGCCCAGTACTAGCAGCCATCAGCCTTGGTTTGCAGCTTGGCCTTTCAAGGCACATCCAAGCCCAGTGTGGGTGATAGCCATCTGCAGAAAGCTTGATAGCTCATGCCAGGTGGCCCTGGGCAGGGCACAGGCTGAGGCTGAACTTGGCCTGTGGCAGGACCCCAACCAGGAGACCCCAGCCTACACACCCAATGACCAGCTTTGGTCTGAGCCAAAGCACCATGCAGGGCCATATCCAAGGATAATGAACCTAAAAGACAGACTAAACAGGCACCAGAGCCCTGCTAAAGTGAATCCTACTCCATAGTGTCAGCCCCTGCACAACAGCTCCTCCACTATAGTCACCAGCCAGTCCTCACAACCAATCAGCCTGAGAGTCAATCTCTCCCATTGATGTGGAAACAGCAACCAAGGCTCAACTACAATAGGAGGGCACACACAACCCATACAAGGGATACATCTGCTCAGGTGACCAAGGAGACTGTGCCATTGGGCGCCATAGGACACCTACTACATATGGCCACTCTACTAAAACCAGGAGACATAGAAGCCCTACCTAATGCATAGAAACAAACACAAGGAGGAAGCAAAATGGTGAGATAAAGAAACATGTCCCAAATGGAAAAAAAAAAAAAAAAAACAGAGAAAAGCTCCAGGAAAAGAACTCAACAAAATGGAGAAAAGCAATCTATCAGATGCAGAGTTCAAAACACTGGTTATAAGGATACTCAATGAACTTAGGGGAAGAGTAGATGAACTCAGTGAGAACTTTAACAAAGAGATAGAAAACATAAAACTGGAGATAGAAAACATAAAAAAGAACCAGCCAGAAATGAAGAATACAATAAATGATATGAATACTACCTTAGGCAGAATTAACCGTAGATTAGAGGAAGCAGAGGATCAAATCAGCGATTTAGAAGATGAAGTAGTAGAAAACATCCATCAGAAGAGCAAGGAGAAAAAAAATCCAAAAAAAGCGAGGATAGTTTAAAAGGCTCTGGGACAACATGAAACATACCAACATTTGCATCATAGAGATACCAGAAAGGGAAGAGAGAGAGCAAAGGATTAAAAAACTATTTCAAGAAATAACAACAGAAAGCTTCCCTAACCTGATGACAGCGATAGATATACAAGCCCAGAAATAACAGAATTCCAAACAAGATGAATCCAAAGAGGCCCACACCAAGACACAGCATAATTAAAATGCCAAAGTTTATAGACAAAGAGAGAATCTTAATAGCAGCAAAAGAAAAGCAATTAGTTACCTACAAGGGAGCTCCCATAAGACTGTCAGCTGATTTCTCAACAGAAACTTTGCAGGCCAGAAAGGATTGGCAAGAAATATTCAAAGTGATGAAAAAAAGCAAGGATCTACAACCAAGATTACTCTACCCAGCAAAGCTATCATTTAGACTTGAAGGACAGATAAAGAGCTTCCCAGTCAAGAAGAAGCTAAAGGAATTCATCACCACCAAACCAGTATTACAAGAAATGTTGTAGGGACTTCTTTAAGAAGAAGAAGGAAAAAAGAAAAAATAATCAAAAATATGAATAATAAAATGGCAATAACTACATATCTATAAATAATTACTTTAAATGTAAATAAATTAAGTGTTCTAATCAAGATAGAGTGACTGAAAGAATAAGAAAACAAGACCATTACATAGTCTGCCTACAAGAGACTCACCTCAGATTGAAAGACATACACAGACTAAAAATAAAGAGATGAAAAAATATGTTTCATGAAAATAGAAATAAACAAACAAACAAAAAAACCTGAGGTAGTAATACTTATATCAGACAAAATAGATTTTAGAACAAAACTATAACAAGAGACAAAGAAAGAGACGCAGTTATTCCACTTCTGGAGTTATTTATCCAAAGAAACCCAAAACACTACTTAGAAGGGACATGAGAATCCACATGCTCATTGCAGCATTATTTACAATAGTAAAAATATACAGCCTACCTGAGAATCCATCGATGGATGAATGGATAAAGAAAAGGTAGTATATATATACAATGGAATATTACTCAGCCATAAAAAAATGAAATCTTGCCATTTGCAAAAATATGGATGGATCTAGAGGGTATTATGATGAGTAGAGTAGGTCAGACAGAGAAAGACAAATGCCATATGATTTTACTTACATGTGAAATCTAAAGAACAAAATAAACAAACAAAACAGAAAAAAAACTCATAGATATAGAGACTATTTTATGGTTGCCAGAAGGGGGGATTGTTGGGGGAATGGCTTATAAAGGTGAAGGGATTAAGTATAAATTGATAGTTACAAAATAGTTATGGGGAAAGTATAGCATGTGAAAGATAGTTAATAATATTGTAATAACACTGTATGGTATCATATGGGTACGAGATTTATCAGGGCCATCACTTTGTAATTTATATAATTGCCTAATTACTATGTTATACTCCTGAAACTAATAGGATATCATATGCAAACTATAATTAAAAAATAAAAAATATATATGTAAAAAAAAAGATATAGTAGATACCATCTACAAAGTTCATCAAAAAAAAAAAAAGAGAGAAGGTAGAAATAATAGTCATATAAATGAAAAGGAAGATATAACTCCTGGAGAAATTGCAAAAGAATATTTTTTTAAAATTCTACGCCACAAATGTGCAAGCATACATAAAATTGTCAAATTCCTAGAAAAACTATAACATACCAAATTGACTCAAAAATATAGAGAAAATCTTATTTCCCATAACCATTAAACAAATCAAATCGATATCTTTGAAATATTATAAGAACATTTAAATATTCTAAGAACATTTAATCCAATATCTCATATCATAAATGAGAAAACCCATACAAGCCTTTTACCACTTGCCTGAGGCCAACAGTTACCATATAGCAGAGCCAAGAGTAGATCTCAGATCTCCAGATGCCTACACTAGTGTAGTGCATTACACATGCTCCAAGAATTTAAACTGGGATAAATACCTGCCTTTAACAATGTTCACTAAGGAGATTTTCTGGAACATAGCATCAGTTAGTCCTTGTAGGGTAAAGGAAAGGAATGAAGATCCCCACATGGAATCCCCAGACAACAATTGTGTATGGTGACTACATAGAAGAGTTGCCTGTCAACCTTGCCTTCATTGATCAACTGGGGAAATTTTTCTCAAATATTTTCTCTAGCTGAGTTCAGTTTAAGGAGAATCACTGGGGAAATTTCTCCTCTTTCAGGACCTATTACTTTTAAAGAGGTTTCATAAAGGACACTAATTAATCTTTAAAAAGTATTCTAAGAAAACACTAGATAGGTAGGTTTACTTATAAGTTATTTTAAAATTTACAGACTTATATAAAATCTGCCAGAATAAAGAAAAAGAGGGAAAAATTCCCCAAACTCATTTAATGAATCTTGTAAAATCCTTGATGACTTAAGCAGAAAAGGACAGTCCATATAAGGAATGTAAGGGCAATTTCACTCATAATTATAGATGACAAAAATCTAAAATAATAATTAACGAACAAAATTTATCAGTATATAAAGAAGATAATGGGTAATGATAAATTTGAGTTTATCACAGAAATTCAAGTTTGGTTTAATATTAGAAAAACCAATGAATATAATTTATTACATGAGCAGAGTGGGGGAAAAATCATGTCACAAGCTAGGTTCCCCAAAAGCAGACATTCAGACTGAGTTTGGGGTGTTGAATGTTTATTAGAAATCAACACCTGTGAAAGGAAGAAAAGCAGGATTGGGCAGAGGTTGAACTGCAATGCAGACCAAACAAAACGTTGGCTGACCAGCAGGGAACCCCATCAGAGTTATCATACATCAGAGGAAACTGGGCCTTTATTCCTCACCTTGCTCAGTAACTAGATGTAGGCAGCTCTGAGAAGGGTGTGAGCCTGAGCTAGGAGGCTGTAAAAAAGCTGGCTAACAGAGGCCCTCTGCTACCTGCATGCCCTTAGCTAAAGTGTAAGTCTTCCTTGAAGGTGGCTCTGACAGCAAGTCTCTATGTCTAATAAACATCTCAGCTGATGAAGAAAAAACCTTCCATACAGTTTGACATCTCTTTGTCATTGTGATAATTTATTCATAGCAAATTGAAGGAAACTTCCTTTATATGATAAAAAAGAATCTACAAAAAATCCAAAGAAAACATCATACACAATGACAAAACTGAAAATAATCCCATTAAAATCAGGAAAAATAGAAGGATGTCTATTATCACCATTATTAGTTTCCATACCATATGCACTAGAGGACCCAGTCAGCACATTATGATAAGGGAAATAAATAGAACTGGAAGAGAAGAAACAATCTGTCATTATTTACAGGTTATTTCATTTTTCATGTACAGAACCCAAGAGAATCAGATGAATTACCAATTTAGCAAAGCAGATAGACAAAAATCAATATACATTTCTATTGTTTTACTTCAAACTGAAAAAAAAATTTAACAAATGATTTTTTAAAGACTCCATTTACAATAGCAACAAAAATACAAGGTACCTAGAAATAAATGTAATAAAAGATATGTGAACATCTTATGTATAAAACTTCATTAAATGAAATTAAAGATCTAAATCAATAGAAAAATATGGTCACAAACAGGAAGACTTAAAATTATAAAGAAGTAAATTATTTTCAAGTTATTCTAAGATAAATTAATTCCAATAAATATCCCAGCCCTTTTGCAAAACTTTATAAGCTGGTTCTAAAATTTATATAAAAATCAGAAGATCAAAAGTAAGATATTCCTGAAGAAGAGAAATAAAGTGAAGTGATACCCCACCAAATATCAATATGTATCACAAAGAGGAAAATAGGACCTTGGGAGTGGAAAGATTAAAAGGGTACACATGCACACACGACCACAAGTCACACACAAAAAAAGATTAATATATCTGAGTAAATTAAAATAGAAAATTTCTGTTGGCTGAAAGATACCATAAAGAAAATAATAAGATAAGCTACAAACTGAAAGAAAATTTGTAACACATATGACTGACCAAGTATTCATATTCAGAATATATGCAGAACTACAAATGAACTAGAAAAATACAAAACGAAAGTGGGAAAATGGGCAAAAGACAAGAGAAGTCATTTTACAGAAGAGGTAAAACAAGCATTTGAAAGTATGTTCGACTTCGATCTCATTAAATGCAATTAGAGCCAAAAAATACTATTAGGCCTATCATATTAGCAAACATTAAAAAGTCTAAAAATTCCAAAAGTAAGCAAGGATTAAAAGCAATGGAAATTTATACTCTGCTGGTGATTTCTTTGGGAAAGAATTTGGCATTGTTGCATATATGTGTATTTTATATATGCATTTTCTACAACCCTAGGTATCTACATGCAATTCATCCCTAGCAAGAGATTCATATAGTAATTCATAGTAACATTTTTTTCATAGGAAGAAGAGAGGAAACAGTCTCACTATTCACACCAGTAGATTGGGAAATAAATTGTAGAATTTTTAATCAATGAAATACTATACAATAATAGAAAATAATTAATTACAGGCAGCTCCATCAACATGGATAAATCTCAAAAAACTACTAAACTCAGCAAAACTACAAGTCAGGAAGACTACATAGAGTAAATTTCTTATACATAAAATTCAAAACCTGCGACACTGAAAAACAAATTTTTATATATTCAAACAAAGCAAAAGAATAACAAAAACAAAATTAAGCATTTTAGTTTTCTCTGAAAGACCAGAGGAAGACAGATAGGTTCTTGAGGGATACAAGAGGGCTTTCAAAAGTACTGGAAACATTCCATATCTTAAACTGAGTAGGATCCACATACAGTGTTATAGTGTTACTTTTTAATATCTTCCACATACATTGTAGTATTCCTTTGTATCTATTCAGTATTTAATAAAATTATTTATATGGGGTTAATAACACTTTCCCATCCTCATGTAGGAATACTATGATATTATTATCTGATAATGTTGAAACTTTGTAATCTCTTAGATTGTAATCACATGTAAAAGTTATAAATACATAAAAACAGAGCTAATATTAGGCGTACAATCATAATAATGTGTCTCATCATCTGTAATGCTTAGATCATAAGGGGGAGGGGGAGGAGAGATCGGAAAAAAGAGGGGGCAGAGGAGGAGAGAGAAAGTGGAAGGGGTGGGGCAGAGGGAAGGGAGGGGAGAGTGGAAAAAAGGGGGCAGAGGAGGGGAAAGAGAAGGGGTCAGGGAGAGGGATGGGGAGGGAAGAAGGGAGAAGGGAGGGGGAGAGGAGGGGGAGGAGAGGGGCAGGGGAAAGAGAAGGAGAGGGAGAGATCTGGGTAGATCAGAAGTGAAACAGGAAAGAACTAAAAAGGAAAGTAGGCTGTGTACAGAGGCAGAGAAGAGGAAAGCATATACCAGAAAGGGCCAGCAAGCCATACAGAGCACTCGTACATTAGTTGTCTATTGTACTTTAAGTTGACAACTGTTGGAGCAGCCATGTGAGAAGGGAAAATAGACAGTATTAAGGGAATTTCTCAGGCTATAGTCCGCAAAAAAGCAACATCTAGAGGCAGCAGGCCTGTGACCCTGGCCCACATACGTGTTCTGGTTGGTCTGGACTTAAGTGTTTTGTTTGTTTAATTTAACTTTGAATTAGTCATCAGTGTAAAACTCAGATTTCTGATTTGACCTGAAATCAGAAGATATGGCAACATGGGGCCAGGATTACTAAAGGCCAATGGTCTGCTAGAACAGAGTAGCCACTGCCTGCTCTGGGTGTGGTAGTGCTCTGCAGTTCACCAAGGCTGCTACACAGGTAACCATACTCACAAGCTACCTGCTGTCCCCTGTCGGTATTTGACTTTGGCAATCTTGTTTGTACTTTTCGGGGGATGATAGAAATAACCATAAGTAAAAAAATGAGTCTCCTAAGGTGAGTGCTTGGGTGGGGTGGGCAGACTTTTGCCTTAAACATAGGAGAAATAGGAACGGGCTTTATTCAATTCTTACAGTTTTAATTTTATGTGCATACATTTATCATTTACAGCCCAACAAGAGCAATAAAACAAGAATGAAGAATCTGTGATTATATAAGTTTCATATGGAGAAGTTCAATGACTCTTTTAAATGATTCATTTTTCTTGTTATTATTTTATTGACCTTACTAACATCTGACCTGAGCAGCTGCTCTTTCAGGAGCTGTCATGGGTGACCACAAGCTGGTGACCAGACACAGGGAAACATATGAGAAAACAAATCAGTGCAGCTGCGGTCTCCTTGGAAACAAAAGGCACTGCCAGTCCAGTCTACCAGGCAGTCACAAAGAACAAGGAGGTTCTAGGGTTAAAACTTAGGACAGATCAGGGATATAGGAAGTGCTGCAAATAAAGGCAGAGCTGCAGGAAGGAACATGCACTAATGTTTGGGTTTTTCTTGATACACAAACATACTCAGCAGCCACTGTCCCAGGAACAAGAGATAAGTTAGCCCCTAGAAAATTATATTAACCCTAACAAAATATCAGGGCTGAGAAGATAGGGGAATGGGAAGAAGCAGGTACAAATTATCAAGACTTGTTAATGATACTTGCTTGATGATGTAGTATATTAATACAAACCCACACTTTTGGGTTGACCCAGAAACTCAATAAGGGGTCTTGACCAACTATTTACATTTCAATACATGTTTTCCCCTTGCTGGGAGACTCCCAGTTTTTTCCCCTGGGGCCCAAACCCATTTTAGGTTGTCCCTGCAGAGTGATATCATAAAACAGAGGACAAGCAGACTAACTTCTCCCATTAACTAAATTCTCCATGGTTCTACACTAGGCACACATAAAAATTCCAAAATTTTAAATTGTCACTTATTGTACTAATGCAAGAAAGTATGTAGAGCATCTTACTCTAGGGAAACATCAGGTTCAAGTGGCATTTCTTCCTTTCCCTGCCCCCATTTAAAAGTTGAAAACAGAATGCAGAGTTACTGGAGCATATGGTCAAAGTGGTCAGCTCAACAATAGCATGATTTTATGGTTACAATTGGGAAGAGAGAACAACATTAAGACTAAGAAGACTTAATCTATAATTAGAAGACTTAATCTGTAATCTATCTAGATCCAGCTCTGCCACTTAATAGCCAAGTGATCTTGGGCAAGTCACTTCACCTCTCTGAACCTCAGTTTAATCATCTACAAAATGAGAATAATACAATGGGCTACATAACTACTAGAGTTGATGAAAGATCCAATAAAATAAAGCACGAGAGTACATTTTTGCAGGATGTAAAATGTTTCACCTATGTAGAAGAGTAATATTAGTGGACAGTTTCATATTAGGCCTTGCACTTGTGCCAAGTTCACTTCAGCTGCTTGACAGGAAAGCACACAAATACAGAAAAATCCAAGTCTATCAATTGTCCCAGGGAAGGTTATAGTCATAACATGGTATGTGATGGTTAATTTTGTGTCAACTTCACTAGCCATGGGGTGCCCAGATTAAACATTATTTCCTGGAGTGTCTGTGAAGGTGTCTCTAGATGAGGTTAGCATTTGAATCGGTGGACTCAGTAAAACAGACTGCCCTCCCCAGTGGGGTGGGCATCATCCAATCCACTGAGACAGAATAAAAGGCAGAAGAAAGAGGAATTCACCCTTTATTTCTACTGCCTCACAGCTTCAACTGGTACATATCATCTTATTGTCTCCTGCCCTTAGATTGAAGTTTATACCATCAGCAACTCTGGTTCTCAGGCCTTCAGACTTGGATTAAATTATACCACTGGCTTTTATAAGTCTCCAACTTGCAGATGGCAGATCATGAGACTTCTCAGCCTCCATGATCGTATAAGCCAATTCTTCATAATAAATCTCTCTCTCATGCTCTCTCTCGCTCTTTATCTATACACATACAAACATACACACACATGTAAATCTCCTGTTAGTTCTGTTTCTCTGGAGAACCCTGATTAATACAACAGGCAACACTCAAACCCCAGGTTCTCTGTTCAAAATAGATCAAAGAAGAAGAAAATTAGACATCATTCCTTCCCAGGTAGCTGGGCTTAGCTAGCATTGCATATCCACGGCCTCAGCAACTCAGAGCAAAAAAGGCCTCCCCCAATTCCCTATATCCTACCATATTAAAACCCAGGACTACACATGTACTGAATATCATGTGAAGTATTTCCAAAATAAATCATTAGTACTAATCTTCTGAATTAGATTTCTTGTGTTTTGAAAATTCTACAACTTCGAGCTTGGATGTGGAGCTAACAGTGGTCACATATCCAGTCTGAACTCTGCATGGAGCATTTCACACATCCTCAGAAATACTGTGACTCATCTAACTATGTCATATAATGCAGTATTCAGCTGTACTAGACCCTAATAAGAATCATTAGTTGAAAAAGAAAAAAGAATTTTTTTAAAAAGCTGCTTCCTTTTCAGATACTGGATTTCAAAGTATAATGTGCTTTTGGCCAAGGTATTTTAAGTGCTTTGTTTAAAATACACATGTGAAAAATTTAAATGATTCCTATTCTCAAGTCTCTGTTGCATCCAATACCTTAATTTTTAAATATTTGACTTTATTTGACTTATATTTGACATATGTAAACAAACACATGTGAAACATATTATGTTATAAAGTGTAATAATGAAAAGAATACACTTAAACCAATTTAACCTTGCAATGTCTGAAGGCCATCATTTCAAAAGGCAGAATGGAGGACAAGTGGTCAAGCAGGTGAAAACTGTTTTCTCATCCCCATTTTTCCTTTCTTTATCCCTTCCTGGGATACACGAGTTTTAAAGTAAAAAAAGCCAGATGAAGAAAAGCTTAAATCAAAGAAATGGATCTCTACTGAAAGCATCCGGACACTAATACTAGATGAATTGACAAGATATCTTTGGACAAGGATCTCTCATAGATATATACCTGCCACCTTCATCTATTAGGAAAAACATATGCAACACAATTCTAAAATTTAGGTATCTTCAAGTTTAAACATGACAAACTGAGAACCAATTTAAAAATAGACAGCTCAGTCAAGTATTGTTCTTTAAAATCTTGATTTGTAAACTACTCTCCATAAGAGATAAATTAACACAGGGCTACTAGCTTTAGTAAATTACAGAGATATATAATACTGAGACATAACCCTAACTCTGGTTCTACTCATTGTCAGCCGCTGCTGCTCAATCTTGGATAGCAAGATACTTAGGTCTTTTCTTAAAGCGAAAGCTTCTAGATCGTCTGCATTGCTCTGAGTGGCTCTGTCACTCTTAACTGTATCACCAGTTCTGGCTTTCGTAAAAGGGAGACACCACTGAATTCCAAAATGGCCTCTCAGTACATAGATCTTAGTGCAGTAGAAGATCTAACGGACCACAGGCAAAATTCAACCTGTACGACCTTGGGGAAACTTATCACCCTTCTGCACTTTTCAACTTCCGCCACAGAAACATGAGAGAACAAGACTAGATAAATTCTAAAGTCCATTCAATCTGAAAATTCTGAAACTGCCTTTGATTCTAACGTTCAATCTATTTGTTAAAAGAAATGCATGAATCTTTTGTGCGACTCCTGAAATCTTACAGGAAAGAAAGCTTCCCACCTCTGCTTTCCAATCTATTCTGACTTAATTCTTCTCTTTCTTGAATTCCAAAATGTCTGTGGATTCTCTTTGGGATAAAAAATGAATGCCCCTCTAATCTGAACCAATACCTAACACAAAAAAAGAGACAAAGACAAAGAATCTTTCTAAGTATTTTTTCCCCAGAAGACAACCAAAGTTTACCTTTGTTCCATCTGACTAACATGTAATCAAGCAGTACCTCTTCGCTTATCAGTGTGGAGAGACCACTTTTTATTAAGCCCGATATTAAAAATTAACTAATTAACTCTATTGTCAAGACCCTTCAGTTTTAAATAATTTTATTCTACTAAGAGAAACAGTTTCTCATGAGTCTATCCTTAGAAGTGTCAAATCTTTTCAGAGTCGTACTTTTAACCGTATTTTGATTATAACAAAAATGACTTTTAAACACAATTTACAGAATGGTTTGAACAAAGAGTTTCTCATTAGTTAGGTGTGGAATAATGTATGTTATTCCAATGAAAGTTCACTGTCCCCTTCCTTCCCATCCATGTCTTCTCCATCTCAGCTAGGAGGTTTAGACATTAGGGGTGTTCCCAGGAGCCTCTGCTGTAGGTGTGAGAGAAGAGAGATTGTGCTCATTATAAATATCTCTCACTCAAAGTTCTGGTATTTTTTTATTTTGACGCTTTCTCCCCCAGCCATGAACATTTTGTTCAGTTCATATACATGCTGAGCCAGCCACTCTTATTAATAATAATTAGAAAAAAAGGATGAATCCAAAATAAAGATGGGTTACTTCTCAATCAGGCCCAGCATGTATCACATTCAGAAAAAAAACATTACATTTGAAATCTATTAAAAAAAAATTGAAAGGCAATTTAAATCATTAATCCGGTCTCTTGAAAAATGCCAAAGGACTCACTATACATTACGTTCAACAGTGTCAAGCCCTTTTCACCCGTCTGTGTGGAATGAGTGGCCCTCAGTACAGCATGGCATTTGCACTAACCCCGCAATCTCACTCTTCAGCCCTTCCCAAATAGTTCTTCAAGATTGAGCCTCAACTAGGTCTTCTCACCACCCCGTTAGTCGGGATATTTCTGAGCTAAGCCTTTCTTCCCATTTTAACTCTTTACCCTCCCTAATGTAAATCTGATGCAAATTTAGCCTTTCTTGGTTCTTTTCAATTCCCACTTCTATCCATTATACTTTCAATCAAATCCCAAACCCTTGCTGCGACTGATAGCAAAAGATCTTTAGCTGTGACTATTCATAAATCAATGTTTTCAACCAGCTCTTAAGGAAACTAACAGCAGCTAGTTATGGTCTCTGAGCGCTTAGCATTAATTTGCATCCCTTTCTGCATACTCTCCTGTATAGATGGAGTTTGGCCTGGTGGGGGTGAGGAGTGGGGGACTAGGGTTCTGGATGCAAGTTAACTTATTCCAATGACATGTACTTGCAGGAGTTTGGGGAGTAAAGAAAGAGAGCATCTTCCTGCTCTATTGCCATTGATTAAAAAGGTCAGCCTCAGAATTCCAGGGTGGGGCAGGCAATTATGGCAGCAGCAGAAACCATAGCTGGAGCAGTTTCCTGATCTTTGGATTTCAGCTACAGTCCTTGAAATCAATAGACAAGAGGCAGCTCCCTCACTTCTGTTCTTTCAGTCCTTCCGAGTGTCTAAATCCCTATATTAAATCCTTCTTGATTGAAAGATCCACATCCAGAGTGGTTTCTGTGTTCCCCCCTGAACTGAACCTATACTAGGGCTTGTAAAGAAGAACATAAAGCAAAAGGAAAGGAAAGAAGAGCAGAGATTTTTCTGTAGGCACTTTTGGGATAGAAAGAGAAAATTGTGACAAAGTAAAGTTGGCATTAGCCATGAGGGAAATGTAAATCAAAACCACAGTGAGGTACCACTTCACACTCTCTAGAATGACTCGAATAAAAAAAAAAAAAAAATACATAACAAGTATCGATGAGAATGTGGAGAAAATGGAACTCTCATACACTGCAGGTGAAAACTTAAAATAGTGCATCCACTTTGGAAAACAGTTTTGCAGTTCCTCAAAATGTTAAAATAGAGTTATCTTATGACCCAGCAATTTCACTCCTAGGCATAGACTTAAGAGAAGTGAAAACATATGTCTACACAAAAATGAGTACACAAATATATATAGAAGTATTATTAATATTAGTAATAGTAATAGTTGACACACAAATACTCGACGTGTTTAGCATTGTTCTAAGTCCATTGCATATATTATCTTACTTACTTTTTATAACAAAGTTATGAAGTCATTACTTTTACTATCTTCATTTTGTAAGTAAAGAAAATGAGGCAGCAAGAAACCAAGTAAGCTACTGAGGTGAAATCAGGATTTGAACTCAGGCAATTGGACCCCTGCCCTATTATCTACAATGCTAATTTCTGAGTTATATGATGATTAGATTAGAGGAGTAGAGTAACAGTCAGTTTTTATAAGAAATTCCCCCCAAATACGAATAATGTTACTTCTGGGAAAAAGAATTATGAATTGTATTTATGTTATTTTTATTACCTATATTTTCTAAATTTTCAAGAAGAAGCCTAAACTTTCATAAAGAGGAAGCAGAAATATTGGTTCTTATAACTCATTCTTTCTGTTCCTTCCCTAATAGGTAAGAAGATAATTCTTTTAAAAACCACTCCTATCTTGACTTGTATATCAAAAGACCACCCAAAAGAAACTAAAATAGTTTAAGCATTTGCTACCTAATTTTAAAGTCCACCAGTCTCAGGGTTCTCTTTCATGATACAGAAATAAGGGTGAACACCGGCAAAGGAGAGAAGTGAGCTAGTGATGAACCAGTAAAAACTTAGTGTCCTACAGAAGTCATTTTATTTATTCATCCATTCTAAAATTTAAATTCAGAAGTTTAGAAATTATATTAAAATCCAAATGGATCAAAGGGCCAGATGTGGCAGGCAGGATGACTAATCAAACAGAGCTTGGGTAATGTGTTCCACGCCTTGCTCAATGGGAAGTAATTACTCTAGCATTAGCTTTACAGTGTTTAAACAACCATTTCATTATATTTTTTCTACAGTGATTAAATTTTCTCAGCATTTCTAATGCATCATTACATCTGCTGTGCATTTAGATAATGCACGGCATCGCTACCCATTAAAAAGTCCCTATTCTCTTTCATCACCTTAATAAATCTAATTTGGCTTTATTTACATGAAGTTTGATGAAGAGTGATTAGTTCTCTTATGAATAGCATATTTGGATGGAAATATCCCATTTATCACCCAGCTAAAACAGTTGTTCACAGAGTTGTAAGTGGACCCCCAAGCAGAGCCACCTAAAAGCATATGGGGTAGAAGAAAATTCATAGCACAAATGCCATTGAAGAATTACTGTCTATGCTGCCCAAGACTCCTGAGGAGTGGATATGATAACCATGCGACCACCTAAAGCACTTTGCTTCTTGTCTCTAAATATATAGCTCAAAGAATTATAATAGAGAACAACAACATCAAGAATAGTAAACTCACATTTTTAGCCTTCTACTTCAATATTCACATTCATTCTCAACACATAGTCAGAGACTCAAGACAATTTTAGCCCTTGCCCAAGTACGTGGACTGTAAAGTAACTGCAGAAAGATATTAGCTAAGATGAAAAACTCTGCTAGGCTATCAGATATACCAGGCAATCTCTTACAGACACTCAAACTTGTGCTGAGTCCAAATATGTGCTAAGTTCTCAGGGAAATTTTTGAAGCATTGCAAATAAGTGGATCATGTTACTGAGCTATTATGCAGTGACATGGATTCTGCCTTTTGAACTTAGGGTTCTGCTAACAGAAACTCAAAACCGCTAAACAAGTGCCCTTGGAAAACAGAAGAGGAAAGCAGTTGGTCCTAAAGAGAAAGAGAAAATCAGTTGAAGTCAACATGCCACATTCTGAATTTGCACTAGCAATGCTGATATTGGGAGCAGAATGGAAAAAGCAACCACTCTTTTAATTCTTGTGACAGAATAAAGCATTGCAAAAACAAATTCCACAAATTGTTTGGATTCTCCCTTAAGAGCCAGTAACTCACTGTTCAACTCTGTGTTGCCATTCATTCCCCCAAACACAAGCTAGCTGTTTTTACTTCCATGGTGGGGAAAAATATTGTGTATTGGAGAATTTACTAAAACCAAATTCAAAGCCTTGAAACTTCCCCTCCTACACTTCTCTCTCTCCCTTCTCTTTTCCCCTCTCCCCTACTTCCCTTGATCTTGAGCAGCCTCATGGGGCCTCTGTGTATAGCTCACTTTTGAGGCCCTCTATGCCTGCTCCACTTCACACCATCTTTCCTGAACAATGTATGAATCTTAACCTAATGACAGTAATTACAAAGTTTTTACTCAATTTTATGGGACTTAACATCTACTAGGTTGATGGCCAGTGATCAGCAAGGGAATCAAAGGCATATTCTTAAACAATAAAACCTATTATATAGAGATGAATGTGCCTCCAAATTTAGCCATCTAAATAACTAATTATGAAATCTTTAAGGTTTGAGAAGCCTAAGAAATATGAGGGTGATAAGTTAATTTTTCCTTTCCTCCACGGGAGCATGGCAGGAAGGCTACCTGCTTCATATGACTGATTAACCCTGCAGCCTCAAAACACCTATCTCTCTGGGATGTGTAATTATGGGCTCTGATTATAGATGTGTTATTTTCTTAGCTAACTTCTCCCTCCTAGGATTGTCATCTTTTGTTAATAAATAAATAAACAAACAAACAAACAAACAAACAAACAAATAAATAACAACTTTTTTTTCCTGCTTCAATCTACTAGCGTAGTAAGTGCTTTTATTTATTCTCAATCAAATTATCCAGTGAGCAAAACCCTCATTTCAACATAATTGATCTCATATACCTGTGAAGAGGAAAGAAATAAGATCAGTCAATACACCCAGAGGTGGGATTGACTGACGGCTAGATAAACGTTAACTCCGTTTCAGAAAGTCTGGACCTCCTGCTACTCTGAAGTCTGGATGTAGCTATTTTCAGACATTTCCAGATATGCAAAGATACAAACTGTACCCCTTCTTATTGGCTTGACCTTGCTCTTTCAATTCTGAGTTCTATTGTAGAGGACACACAGATTTTTTTTAAAGGTGATTATTCTTAAGGAGATTACAATTAAGAATGTAAATTTGATTTTTACTTAACTTTTATAATATGTGAATTTTTGACTGAGTCATAGTTGAAACTTTGTTGGGCTGACATTTGGTGTCAGACAATATAATTTCAAATTCTTCAGTATCTTCCACTACAATGGTTCTCAAAGTATGGTTCCATGATCAGCAGCATTATACACTTGAGAACTTAACAAATTCTCTGGCTCCATTTCAGGCCTACAGAATAAAAATCGTTGGGGATGGGTCAAGCAATTTGTGATTTAACAGCCCTCCATGTACTTATCATACAGATCAAATATGAGAACCACTGTTTTAGACCAACAAGTTTCCCAACTGTCATTGACTGTTTGAAGAGTTTCTTAACAGATTATTGTTTATTGAGAGGACATTAAAACAGATAGTTAGCCATATGTATTAATTAGAACAGGATTTATGAGCTCATGGAAGAGAGTAAGAACACAGTTTCCAACTGAGTTTTAGGCCAGATAAAAAGTATGATAATGGACTCCTCAAAGATCATCACCGGAGAGAAGAAAGCCAGCACATGGGCCAGACCAAGCAGTAGACCTGAATGCTAGTGGAATCCATGGCTCCTGCTACAGTCTATAAATGTATATGGGCACTTGGGACCCTGTGGTTCTATGTGGACAGAAATAGAAGGCGTCATTGGTTGGTCAGAGAGAACACCAGAAGTCAATGGACCTAGAGGAGGTCAGCAGTGGCATAGAGAGCAGTGAGGTTAGCCACCATGAACTATAGAGTAAACTGAAAGCAAACCACAGAACAGAGAGACTCTTACATGAGAGAAAGTCTATTTTCAAAGGAACTATTAAAAAAATCTAGGGAGCAGGAAGCTAAAAAAGACAGAATACCTGGTTAGCCAAATCGCTAGGGGCTAAGTACACTGATTTCGATAGTTTTGCTGCACATAAGGTGTCATTCTTCTGACAGGGAAAATTAGAGGTAAATATTAGTGTGTACATTTATCTTGTATATATAGGAGCAGAAAAAAATCCAGTGTTTTCCTTCCTCCATCCTCTGACAAAGATCTACATTATCTCCCTTAGGCAGAATGACTTTGAAAGACATAGAACAGACCACACAGATGTCCTCACATCACTTATTCCAGCCTCCTCAGGGCCACCACAGCCATCAGGGCTGCCTAGGAAACCTGTCCCATGGAGAAGGTCCTCTCCCTCTCCCAAGCCACCACACCACCTGACTTATAGGATGATCACTGTCCAGCACTCTCCATTTAAGTCAACTTCTAGGTTTTCCATCCTCACTTTTTTTTTATCCCCATACTGGGTGTATATATTCTCTGCGTGTATATGTCTTCATTTTCAATCTTTCTCCAGACACCTAAGCCACCTCAGTTGTACATTATGAAATTCATGGTCAGTGACCCACAAACTCCCTTTCTTCTCAGCCTCTTTTTGCTCTGACTGAAACTTGGCTATGCCTCAAAGGGATTGCTTCCCCTGAGGGGAATACACTTTCTCAAAGTGTAGCTGTTTTTTCTCCCACAACCCTTGAACCCCTGATTTGAAGATTTTTGATCCGTACCTACCATTGGATTCATGTGTTTCTCTCTAACATACTCTTTGTACATTCTCGGGGATCTCGGTATCCATGTATGCCTGGTTTCCTATATCCTGGCCTCACAGTCACTGAACTTCTTTACCGCCTGAAACCTCTTCCATACCTTATACACTCACTCCAGACCCTGTCATCACACCACCTCCAAAATCTTGATTTCAAGTGCTCACTCTACTACTTCTTATCCTTTCAGACGACTTACTTATGTGCCCCATTCTAATCATTATTTCTCTCTGCAGGGACTTCTGTCCATTGACATCACCACTTCTCTCAGCGTTCATCACCCCTCCATGTTCCACTTCCCTTTTCCACAGCTGAGATTCCACAGTCTAGAAATTAATAACTTCCTCGAAATGCTATTATCTTCTTTGCCGCCTTCTCCTGGAATTATATGTATCTAGCAAAACTAACCTTAGAAAATTCTAACTCTCTATATACCATGTGACTATTTCCACACAGCTAAATATTTCAGGAAAAAAAAAAAAATCACCCATGACATGTAATACATGTCCACAATTTTCAAATGCCCCCTCAGTATTAACCAGCAATCCTGCCACATTTACCAAGGAAATTTGCTATCCTACTATCTGAGTTAACCATTTCATACCTTCTCTTCTCTTCACCAACACACTTCTCATTCTTCAGACAATAAAATAAATACACCTATCTTTTCCCTCTAAATCCATTAGTAGGTTTGTACCCATACTCACCTGGTTTTCCTCCTATCATAATGAGCACAGTGGACTTGACACTATCCAAGGTGCCCTGACCCTAAGTTCAACCCCTTCATGCGTATATGGATTCTATTCCCCCCTCCCACTCAAAAATTTTAATCCCTCTCCTGCCTTAAAAAAGAAAAGGTATTGTTCTTTCTTGTATTATATCCACAGTACATTAATTTGTTATATATTTATCATCTCAACAAATGATCCCTTGACCCATATCTCTCTCCAGATTCTGCCCATTTCTCTCTCTCATTCACAGAAAAGCTTTCTACATCTCTCATTTATCTATTCCAATCAAGGTTTTGTCCACCACTTCATAGAAAGGGCTTCTACCAAGTGACAGTTTGCTCTTTTCCCAGTATCCAGCAAATATGCAAAAAATATTTGTCGATCAATTAAATAAAACAGCTTTGAGCTGTGACTAGATAAAGTTTTGGATATGTGCATTATCTTATGTCAATTCTCCTGACCAAACTGTTTACATTTTTTATTTGAATTTTTAAAATGTAGCTGACATTTTAGTAAATCAAATCAGACGAACAACTACTACTTCCTACCTCGCCTTTGTTCTGACTTTGATTCATTGGAAATGTACAAAAAGAGCCTATTCACTGTAGTGAGGATGTCGGTGATTGCACTAGGTTACACCTGGAATTCAGAGACACTTCTGAAAAGCTAGAATCAGAAACCACTAAGCCTAGAAAAACATCATTTTTTTCAGTATTGAAGGAAAGAATTTCTGAACTGCAATGTTTCACACTTCAGAATAAAAGCATTTGGTCTCTCCAGGCTCAAAAGCTAAGCTTAAACTAGAATCCAGAAACATTAGCAACAAAAAATTCTTAGGTTTCACCAACTATGGTTAAAAGTAGGTTTTATGGTGTTGTACTTAGTTTTTGTTTGTTTGTATAGCTTTGACACCTAAAATAATCTTATTAAAGATTAAATGCTTTCAAGCCAATGGATCCTACTGAAAGGAAGGAGAAAAGGAGGAAGCAAAGAAGGGAGGAAGGCTTTGGAGGAAGAATTTCATTACACAAGGAGGCCATTAGACTAAAGTGGCTCTAATACTGTGGTGCCCTACTTAAGTAAACCAAAATCTAAGCCTGTAAATGCCTCAAGATTACAAAATCAAAACATTAAAGACAACCAATCACATACAGCCAAGTAGGGTTTAAGCTATAGCCAATCGAATAATTTCCTTTCTTTGCTTCACTCTTTCACTGTGTAAGTCTTTCTCCTAGAACTACCTTACCACTTCTGGTTTGTTGCTGCCTGATTCCAATCAACTTTTGCTCAAATAAAGTCTTTAAAATTTTTAATATGCCTCAGTTTATCTTTTGAAGAAAGAACAAAAGAGGGGGGAAGAAAGAAAAAAAAAACTAAGAAAAACTTCATAGTTCATTGACTATACTTTTAAAGTGTTTTCTGTCTGTGTTTATTTCTCTGATGATTTTACTCCCTTTCCTCTTTGTCTCATAAAGTCCTAAAATATTGCAACTATTTTTGCCAAAACAGGGACCCTGCATCTCAGGATTTAAAGTCTGATTAGGGTGCTTCATCTTGCCTACCACCTTTACTAAACAGCGAGCTCCAGAAAGGCAGTTAGCACATGCCTGATGCATGGTAGGCACTCAATTAAACTAAACAAATTAATGAAGGAATAAACAGATAAAATAGCTGTGTTCTAAAGTAAATGAACAGCAATAATTCATCATGCATACTCTAGATATCCCAAATTTCATCTATCTGCATTCTAGCATGAGATTTTTCTTCATATTTCACTGGTTTTACTAAATATAATTTCTTTGAAATAAAGTTTTATGCAACTACAGTAAATGCAAAACCAGTATCAACTGACATAAATGGGCAGCAACTATGAAAACAAATATAAAATGTTCAACTTCTTTACTTGGTTAAAAGGAAGTTTTAGGGTGTTATATTTCTTGGTATATGGTTACGTGAGAATTTTCTTTGTAATTATTTTTTGTAACAGCTTTACTGAGATATAATTCGCATACCATTAAATTCACTCATTTAAAATATACAAGCCAATGGATGTTAGTATATTCACAGAGTTCTTCCTCTTCTACACATAAATGGTTTCTCAGTCCAGAACTGGGATTGGTTTACTATGCAAGTCCGGCAATCCTGTCCATGGCTCTTTCCTTAAAGAAGATGAAATTCAGATTACAGCGACTGTAAATCAAATCTTCCATGGTATGGCTGTGCAACCAAATCAATTAAAACAGGTTCTCACCAAGTACTTCCAGTACCGGGTAGAGTAGAGGAAAGAGTCCTGCATTTCCTGCCCTCACAGCCTTTAAGTTCATACCGCATGCATTTCCCTTTCCCCATGCAGAATCACAGGTGAGTGACAGTCCACAACACCACAGAAGCTTCTGAACAGCAGTCCCCAGCGGGACCCTGATAAGAGTATTTCCTTCCCTTTGGTGAGTAAAATCCATACTTCCTTAGTTCAAGTATGTGCATCAAACACTAAACCTCTAGAGTCCACCTGTCAAGGATCGGAAGTTCTCTGATTAAAAAATAAAGCCCATTCATGGAACGGGGGGCTGCCTGCCAACAGATTCTTTGCCACAGGTATTAAGAAAACTGACATAGAAGTAGGTGAAAAATTATTCTTCACCCTAAGAGATGAATCTTCTTTCACAAAACAGATGAATTTAGAAAACTTTCTTAGTCAGATTCATAAAGGCAAAGGTACAGGAAATTTTATGGAAAATGCTGACCTCCTAAGTATTAGTTTTTAAATTGAATTTTTCACTCTTGAGATATTTGATAAACACCTTGTCTCTTCCACTATAGGTCATGCCAAAAAGTAACATGTGTGATTATTCACTTTGATCATCCACTCATGCCAGAATTATGAAGTTCAATCTAACATAAAAACATTTATTTATTATGAAATGACTTACAAATTAGCGTATTTTAATTTCGAAAATAAATTCTAATTTAAAATTTTCTTTGAAGTTTCAAACAGAAAATACTCTAATAAAAACCAAAAATTTAAATTGTGAGGGGGGAGGACAAGAGGGTAGGGCATGGGGGCTAGATTCTCCCCCTGCTTCAAGTCCTTTCTGTCTTTAAGAGTAGTGTAAGTATCTGACGTTAAGCCTTTAACTGCCAAGGTATCCATTTTAAGGACATCCATTTCAAATAAATTTACTGCCAGCCATATGACACAGCTACTGGCAAACCAACTAGATATGGCCAGGCCAACCCCAGCCATGAAGTTCCCCTTTTAGAAAGCCCTGGATAACCTCGATGACCGAACACTGGACTGACCCTCCTTCTTCCTTCCCCACCCCTAATTTTTTCTCTTATGTTTTAAATTTGCCAATAAAGAGTGAACCCTCGAAACCTTAGGCACCCCACCCTCGACTCTAATAAAGGCAGAGCCCTGGGTCTGAGCTCCCTCCCACTCTCTCTACCTGGCTACTTGAACTCATTGTGTGGTGTGCCATGTACCCCCCAGGACCTGTGAGTAATAAACCTTGATTTTTAAAAGTTCCCAGAAGGTTGTGGCTGAGGTGAGTTCTACATTCATAGTAAGGGCCAGTCCAGCCACAATATCAACTCTAGTCGGAGAAATTGTAGCTCTTGCCACAAGGAATATGGGCCTAGGTGAGCGTCTCAGTCATTTCTAGCCCATAGTATCACTATCAATAGGCTGAGATGGTCACAACATCAAGTTACTCTCCAACTTCTCTGAATTAAAATTCATTTCCCTGAAATGAGAAAAAGAGTGATTGCTGATAAGCGATTTACCTTAGAATAGGTGATGGAATTGGCAATAAAATTGGTTTCTTTCTACTAAGTGCATTATATTAATATAGTACATGTCCAAGGTATGGGCTTTTTTCTTAAATACGTATGCATATACAAGGCATGGCTTATTTGCTTTTTATGTTGCATCGTTTCATTTTATTGCCTAGCCCAGTTGGGGTAAAGGGTGGGGAGAGGGCTGTTTATGATGAGGAAAGAATTTCTATATTGAATTCATTCCATGATTCACATGCTTTTCACAGTTTCAGACATATCTGAAATTGACTGCATCATAAAAACACGGTTGTCCAATTGAGATTGTGACATGGTAATCACTGCCTGTGAATGTGACTTTGGTTATTACTGTAGATCTGTCAAGGTATGTTTATATTTGTTTACAAATTGCTACATAGAAATTTACAATTGTGGAGTCACGTTTGACATTTGACCAACACAAATGAATCATACGTGTGATATATAATTGAAATACTGTATATTCCTGAGATGCAGAAACAACATAAACATGATTTTAATGTGATAAATACAGATAAGCATACCTAAGAGCTGCAACTTGCTTTAATGAAATGTGTTTTAGGAGCCAATACTATTCAATAGAAAACTATTGATACAACTTCAGAAAAAAATAGTGATATTTTCACCATCAGCTCACATGCATTTTAAGAAGTAGCATGACAAGTTCGTCATTTATGGGCAAGTCTGGGTTACTTTGAATGTCTTCGTCTTATCTATTATCCACATAACCTTGACTTTAAATTTAGCATAATTTGTGGTTCAGTTTTAACTTTATAGTCCCAACAATTTTATACCTCAGTATTGTTTTCTATTTTCTAATATGAATTTATAATCTATTCATACAAATCAAACACCACTAAAATTTTCCAGTTTTAAACCTAATTTAACTCCTCTTTCTAAAAATTAGTTTCAATGCGACATACAACAGTAACGCTAACTAATATCACAATATGGCATTTAGTAGCTGTACTAGTAACTTTGGTCATTGAATACATGCTTACATTCTTTAAAATTCTATTTTTTCATATACATGCTAGCTGGTGCCTTAGAAAACAGAGATATTAGAAAACCAAATATTGAAAGCAACTGCAGGAAGGAGCATATCGATTGGTACATTTTCAGAATGTGAAACCCACAAATAATTTCAAAAACTATGACTATAACTCAGATTTCATTTTCAAGAGAGCGAAATATTGGGTGTATTCTTGCCAGCTGCCTACTTGGATAACTTCTCCAAGTATGAAAGCTTTTAATTTTAAAACCAACACAGTCATATTTTTTCCTCTCGCAAAAAACAAGAGCCATTGATTATATCCTGAATTTCTATTCCTTGATCCCATCCTGGTCTCTAGGTTTTTGCCTTTTATGAGATTTACCCAACACAACTTATCCATTTGACATGTTCAGTTTTTGCTAAGTAGATAAAGGTGGGTACTTGAGCCACTGGGTTCAACCTCCACAGCAATCTTTTGGGCAGAAAGTAAATCAGGATTCCTAGGTAATCTTGTTTTCTGGAAGAAACAGCCCTCTGTCTTCACCATGTCAATGTGGGGAGGATCCCTTCAGCAATTTTAATGCATTTATATAATAAGATCCTTTCAAAAGAAAAGTGTTGGCCCAGAATCAAAGCAAAGTCATAACTAAAGGCCCACGGTCTTATTGAAGTTTCACAAGTCATGCTTAAGAAATCAAAAAGACTATCATCAGAGAGGTATTCATGAGAGAATACAGTATGTTCAGAAATGTCAAGGAGTGAACAGCTAGAGGAGGAAAAAACCAAATGTATGGAGAGGGTCAGAACGAAGCAGAAAGAACTTCTGGGTGACTCTATGTGGGCCAGTTATGCAGTTCTGGAGAAAGAGCATTCACTGCCCTCACTGGCCTGACTAGTTTTGCACACTCGGCTGGCAATGTTCAAGCATAAATGTCCAGCTCTCTGTTCAGAGGAAATGCCCCTAAATCTTACCTCACCTCAGATCCTCTCAGCCTGTCCAAAAATACTAGGAAAGTACAACTATTTTTTGATGAATATAAAATGAAGTACATGCCAAAATGGAAAGTAGTTCGAACTATCAGGTTGTCCAACTGGCAAAGCATGAAAAAAATGCATTTTTCAAGACTTGCACTGGAATTGGGACTTGAGGTTCAATCTACAATGTCAGCAGTTCCACCCAAAAGGAAGTACTTTTATGCTCATGCACTATATGATCATGACTTTCTCAAGCACAGTTAGTTCACACTACATACTGTAGCCAAAGCCTAAATTTTTAATTAGCTAAAACAATCTGTGGTATTGTAAAAATCTTAACAAATTGAATCAAAAGAAATAATTGCCAGCGAATTATTATATTAACCATTCAAACAGACACACCTTGCTCTTCACTAGCTCCATTCATCTCTTGCATAGTTAAGTCTGCCCTCATGGGCACTAGTCACTTGGAAGTCGCAGAACTCCCTAACTGCCATCTGTTCATTCTATAGTTACTGCCACCTCTCCAGGGTGGCACCCACTCAGGGGGTCAGGATGGCATAACTAAAGGGAAAATTAAGCTCTCAGGGATAGAGCCAGCTAGTTTCCAACTCAACTCTTCATGAGACTGATTGTAATTATAGGCAGGACTGTAATAGGAAGAGGTGAGATGGCAATCTAAAGCAAGCTGGAGAGAAAGAACCAAAAGCCTAATTTGTGGCCACAAAAAGCCAAAGGCATCTGTTAACCTGGAAATCAAGGAGGCCTTTGCTCTAAGGCATCAGAGAAAGACACCCAAAAGGCCAACCCCGAAACAAAGTACAAACTACACAAGCCAAAGACTGCAATTTGAGGTAAATGGGCAATATATGACATTAGGATAATCATATTCCCTGAGAAGACAAGCTGAAAACCAGAGCTAGCCAGGGTCAGGAATACAGAGGAAATGATTGCCTGCTTTACCAGGAAGGAGAATGTCCAGGGGAGACTCAAGCCTTGATATAGAAGAGGCCCAAGGCCTGAAAGAAGAAAGGGGTGCCAATCAAGAATGCCAAGAGAGGGGGGCACACATGCAACATACTGGAAACAGACAAAAGGACCAAGTGTCTTAGGGTTCTAAAGATAGAGATATTAGGTAGACGGGACCACACTTTGATGTCAAAGACTGAAATGAAGGATCGAGTTCCACCCCACCTACTCCATCACCCTCCACCTCTCCTGTTCATTTATCCTCTAATCTGCCTTTCTAACCTCATATTGGCATAAAAGCTGTGTCCTTCCATTCTCCTACCTCTCATTTCTTCCTCCTCTTTTCTCCTTTCCTCTCCTCTTATCCTTCCTCTCTGTTATCTCCTTCTCCTTCTTCCCATTTTTACTCTTCATCGCTGTAATTTCACAAATGTTGAATTGCAACAAGTTATCCCAACAGAGAGAGTAGGAGAGACATAGAAGTGACAATTAAGGGTAATGAAGTGAGTATAATTTGTGTGATTTCAAAGCTAATAGACTTAAAACACACTTGAAAGGCTATTTACATCATTTCTTCTATTGGTTTTTATACTTAGAAATCTGTCCCTTTAGTTTAATAGTGCAGTGGACTCAATGTTTATGTCCCCCCAAAATTCATGTTGAATCCTGCCCTTAATGTGATGATATCAGGAGATGGAGGTTTGGGGAGGTTAATTAGGTCATGAATGAGATTAGTGCCCTTATAGAAGAGACTCTAGAGAGCTCCCTCCCTCCTTTTGCCATGTGAAGAGACAGTGAGAAGACAGCCATATGTGGGCCAGGAAGCAAACTCTCGCCAGGCACCAAATCTACCAGTACCTTGATTTTGGACTTCCCAGCCTCCAGAACTATGAGAAATAAATTTTTGTTGTAAACTGCTCCACCTATAACATTTTTGTTATAGCAGCCTGAATGGAATAAGATGAATAGTCACCTGTATTTCCTTCTGTGTATTTTATGTGTTCATAATTTACACAAAATTCTTTAACTTTTCTGGGATTTGTTTTGATATATGAGGTGAGAAGGAAGGAGACTAAGTTTAACTGACTTCCCCAATACCGTTTGTGAGCTAATCTATTGCTTTCCCATTATAATATTCCATTATCATCTCTTAAATTTTATAGGTTCATGCTAATATCCTGTTAAAGAATTATTAAAATAATCCCTTTTCTCTGTGGTTACTTAAGAATAATGAGAATTTCAGCAAGTCTATGGTCTGTAACTGTGACCACCATCACATAACTAATACTATTTATCACTTATGTTTAGAAAAATACATAAAAGATAGTATTCTCACAAGTTTTAGTTGTTCTCAGATCTACTAGAAGCTCTAGGTTGCCACAAATGTAATCCAGAACAAATCTAAACACTATCATTAGTTTCTGGGTTTTATGTCCCTATGAAGAACTCAGAACCAGGTAGCAAAGATGACATAAAGCAACTTCAGAGATAATTTCACTCTGCAGCAGTTCTTTGCAGGAGATACACAACCGACACTCTTTGTTTAGGTTTTATTGCATTGTTCTATGCTTTTGCAATCTGCAGGACTGAAAGGAGACAAATCAAATGTTGAGGGAAGCTGTGCTCAGCCAAAACATGGTACTAATTTTACTTAGATAAACAATAATCATCAGTCAAGATCCTCCTACCAAGACCCTTGCCTGAGACCAGGAAAATGCAGCAGGATGTTTAAGGACCTGGAATATAAAACCGTCTTCCCTGTTCCAGTTTCTTTAACTGTCTGAGCAATTAAGTTATTAAAGACAACAAAAAGAATATCAAGAAGAAAAAGGAACTTCATAATATGTAGAGATTAAATGAGCTTGTCCATATGTTTTTCTTTTGTTTGTTTGTTTGTTTTTGATAGAAATATCACTGTACTCTGGCAGAAAGAACAGTTAAGGGAAAAATAAGATTTGACTTCCTGATAAATTCCACTAGGTAAATGAAGCGCAGGTTACCGAACACAAAGTGATGGTACCAACTGTGCTAAGAGAATCTTAAATCATTATAATTTACAACTGAAATTCACATTTCATTTTAAAAAAAAAAAAAAAAAAAAAACAGTCCCCAGAGAACATTCCAATCAAGGTCTTCAAATCATTTTGTCAATCACAACTTTTACTTTTCAAAATTCCTCAGGTTTCTTAGTCTCCTTCAGTACTTAGAATTAATTTCACAGTCCTTCCCTTCCACACTTCAACTGCAGTATAATTTATAAACCTCATAATTTGAAAATAACCCCTAATAATGTAATGAGAATGCATTCCCAATTTCCACACAACAGAATATCACCTGAAAGATTAAAGAGAGAGAAATAGAGACTGTCTTTAAACTCTAAACTCACAAAATGATTTTTGATTATTTGTATTACAAAAAAGGAAGCCTTTACTTTCTAAAAGTCTAGCTGCTGGGTTCCTTTAGGTAAAAATTTCCCTTGGAGCATTTAAAATATTTTTATATTTCCAAAAATAATTTTTCACATAAACAGCTGCTGCACAAGGTCAACCCAACTTTCATATGTTCACCTCCGAACCATACCATTTAGAGTTAAATGTACTACAATTCTGAGACAACATTTTCTCAAATAGATGGTCGGTTTTGGAGAGAGAGTTGGTAGAAGGGTCAACTAAATATTTACGCAGGGATGAAAAGGGAGCAGGTGCAGAGGAGGGCATGAAGAAGACTTTCACTGTGTTTCAAATGGCTGGTGAAAAGCAAAGCTTTCCTCCGTTTGCTGAGGTTTATGTTGGCAGTCTATGGTCTCACTATGCACAGCAAATTGGCCGGGGGCAGAGCCAACACTGCAACAACCCGTAACTCTCACCCACTTAAGCCACTGGTGGCTTGAGACCATAGATTATCACTGCTAGTGGAAGCAGGCACAATAAAACCAACACACTCTGTCAGACAACTGTGTTACCCTTTCAGGAGGTCGTGGAGGTCACATAATAATAGAAGGCAATGCCAAAGAATCTGTATGGATTGAATATTTATGCCCTCACCCACCACCAAGTTCATATGTTGAAGTCTAATCCTTACTGTGAAGGTTTTAGGAGTTAGGGCCTTTGAGGTGATTAGGTCACGAGAGTGGAGCCCCTTATAAAAAGCTGAAGAGATCAGAGTTCTGCCTTTCTGACACATGTGCACACAGCAGGAAGACAGCCATTTATGAATGAGGAAGTGGGTTTCTACAATACACAAAATCTGACGGCACGTTGATGTTGGACTTTGCAGCCTCCAGAATTGTGTAAAAGAAATTTCTGTTGTTTATAGGCCAGCAGTCTCTGGTAATTTGTTAGAGCAGCCTGAACTGACTAAGACAGGGGTACATCTTCAATGATGAAACTGTAGATCCTAGGGATCCAGAATTTAGTAACCTCAATTTGTGTTTGTCAAACTACGTCAGATAAGTAACCAGCAAATATTGGCTTATGTGTAAAGCCAGAGCTGAATGAAAAATTCAAAAGAACACAGGCAAAGCATATTAAAAGAACTCTGTCTCCCTGGACTTAGCTTGGAAGTTGGGGTGGAGAGCATATGAGTCAGGGCAGCGGTTCACGTTACAACAATTTCAGTATGTAAGCATAAGGCTAGTGGTGAGCAAATAATAATGAAACATGGCATGTGTGGCTCTCAGAACAAAGCATGAAAGACACAATGGCTAAGCTGTCCAGCTCACAGTCAAAGAAAATAACACCTGCTCTTAAAAAGTTACTGCCTTTGGGGAATATATAAAAGTAAGCAACTAGAATGCAATGATAAAGTGATGTACCACCCAGTGCTGTGGGTGTCTAGAGGAAGATCCTGTATTCATACATGTAGTTTTTGGAAGCCCTAAATGTAATCAGCTAGAATTCAGTTTTCAAATACAGCATCTGTTTTTAAAGTTAAATCCATAAAGTGTACCATTAAATCTACAGCCATGCCACCCTTAACAAGCCTGATCCCATCTGATCTTGGAAGCTAAGCAGGATCAGGCCTGGTTAGTACTTGGATGAGAGATCACTTAGGAAGATGAGGTGCTGTAGGCAAAAAAAATATAAAAATAAGGGATTGTAAGCTAACAAGGTCCTTGCAATCTGTGAGGTCAACCAAGGGTTGTCTCACCTAAAAATAAATAGATAGATAGATAGATAGATAGATAGATAGATAGATAGATAGATAGATAGATAGATAGATAATTTTTTTAAAATGCACCATTAGCATGATCTTTGGTCTCAGGCTCTTCCCAAGAGGCAGACAATCTCTGGGCATCTGGGTGATGTAGGATGACAACCCAAAGTCCTGCCCATTTTCCTCAGCCTTGGGAGACAAGATTCGTGGACTTAAAAATCAGGAACATTAAAGAAACAGCCTGCAGACTCAGGGTATAGGGTGTGATTTTTTAAGTTAACATTCAGTTTTACAACCAGGAATCCATGAAGAGAGAACAAACTATGGAAAAACAAACAATTTTATGGTAATTGAGATGATACAAGTTCCTCGATAAGAAAAAAAATCAGTTTTTAAGAATAAACAAGATAAAACTAGTTCAAGCACTGAGACAATGTTTTTAAAAAAAGATATGGGGGGACAGCCAAAGGGTACCTTGGGTCTGTAACAACTCGTTAGCATTTTAAGTGGTAGAGGAAGATGTGCTCAAACAAGTACCTACACCTCACCACAGCAGTATTGGCAGTGACGGTGTAAGCCCCCTGAGAGCAGGCACTGTGGATCTTTTATGTTTACATCCCAAAAAGCACCTAAAAACTGCATTTCATACTGAAATAGCAAAATAGATGTCTGTTGAATAAAATAATGTTGGTAAATTCTTTACTGTTCCTATTCAAATTGGAAAGAATTAAAACAGAGCAAACTAATTTTCTATCCCTACCATAATATATCTCAGAATTGTAAAGCAATACCTGCCAGGACAGGGAACTTAAATGCAAATACAGTTGACGCTTGAACAACATGGGTTTGAATTGCATGGGTCCAGTTGTATGTGGAATTTTTTCAATAAATACTTATACTGTTTTCAATCTATAGTTGGGAGTCCAGAGATGCAGGGGGCCAACTGTATGCATTGATGTATGCCATTTCATATAGGAAATGGGCATCTATCCCAGATTTTTGTTTCCACGGGGGGTCCTAGAACCAATCCCCCACAGATACCAAGGGACTACTTAAATTTTGGGGAAGTCAAAAATTTTATGCAGATTTTTGGCTGTTCATTGGTTTGGCAAGCTCTAACCTCTGCATTGTTCAAGAGTTGGCTGTACTTTATAGAAGACATGAATTTGGGAAATATATCTTTATATCATATAGCATTTCTATGAAAAAAGTTAAATGTGTAAACAAGCTTATATATTAATTTTTTAAAAGAATAACCTAAACTAGTAAATATTTACTGTTCTGGCATTTTTAGTTCCACGACACAGACTTTTACTAGACTGTGGTTGCCATTTCAACTAAGAGCAACCTGACTGGAGCAAAACGATGTACGTAGATCAGTCAGCAAAAGTTCTTCCAACCAGTAGGCTTTACCCAGGAAAACTAATGCTAAATCAACTTTCTGTAAAAATAAATTCAAATTTTACATGATATTACTATGCTTCCCCCTTGGTGAAAATTTCTTAGCCTGTATCTATACATTCTTTTTAAATCCGAATTTAAAAAGCTTCAGTATGTGGCCTTACCATTCATCCCTACTCATGGCAGTCACTGTTAGTTCTCCAATAGTAATTTCTCCTGTCCTCCTTGGTAATAGATCCCCAGTGTTATTCAGGCAGCCATGTACCCAGTCCCAAGGGATGAGCAATGATCCATCTGCAACCAATCAAGGAAACCCCACTGCTCTTGACCAGTGATTGGCGTACAAGTGTGCATGTGCCCTACTTCTGATCTAACAGACATAAAGGAGGTTTCTTCTGTGATACAGAGAAAAATGCAAGGACATTTTTCATCCTCTATCCTCCATTCTTATTTTTGTGTGGGGAAATGGTGCCCAGAGCTATGGCAAGCACCTTGCAACAAGTCTATGAAAGAACACTAATACGCTGAGGTTGGAAATGTAGACAGATGGAAAGGGTCGGATCATTTCACTGATATCACTAAGTAACTGGATCTATCCCTAGATGGTCTATCTCCATACTTTGGTAAGTGAATAAAAAAAGCCCTTATGGTTTATAGCCATGAAAGTAGTACAATCTGATAAATGCCCCGCAAAGCATCCTATCCGATTCACCTCAACAATTCTTAGATGCTTAAGAAAGGATATATTTTAATTTAACCTGTTCTACTTTTCCTCCATTTTCTCTAATCTAATCATCCCTTCTTCTTTACATCAACTTCCCTCTTAGCCTAGATGGCATGACCCATCATTTAACCATATGCTTACTAATATTCTCGATGCCTTTGCACACTTCTGCTGTATGTGCCCAGCAAAACCCCATCCTAGATGAATTAATCATCCACATTGCCCCTCCACATCTGAGTTCATGAATATTATTAGAGAAAGTCATGGAATCACCATAAATTCACAGTCTGCATCCTCAGTCAGGTCCTTAGGAGTAACCTACAGTCTTTCTCTGCATCTCTAATTAGTTCCTCTTCCAACAACCATTTCAAGACTGCACCAACTCATTCCTCCCCATTAACATACACCTCACGTTCTGCTTTATGGGACTCCCTCAGTTCTCAAAAGCCAATCAAAGAGCTACTTGCACTCACTCTCATCGTTCTCTTTATTCATTGGAGTCATTGAGTTGTTCACCAAACACCCCAACTATTCACCTTGCTAGTACTTTTTAAGATCACACTATCTGATCCCTGGGTACTTGGAGAGTGGTTAACTAGTTCTTATGGATGATTCGTGAAGGAAAATGGCATATTGCTTTGGGGTCTGGGCATTTAATTGCCAATGGGAGACCCGCCAGAGCTCTCTTCCCCTCTGGCATAGAAATCAGCAATATCTGAGCTCCATCAGGGTAACTATGATGAGCAAAAAAAGTAGAAATGCAGCATGTGTGAGAATTAAGGCTTTTTAAAAAATGACAGATTTTAGAGTTGTTTGTTATTGCAGCCTGTTCTCACTGATACATAGTTCCTTCTACATCACAAAATATGCTGTCTCTCCTGCCATTTTAGATGTATCTTTCCATTTGCTCTCAATCCTCAGTAGACCTGCTCCACTGATCATCCTCTCTCTCTATTTTTAACACATACTTCATTCCATTCTGAAAAAAAAAATGCTAAAATTACTCCCATATTTACAGTCTTTTAAAAAATGTCCTCTATTAAGTCTATATACTTCCTTTAGCTTCCATCTTTATCTCTTCCCCTTATATGCCCATCTCCACTACCTGCCTGAAATAGTTTTTATATATTATGTCCATTTGTATACCTCCCATTCACTCCTCATTCTTTTATAATCTGATTGCCACATTACATCATTCAACTGAAAGCACTCTTTCCAAAATTATATATGAAATTTAGTAGTTAAATTGAATAGACCCTGTACTGTAGATCAAGTTACCTATTGAACAAACTTCTTCTGCCATAGACAGGCCACACACCCCTTCTAAATGAACCTGCTGTGCCATGGCCCACAGGCCCTGTCAAGTAGACCTGGATGTTCTATCATGAAATTGCCCCAGGCAACTCCTTCGCCCAGTCACAACCAATTAACCAGAAGACACCTGATCTAAAGGCAGCCAACCCACAGGATGGGCCAGAAATTTATGATTTGTTTGTATAGGCTCTAAAAAAAAGAACATGGCTAGGTTGTCTCACAAATTTGAACTAAGATCAAAGAAAATTTGGCAGTTGGTGAGGAGGCAATGGACCTGGGAGGCCACTGTGGCCGTATATAAGAAACCACAGAGAAAGGTGTTAGCTGAGAACAGATAACTAAGCAACTGCTCAGAGATGGCCCATGAAAAGGGGTAGAGAGAAGAGCGTTGGTTCCTGATGGCTTTCCAGATCCCAGAGGCTGGTGCTTTTATGGTCTACTTGTTTGGTTTTTATTCTCAAATTTACGTGAAACTTCATACAGTGTCCTTAAAATAAACCCTAATCACTGCAGCTTGAGAGGATTTCTTCCTAGCAAAAGACCCTTTTAAATCCTTATTTTACTTTGCCTCCTTAAACCATTTTTAAAATAATTTTTTTCAATTAAGTTGGCATATAATATCATATTAGTTTCAGGTGTAAAAAATGGCGATTAGACATTTACATATTTTACAAAATAATCACCCCAATAAATCTAGTACCCAGCCAACACTATACATAGTTATTACAATCCTTGTAACATTTTGTGGTACTGACCACTTCCTCTCCTTGCTTCTCTGACTGGATGCTCCTCTACTTTAATTCCTACCTCTCGTTTCTTCTCAGTCTCCTCTGGGAGCTCCTCTTCCTCTGCAAGCCCTTTAAATGATAAAGATACATGAGGTGTTTCTGTTGGCCTCAGCCAGCTCTCCCCAGGAGCCCTTACCCACTCCCTTGCCCTCAACTCCACTCCAGCTAGAAACTGTTGGGATTTTTAAAATTCTGTCCAACTAACATAACTTTTTGTAAAGTCACATTTGCGTTTACTAAAATAATCACTCAGCTATTAGTCATATGACTTTACATTTTTTCATTTCAAAGGGTAGTTTGTAACATTATCATGAATGTCTCTGAACAAATTCTCAACAGCAATACATTCATGTGTAATGACTCTTTAACAAACATCTGATAAAGACACTTCAGTAGGAGGATCTAGAGCTAAATATAATATAAATGTAATGTAATATAACAGCTGAATCTTCTGTTTAAATTTATTCAAAGGGTTTTGCTTATATGCTGGAATCTTATAATTTCAAATTTTAAAAATAAAAGATTGTAAATCCAGGTAATGACTGAAGTCAGCTATGAGTTGGGGGAAAAAATCACTACATATATATAACATCAATATGACAAGAAGTGTGTCAGGAATTGATTAGTATCATAGAATTTTTTTAAAATTTAAGGTCATAATATCCCATTGTCTCTTTTTATAGATGAAGAAATGTAGAATCAGAGAATTCATGACTTGCTCAAAGTGACATGGCAAAGTTGGACAGTCATTAAGATCATCTGACTACTTGCCCAGCACCCGTGCTGGTACACCATTATTAATCAACTGCTCTCAAACTTATCAAGAGCAAAATGGCAAGAAGCCCTTTGAGGACTGAATAAGACCTAGTCAGGAGGGCATTTATCCTCTCAACAGAGAAGCCCTCTATTGCGGCACTTTCTTCACATTAGGCTATTGCATATGGGAGATGGGAAGCAGATGTTCTGAGAGCAGGGGTATGAGAAAGGCAAACTAACACCTTCTTTGATGAGCTTGGAAGGACTCAAACTGCTCTCTCTAGAGTAGTTAAGACAGCTGCAGAGATGTAGCAAAGCTTTGATCCAAGAGCTTGAGGTCCCAGAGTCGTGAAATCACCCCAGGAAGAGAAATAGGGTGAGCTTTAAATCAAATCTGGCAATCCAAATCTAGGTGTGAAATATATTTAAATCAGAAAAAGTGGTGACAGATAAAAGGTTAGTGAAAAATGTGCCAAATTATTTCATTAGAAAATTACTCTAAAGTACCATATTTAAACATATTGAGGTTATTTTTTCAATGTTTCCAATGTTCACCTGTTTTTTTAAGGGTATATAAGTGATATGTATGTGTATGTAAAAGTGCATATATATCTCTATGTAGTTATGTGTGTATATTTACATATAAATGTATTTACTGATTGAAAAAGAGAGAAGGAAAACTACTGCTAGAGCTTGCAGAGAAAACCTCATCTGAATTGGGAAAAAGTAAAATCCTGCAATTGAAGCAACCAGCATCTGCCACTTAGTGATAGCTCTTTCTAATTGTGAGTTTAGCTTTTTTAAAGAGTAAAATGAAATCTTTTTAAAAGCACATGAAATGTTTTAAAGTTATGAAATACCATATACTTTTATATAGAATATACATATACATATAACACATATACATAACATATGTATAACTATGCATATTTCTTGTCACTTTGTATTATATATGTACAGTTATAAGTATATATGCTATATATAACAATATATATATTCATACACTATATAATTATACAGTATGTATGATAACTACACACATACACACACACACACACAAGTGACAAGATAACATCTATGAGTTCTAAATGAACTTTTCACACATTTGCCAAGAGAAAACATTATGATTTCTCAGTGGAGGACAAAATAACCAAAAAGTGAGGGAGCCAGTGAAGTGCAGCTTTAATAAAATGGCTATGTTGAATCCAAAATTCCAGAAACAATTTAACTGCCCACTCTGTGCAGTCAGTCTATGCTGGATCGTTTATACCTTGAGATACCCACATCCAGGGTAAAGTTAACATTTGTCTTTAGAACAGCAGTGCCATAGCCAAAACATAGCACATGCTTTAGCAGCTAATTTTTTTACCCTTCGGGCATGAATTAAAATGCTTTCTTTGGCAATGTGCAGACTCAACCTATAAACCTTAGAATCTCCTTCTTTGTTAGTCTTCAAACTTAGTTCTCAGTTCCAAGTCAAAACTCCTCCCCCCAGAATCACCTCCTCCCCACTTCAAGGAGAAGATCCTCATTTCTAGCCTTCCTCACCTCACAAATTCCTTGAACACACTCCCTGGCCTGGCCCTGCTCATGTCTAGATATATTAAATAATGGCTTCCCAGATCTCCCCTTTTCCAGCCCTTATTTATAATCTTCCATTGTCCAAAATGGCCAGGGACCCTTAAACCTGCCCTATATCTTCACACTTTTTAATAATCCCATCTTTTCTTATAACACCTAATTGTCTACTCCTTAGGCCTCCCCCCCTCAGAACCACCTGCTGAGACCAACACTCCAAATCTATCAGACCCATCTCAACAGGAGCTGCCAAGCCATCCTCACTCAGTGCAGACAATGACCTGTATTAAAGCCAATACACAATATAATCCTCCTTAGCCTACCAGATGAAAGCATTCTCCATCTGCACACGTTTCAGGAAGTTTGCTATAACAGGAAAAATTCAAAGAGCCAACAGAAATGAATCTCTTTCCTTGGAGACTGTCAGGAACACCCCAAGTTCACCATAGTCCTTAGCCTCAGGAAAGTAAGAAATTCATTCATCTGTTGTATTTTTAATGTCTTTACCTCTTGTCGGTGTGCTGCTCTGTTTATAAGCTGCAAAATGTTTAGGATCAGATGTCAGCTCTTCAAATCTGCTACTTTTGGCAGGGTTTTCAGTAATACCTAAGGGTACTATTTTGGATGATTTCAGGAATTCTCTATGTAAGCTTACAAAGGGCTGTTCTCTTAAACTGCACTGGATCATACTCCCTCCTTCGGTAAATTTTTACTAACACAGGCAGCTTTGCCCTTATGTTTAATGCAACCAAGAAACAAAAGTAGATTGTGTCTCTTCACTCTGACATTCCTACTAAAGCACTTTCTAGCACTCTCTATTTGTGTTTCTTATCTGTCTACCAACTAAAAGATAAGTTCCATGGAGGGGAAGCGTTTTTCTTTGCCCTCTGACTAATCTCAGGCACAGGTCTATAACAGTGCCTGACACAATATAAAAGTTCAATTTATTTGTTGAATTTATTAAGTAATTAATGTCCTGCTATAAAAGTTTAAACCTAAATGCTTTGGCACTTGGCATGTTAAAACAAGATGTACAGTTTGAATGGAGAAATACCTTGAGGGCTTTGAGTTAAAAGTAAAAGGAAATGATGAACATTCTATCCATTCATAATGGTAAAAATTACTCCATGAGGGGACAGAAACATAATATTTCTTTGTGTTCCAAAATGAAACAAATCTGGCTCAATATCCCCAAAGAAAAAGTTATTCGAGAAATCCAATAAGTCATCCTTTTGGATCACCACCCCTGCCATTCTTTCAAATAGGAAAGATAGAACCATGGGGTCCAGAAAAATGGAACAGAGGCTGCTATCCATTTCAATCACTGATGCTGTCAATCTATGATAAAGAAAATGGTTCTTCCCACAGATCATCTTCCATCCCATGTTCAGCCATGGGGACTCTCAATGAAGCATCCAAGATTCTATGTGAGGTTCCTGCACCTACAAAAGCCTTGCTTTTCAGTGAGATTATATCTCTACTACTAACTGAAACTAATAAACTCTAGTTTCTTTCCCAGCCCTCACATATCCATCCAATATCCCAGAATTCTTTCCTTTCTCATTTCTCAAACCAAAAAAAGTTAGCTGTACCTGTTTTGCTCTCTCTCATAATGGTGTCTGATGGCTTGTCCTTGTAAATGGATAGACTCCAAGCCCTAGAAACATGAAAAGATCTGGTTTGTCTTTCTCAGGGAACAAATAAATGTCAGACGTTAGGACATTCCTAATGGAGATGGAATGGGGGGAATTCAGCTAGGACTATATTCAGCTGCCTATGACATAAATCCCAAAACAATGATGGCCCTAAAAAGACAAATTTTTATTTTATCTCCCTTAAAAGAAGTTCTGAGATAGCCCCCTAAGCTGGTATATCTTAATGCTCCACCAGCTTTAGCATGCCATCCTATAATCTCAGATGATAACTCTTGTATTGACCACAAGGAAGAGGATAAAGGGTCATGCCAGATGTCTTTTAAGATTCCCCAGGGCTGCTATAACCTTTCATTACATCTCATTGGCCTGTACATAGGCACACAGTCAAACTAGTTATGAAGGAAGCTGGAAAATGTAGTTTTTATCCTATACAGCCAGATTAGATATTGGGGAAGACAACTCACAGTATAAGTGACAGAGGGTGTTCTTTCATGAGTTGGCAGCAGTAAAAAAAAAAAACAAAGCTCAGTGTTTTTCCAATCAATAGGTCATCAAGCTATATTTAAATATTACTAAACAATTATTTTATTTTTCCAAGTTTAAACCCACCTTGAGTCTCAATTGCCATTTGCCCCTCACTTTGGATCAAGGTTAGGGAAAGAAACAAAGTCATTTGGCAGCAGAAACTTCTCAGAAGTTCTGTTTTCATCTGGTTTGGATTCATATAGATGATTAGATATTCATAAGATATGTAATAATGAAAGAAAGGGATGTTTAAGAGAAGCAAAATCTGAAATCAAGTCTAATCTCAATTCTATGAAGGTGAAGCATGAGACACTGAAGTAATAGAGTAGGTGTTATTATCCTGTCCCCACCTCCATTCCCACCAAATTATAAACTTGAAGAATTTGAATTATTGTTTATGGCCAACAGTCAATGAATCTTCACTGCATTGAGTTGAAAATGAATAATAATATACAATACATAAGAAACTTATGAGAAAAGAAGAATTTAAAACATTTTTAAATTAATAGCATGGCAAAAAAAGAGCATTTTACCTAAGGTTGGCAGGCGTAGGTTCTATAATTGTCTTCACTACTAATTGCTTATTTGACCTCTGTTTCCCCCATGTAAAAAATGGAGGATATAACTCTGCCCCTTCCCTCCTCTTCTGGGTTATAGTAACATATAAATATTAATTGCAAAAACGCTGTATAGGATATTACTATTTTTTATATTCTTCTTCCTAGACCTACCCAGTAAGTATATCAGATCAAGGAATCTCTGCAACTTGAGGGATAATCAAAACAAAAAGCAATAAGAGAAGCATGTGTTGAGATGAAGAGCCAGACTCTAAGAAATTGGATGGCCTCCCAATAAATTGGATGGCCTCCACATTGCAATAAAGATGACGACCAGAAGCAGCAACCATGAATCACCCAGAAAAAGATCTTCATGGAGGGATCTCAACTCCCTCTTCCTTGGCTCAGGGCCTCTGTCTGACCCAGTTCACATCCTTTTTCTGCAACTCTCATGATCATAATACAGTGAGCAGAGATGTGCTCAGACATCCTTGGAAGGCCCATGAGTCATCAGGAAATGACTACTCTGACTTGAGGATATTCCAACCACTGTTCAAACACTGGCTGCACACATCCTACTTGAAGAATCCATTAAATGTCTTTTGGGATGTCATGATGTGGTTAGAATTAAAATGTAGCCCCTATCACTTAACCTGGTAGAGCCCTATCTTCACTCCTGGTCATTACTTGATGGGGATATTAAACTGTTTCTCTGGGCTTTTAAAATATGTAACAGGGGAAGCTGATCAAGTCTGGGGGTCTAGGGAAGGTTCTTCAGATGATGGGGCATTTTATCTGAATCCAAAAAAATTAAAATTATCAAGTGAAGAGCAACAGGAAGAGATTTCCAGGAAGAAGAAAGTGTGTGCAAAGGCCCTGCAGAATAGCGCTTACTTAACTGGGAAAAAAAAAAAAAAAAAGACATGAGAGGAACGTGGAAAGCAAAGAAGACAGCAGTGCAAGACAAGGTTGGAGAGTTATAGTATCAGCTGGGGTTCTTTAGTTGTAAGTCACAGAAGTAAACTATACCTCATTCATCAAAATAAAGAGGACATTTTTTGGAAATACACTAAAGAACTCACAAAGTTGCAGGATGTTCATTGGGTTTATTGCCATCGAGGTCACTGGTGATCCTATAAGTGCAAGTTTTGAGGGATCCAGAGTGAAATGGCTCAAAATATTATTGGAAAGTAGGATGAAGGAGGCATCAAGCACAGACTGCTTTTTGAGTAGTTTGGCTATAAATGGAGAAGTCAGAAAGAATGAGTTGATTCAAGATATGGATGCAGGATTAAGAAAGATTTTTTTCTAAGATTGAGTCTGGAGCATATTTCAATGCCAATAAAAGAGAGAAGCTGAGTATATAAGAGTTAAAGGATCATGTTCAGCACAGGTTTTCAAGAACATGAAGACTCTGCAGCATAAGTGGAAGAATTGTTCTTTGCAAGAAAGAGGAGCAGCCCCTCTACTGCATGCCAAGAGAAGAGGAAGGAAGTGCAGATGTAGAGAGATTTATCTGTGATGGTAATAAACAGATTTAGTTCCCTGCTGATGGCTTCCATTTTGTTTTTACAGTAGGTAATTTTCTGAGATAAGGAAAGGTGACAGGTGAGTAAAAAGGATTAGGAAATTTGAAGAAAATAGAAAAGGTTTAAAAAGTCATTATGTATAGTGGGAGAAGGAGAAACAAGAAACACAGAGATGCCAAGCAAGGTTGAGAACCCAATTGAGAAGCATGTTTTATATTCCTCAGTATTGAGTGTGAGTCTGTTTTGTACCCTAAAAAGGTCCTTTGGGCCAAGAACCATCTTTGCATTCATTTATATGTAAACAAAAAGTGGGTGCTTGACATATTTTCATGATTTGTTTATTTTCAAACTTCAGTACCAAAGATAGCTGTGCCTCTCTTACTTGTTTCTTAGGAACTCGCGGTAAGTTCTACAATATTTAAATCAATTGTTAAGAATGTGGAGCTAGATTTGTAGCCCACTATGACAATGTGTACAGGCACTTATGGGTAAAGCATTACCCTGACTTCATCTTTTTTATTTGTGTGTTTTCTCTGTTCTGAATTTTCTCCTTTATTACCATATACTACTGAGTAAATATATTTTACCCACTTTAAGTTCCTTTTGTGGAATGAGGAAAGATACAAATAGTAACTCAATAATAAAACTACAGTATCACTTGGAAGTTACTTTAATTTAAGAATATAATGATTATCGGTGAGCCCTTAGAGAGTTTAAAAGGAGTGGGAGGGGAGAAGGCTGAAGATTGAGCTCAGTCACATGGCCAGTGGTTTGGTCAACCATGCTTAGGTGACAAAATACCATATAAAAACCCTGAAACAGTGAGGTTTGGGCACATCAATGTGTTAGAAGGGTGATGCCCCTGAGAGGGCGTGGAGCTCTGCACCACCCTACCCCCGTATTTTGTGCTATGCCCCTCTTCATTTGGCTGTTCCTGAGTTGTATCTTTTATAATAAAATAGTACTAAGTTTAAAAAATGATTATTATAGCTATAGGTATGTGTGTATTGAAATATAGATATAGACATAGATACATAGAAATAGATATAGCAATGTTTGCTCACAATTCCTATGGAAACAAGGAATGTAAAACCTAGCTGAGTTTCTACTATGAGAAATAGTAAGAATCTAGCATTTTGGAGGAAAAAAGAGACATATTTACGTACTTATTCATTTAATGTTTTCTATAAAACTAAAATATGTTTACTAATTTCCATTAAACTATAAGCAAAACATTATAATCCAAGGTAATTTTATAAAATGGTGAATTTGGGGAAAATATAATTTTTGTTTCTTACAGTAAATTTGTCACTATTTTAAGAACTAAGGGAAATATTTAAAATAATAGTCTCAAAACAACTATTTTTAGGAAAACAAGTACTTTAAACTTAAGCTTCTTATATGGCAAAAGTTACTTATTTTCAGTGTACTTCATACTAAAAAATATGTGTCTTCTTGACTTTGATTTTAAAATATCTAAAAGAGACTCTAGATGGTATAATGGTTAAGATGGTAGACTGAAATCTCTATTTGACATTTCTCTGCCTGTGTGACCTTATGAAAGCTCTAATCCTGCTTTACATCTAAATTGTTGTGAGGAATCAATGAATTATATGTGGGAAATGCTTAGAACAAGTGCCTGGCATATAGTAAGCATCTTACAATCATTAGTTGTTGCTATGTTGCTGTTGCTGTTGCTGTCACTACTGTTGTCATTTGTCACCATCTCCATCACCTAAAAGATGAAGAAACTGGCTTTGCTGGTGTTTTTGCCAAGGGCGACCAGAAGTTTGACACACAGCAGGTAACTAATTTAGTTGAAGTGATAATGACTGAGATTGGTAATGTAGGTCCTTTGGCTTTAAGAACATCCTATTTGTATTATCAAAGAGGCAAAGCCTGTCTTCCTTCTATTCAAAAGGCAGAACCAAAGAACTATTGATCCCAAGTTTATGTGAAGGAGAGTCAGACCAACCTCTGAGCCAGCGCGTGCCCTTAGAAGCATCCAAGCAGAAATGAGAGAACCCTGTTTCCTAACCTGTTTCACACTCTCACCATCAGTGACACAAAAAGGCATTTTTTGGCTAGGCCTTCTCTGCCTACATTCAGGTCTCTGAGTCTTGAGGTGGTTTTCAGGAACCTTCAAACTAGCTTCTAGATGCCAGGATGTTCCCCTCAATGAAGAAGCCCTTTTAGTCCCTCAGGAATTGTCAGTCGGTCTTTGTTTCTGCTGGACTTGTTGGCAATTAAAAAGCAAACGATAAGTGAAAATTTGCTTCAGACAAACCGAAGTCCTCTGCTCCTCAGTTCTGCCATTCAATAACCAATGACTTGCAAATTCCTTACACTTTCTGAGCCCCAGTTTCCTTAGCTGTAAAGTGGAAGTAGTTAATTAGAGACTTGTTAATACCTGTGCAGTGATAAAGCATCTGGGTTACCTTGTTCTGACAGTCTTGTGCAGAAACCTTCCACTTCACACTTTCTTCCCCCAATGGACCCAAATCATACTGGAAATCCTGTACTCCTCATATATCACCCAGAGCCCATATATCACAGTGGTACTCATTAATATAGTCCCTGTATTATCAAAAGTCAGATGTTTCTAATATCAATTCTCTTGTCATTCCTTCCAGGAATCTGAATTCCCAATCTTCAGCTTATAGCAGAGGGCTTTAGGGGACTATGAGGAAGAAGTAGAAATACCTGTGGGTGGCAAGACTAAATGGTTCTGATCAATTTATTATACTAACTACAATAAAAGAATGGAGAAGAGTGGAATCTTTTATTGAGGCACACTACAATTTTTAAGGATTTGATTACTGATTCCCCTGGGAATAAGAGCATATTATGAATAATGAGGACAGTGAAAAATTCCAAGGCTTTTTCTCATTTATATGATAAATTGTATTATGACTGTTTCTGATTGACAAAGCCTTTGAAACCTATAAACACAATCGATTTATAGACAGGTATTTTTCTAGTCTTTGTTGTTGAGTATGAGTACTTTTTGAACTTGAATGGTACATCTGCACTGAATCGTAGATTAACAAATTTTACTTTCACTAAGTTAACATAAATTTAGAAAGTCTAAATTTCTCTTTAAATTTGTCAGAGTTTCTTGTCCCTACAAGTTTGGTTTAAAAAAAAAAGAAAGAAAAAGAAAAAGAAAAGCTATCATAGTAGTTTTGGGTTAATTCAAGTCCAGAGAATGCCAAACAAATCTTATTATTTATATGATTTTTTATTATATAAGGTGAAAGATCACATCTTTGTGTTATTTAATAATGACAATTTAGATAAGAAGTTGGTGTGCTCTCTCCTTATAGTCTTCCCCCTTCCACTGGCTTTAAGCAAAGGACTTTGAGACCCTAGAAGACAAGAGGACTCCACGTACCGCCTGGAGGTAAGTCATCTGCCTACCAATCAGGAAAATACACTGTATTATGCAACTGAAATTTTGTGGCTTATTTGTTGCAGAGCTGTTACTCTAACCAATACAGTTAAATTCCTAATGTAAATACCCGTGCATAATTATCAATCTTTTCTTAACATAGCTACAATCTAGAACAAGATATAAAGAAATGGTATTCAAGAGAGAATGTTAGGACATTCTTGAGTAAACATCATATATGATTATTCTGCTGACTCCAACGATTTGTTCTTACAAACAACGTATTCCCCACTATTTTGCCCACACATCTGAGAACCAGGATTAAATTCCCAGGTATAACAGTAGGTCTCAAAAAAAGTGACCAACAGGTAATAATGACTCCCCTTTTGAGGAAGAGGATCGATACAGCCTGCTCTTCACAACAATCCAATTAAGAATCCTTTCCTGGGGCCAACTATATTTTCCTCAACCTTTCTTAACATCCAAAAATGTTTCTACGAAATATACATCACTGTAGTACATCAGAACAATTTTCCTTCAAAACTTTATAGGCGGCTTTATTTTGACCTCTATTTGCTTAAATTTATCATAAAGGGGTCATTTTTTTGGATTCACCTCCATTTAGCAATCACAACATCCCTCCTTGTATTTGTTTACTTTGCATCTATTCACTTTTCATTTCCAACTATTTATTTTAAGCCGGGACTATGAGAACTCTTTATCTTCTTCCCATCAGAATATTTCTTTGGCATCTGATCTTACTAATGTTCTAGACTTCTCTCCAGCCTCTGAACTTCAAGGAATCATATAAAAATATTTATTGAATTCCTTGAGGTGATCTTTTAAGAGCCAGACTGATCAGACCAGGCCTTTCTTTCCTAAACTTACACTTTCGACACATTTGACCTATCAATTTTCAGTCAGATAAAAAGTGATTTCCTTGGATTCAGCAATAAAAACATGCAGCAAAATAGAATTCTTGTTCATTTGAAAAAGGATTGGACCCATAGAAGAATTCAGGATAAGATGCAAGTACAAGCATGGTTGTTAATTATTATTGTTTTTTTTTTTATTTTGTTATTATTTTTTTAAAAGGATTTAAGATATAGCTTATATGTTTAGGGGCATATTATTCAATTTACTGGAAATTCCTAAATGTTCTATAATTAGAGGCCAGCAAGACATCATAAAGGATGAAATTTATGAAAAAATCTATTCACATAATTTCCTGAGAAAGAGTGGGATCAATAACGGAGGGAAACATTACTAACTGTATCATAGGCTTTCTTTCATTTCCATGGGTAATGTTATGAAAGCTTTCTGTTGTTTCCCTCTGCTGAATGTAAATGAAGTTTAATAAGCACATTGAGTGTCTACTATATAAAAGGCTGTGTAAATTCAAAAATGAGTAAGTCATATTCTCGGCCTTCAAGGGGCTTCTGGTCCAGGGTAACAAATGAAATAAAAGGAATTAGATTTATGATGATGAAAAAGTTCTAGAGATGGATAGTGGTGGTGGCTGCACAACAGTATGAATATACTTAATGTCATTAAACTATGCACTTAAAATAATTAACATCATTAATATTATGTTACATATATTTTGCCACACACAAAAAAAGAGAATACTCTCTCCTCCCCTTCTCCTGTCAGAGGTAGAATTAGTCATAATAAATCAAATGGCACCAACACCATTCCTTGAGCAAGAGACTAGTGTAAAAAGTCTGTGTAGGGTTTTCCCTGTCAGATGCTGTCAGGCCCAGGCAAATGGTAAAGACAAAAATGTGTCGCAGCACCATTATGGGTCATGTGCTGTCCCTGGAGGGCAAAGTCATCAGGGAAGTGTTCTTTTCTGGAAATGTACATGACATCTGAGGGAAAATTTTATTAATGATTTTAAAAACTGTGCTCCCTTTATAGGTGACCCAGTAAAGGCGGCAGTTGAGTTCCTGCTGACACAGAAGAGCAGGGCCCAGTCACACAGGCTCCTATGCTCAGAAAGTCCCATGTTTGCTTTAGTGCTCTGTTGTCACCATCTTAAAATTCTTAATTTTTTCAACAAGAGGTTGCACATTATCATTTTAGGCTAGGCTCAGCAAATCAGGTCGGGGGGCGGGGCAGTTCAATACAGATGCGGGGAGCACACAGCTCCTTTCCCTCCAGACCCTGTATGAATGAAAGAGAAGCGCAATGCTCAAGAGGACAGAGTCTAAGACATCCCTCAAATTGTGAGAAGCCAAAAAGAACTCAGGGAAAAAAATTCTTCCATGGAAAAGAGTAGAGTTGTCCTATCAGACCAAAGGACCCAAATATGGGGTGGCATGAGAGTGTGTGTGTGTGTGTGTGTGTGTGTGTGTGTGTGTGTGTGTGTGTGTGTGTATGCACGCACGCACGCATACACAATCAGTAGGATATGAAGCTGGTCCTGGGTGGGAGCACTTTACACAGGTCATAAGCTTGAAAGGCCTTCCCTTGGGGAGTACAAGGCAACTTCTGAGTTAACTAGAACTTTGACCTCTATAAAGTCTTTCTTACAATATTCAACCCTTCAAAAAGAGCTTTATATATTGACATCAGGGTGAACCATGTGGGTCTGGTGGAGGCTGATGGAAAATGAACAAGGATAGGTAACTTGGCTTTGTCCTTTTCCTTCTGAGCTCCAACAGAGAAAGACATTGACACTGACCTATCTATCACCTCACACCCCGGGTTTACAGGAGGCTTTCTAAATAGCCTGCCACAATGCAGGCAGCATCCAAGAAAGTCCAAACTTCATGATTCACCCAATGTAGTGAAGACTGGTCCATAAAAAAAAAATGAAGGGCCCAAGGACACCCAGTGTTGTATTGAAAAATAGATTATGTCATTATGCCATAATTATCCTATCTTTCTGTATTGTTTGAAATTTATATATATATGATATACATATCATATGTGTGTGTGTGTGTGTGTATGTCTGACTTGCATAGATAGATGATAGATAGATAGATAGATAGATAGATAGATAGATAGATAGATAGATATCTAATTTACTGGAGAGTATCAGCTCATTAGGATATAAAGCTGATGTTTTTACCAGTAACTATTCCTAGATATCTTATGTAAGAATTGCCTTTCTGAATATCATCTTAACAAATTTCCATAAGTTTGCAGGTATTCTGACTTATACAAACCGTATCCTTTCATTTTCTAAGACCCAGCTCTACTTATTTTAAAAACTTCAATATTACATTTGATTCAGATCTCATCTCTCTACCCTTCCCTAACCCAAACACAGGCCCACAGCTTTGAATGGACTGACTTGAAACAGCGGGGTGGGTTGTAATGTCTAACTTTCACTTTTCATCTCTACTCTTCCTCTACCCACTGTGCCAAATCACAGTCCTGACTGAGGTTGGTGGTATTGATGTTCTTGCTCATTGTATATGCACTCCGGATGGCTGGAATGGACAGATGGTGGCTCCAACATGTTTCACTGGTAAAAAGCTTTCTCCTTCCATCTGATTGTCCCCAATTCTCTGGCAAAGCAGATATCCAAAAAAGGAATAAAAATGACAGTCATTCTTTTCATAGGTTTCCTTTAAAAATAAGTAGGAATTGTTTTGGACCCTCCATTTGGCCTTGAGAAAAGAAAGCATCACCTCCACAGAAATGTGAGTGGGGAGATAGCCTGTCTTCTCCTTGTGTTGACTGTGTGGAGGGAAGGTGTTTGGTGTAGAGTTTGTTTCTAAATTTGTTTCTATATTATACCTAAGGGGAGACAGCTGAACTACCTGTTGGCTTTGCTCTGAATCCCCTTCTTCTGGGATTTAGCCATCATTCTGGGGCAATCTGAAAGCCTGTGTTGTTGCATCTGTATTACCTTTACTAAATATAAGTTATAATAGTATATGATCTGTGCAGTGATGGCAAAGGTATACATAGAGAACACTTTCATAACATAGTAAAGGGGCCCTTCACCAAGCCTAAAAGAGAAGGGAACAAGGATAATTTGCTAGAGGAGAGAATGTCTTACCTGTGTCATAATTAGAAAGCAGAAATTATCTTGCTGGAAATGTAGAGATGGAGTAAGCTTTCTCAATCTCAGCACTACTAACATTTAGGCCAGACAATTCTTTGTTGTGGGAAGCTGTGCATCTCTGAACTTTACCCACTAGATGACAATAGCACCCCTCCCCAAGTTATGACAACCAAAAATATCTCAAAACATTGCCAACTATCTCCCAGCAGGGTAAAACTGTCTCTGGTTGAAAACCACTGGAGTAGATTCTTATAGGTAGAGGAGAAATCATGACCAAAGACTCAAAATACAAAACAGCATATTTCTGACTACTATACTGAAGTATGAAGTACAATGCAGGGAATGGAGAAGCATGGGAGCCAAAAAAATAATGGGTCTGGTAGAGCTTGTAGAGATAAAGAAATATCACCCCGTTGGTGATGTTATGTCTTTAAAAAAAAAAAAAATGACATATGGGATTTGAGTTCCAGACAGATGGTAAGAGGACATAAGAATAAAAAAGACATTAGACAGTTGGATCACTCAGGAGCTATGTCGGAAGTCAAAACATCATTTGAAGAAAAGCACCTAAACTGGAAGAGTGGCAGGAGGGATAGGAATAGGTTGCAATGTATGTAGGAGGTCTGGGTGGATGTCTCTGCAGCTGAAGACAAGAGCATATTGAAGCATGGGCGATCACATTCCATGTCTGGGAAGGAGAAAAAAAGTTTGCATGTGTTGAGTTTGGGTGCCTTCTTTCTCCTCTTGTTGATTAATTTAAGATCTTAGCCTAAGGAAATCTATTTTGTCTTAATAGTTTTCTGGATTTTCCAAGAATGAAATGTTCTGAAATATCAAGCAACTAGGATGCTTGTATTTTGATCCTTACCATCTTAGGTAACTTGTTCAACATGCGAAGCATCACATACAACACAGCTGAGCATTGTCAACAGTCTAGAATCCCTCACTTCAAATGCCACTGTGACATTACACCAACATTGGCCCAATTACCAGAGAACCAGAGAAAAATTAATATTATCTCTGGCAAACTATCAAAAAGAAAACATGAGAAGGGGCAAAGTACTATAAGGAGAAGAAGAAAGCTCCTAACAAAGAATTTGATATAAACGACTTTGCCCTAGGTTGGTACTTTATCTTAGAAGAGAATATGGCTACAACTTTGATTGGATGCATTATGAATTAACCCCAATGAAAACATTTCTGAAAAAAAGAGAACTATATAGCAACAGTATATACACAAAAACAAAACAATGTTTGTTGTAGAATTGATGAGCAAACATCATCAGCATTTTTTAATGTACTATATGGAGTGAATTTTTTAAAAGGAGATTTGGCTTCTAAATAAACTTTTTAAGATAAGCAATCTAGAAAGTTAAGCTCCCCTTGGTAGCCTCTTTTTCTGTTCTTCTCAACGGCCAAGATCATTTAAACAGATAAGCAGCAGCTGAACTACACAAAAAGCTCCTGATAAACAGCAGCTAAGGGAGGGCAGGAAACCAGCAAAATTCAGCTCTAAAGACATAAATCTCAAAGCAAATCCAAAGTCTGGCCTATGTGGCCACATCAGTGTCCTCAAATGACACAGAAAAGCATTTGTCTGATCTGTGAAGTATATTTTTTGCACACTAATATTACAAGAATGTAAAAAGGATTCCATTTCCTGCTTGATACATTCTTTCCCAATGTCTTGCAGGTCCAAAAGAAGGTTTGGAGATGCTCCAAACAACACATATCATCATGAGAGTACTAAGGAGGTATGGTGGAAAGAAGGGAAGAAGTTAAGGGTGATTTGCATTTCTCCATGTCCCACACCTGTTTAACAGACTACGATCAACTACTGATTTGGTTTCAGCAAAAGTTGCAAGCAAGGTTGGTGTCAGTACTAGGAAAGCTAACTTCCGGGTAAATATTATGATGAGACAGAATAAGGATGTCTACATTTATTAGGCACCCCTTGGTTAATCACATCTGCATTTCATTCTTGGTTGCCCAGTGCAAATTGCTTCACTTCTCTAAGTAACAAAGTAGTCATCATTCAAGTGGAAATAATGTAGCCAGCACCATTCAGAGCAGAAGCTATAGTTGATGTCTAATTTGGGTACTTTAGAAATACCTCTAGAGCAGTGCCACTCAAAAAACATAGTCCACAAACCAGTATCATCAACATAATCCAGAAGTTTGTTAGAAATTCTGAATGACAAGCTCCACCCTAGATTTACTGAATGAATTAGAATTGCATTTTAATAAGATATTCAGGTGAAGTTGATGGCTTGATGCACTCTGCATAGCACTGCCCTAGACCTATGCTGCTGGTCTATAACCTAGATACACACTCGTCCACTACTAGATATGTACCGAATTTGGGTGTAAGCATTTAAAACTTGGATGACATTGCAGCCACATCCAAGCACATGAGCAGCACTCATCTCTTTCAAAAGCAATGGACCAGTGTGGGGCTTCAGCACTTGTGTGTTGAGTTGCACATACACAAACTGCAAACAGTCATGGACAACAGAACCCTACATCATCATGATGGATTTTAAAAAAGGAAAGGAAAACTAGTCTTTTGCCACTGAGTCTGAAAAGCACTACTCCAGAGCAAGGGCCAGCAAACTTTTCCTATAAAGGGCCAGACAGTTAATATCTTAAGCTGCCAGCCATAAAGTCTCTGTAGCAACTACTTAGCCATCCTTATAAAGCAAAAGCAGCAATAGATGATGTGTAAGCACATGAGCATGACTGTGTTCCAACAAAACTTCACCAAAACAAGGGAGGACCAGATTTGACTCTCAGGCTGTCCTGTGCCAACTCCTATTTTTAAGGATGACGGTTGACCAAATATGATGCCATCAGGAGATTATGCTGAATCCACTTGATCCACTTTTGAGAAGTGAGAAGAACAAGTGGCTACTGTCCCCTACTTTTGTCAGTGGTTTTGCCTACTTGCAGTAGCCGCAGAAACAGAAACTGTTCCTCACCTTTTGTTCCTGTAACAGTGGGAAGTCTACGAGGACAACCTTCAGCGACCGCCCTAGCAAAACAGGAGGATAAAGGAAATGTCCATATCGGAGAAAGAAAAGCTAAGTCTCCCTTCCTCTAGTTCAGAGATCTGCAAATTATGGCCCATTGGTGAATGGCATCTGCCAAATCCAGCCTGCCACCTGTTTCGTAAATAAAGTTTTATTGGAATAAAGCCATGCCCACTCAATTATATATTGTCTATGGCTGCTTTCAAGCTACAATGGCAGTGTGGCATAGCTGCAACTCAGACCTTATAGCAGACAAAGCCTAAAATATTTACTATTCGGATCTATACAGAAAAATTTGCAACATCTGCAGTAGTTTTTCCCATGACTGGCAGATCCTTGTTCCAGTGAATTAGAGGACAGGTTTCTGTTGCCATTAGTAGGAGTGATGCCAACTAGTTTGTCTGGAAATTTTTCCTCTGCTAAAAGTGGCACAGTCATGGAGGCTTCCTGCTGAGTTTCTCCCAAGTTTCTTGATGGCTTTCCTTTTAAGTAAGTTCTTATAGTATTAAAAATATATAGACAAGGTTACTTATTCATGAGGCCGTCTATTAGTCATGTAAAGGCAGCATTAACTTGGTGCCTTTCTACATAAAACTCATAAAAAGAATATTAAAAGCCTTGACAAGCAAAAAGTTTGAGAGGACAAACATTAACAACCTTGCATATTAGACCTCTGCAACATTCCCCAAGTGGCCGAACAGTTGCTAAACAAATGGGTTCTCTTATTTCCCAGAGAACAGAAGGCTGTTTGAGTCAAAGCTTCAAAGAATAGAAAGCATAAATACATGGAGCAAACTTAAACAAAACCTTCCGGCCTTTGAATTCACTGTAACTCTCCTAACATGGCAGGAAAGGAGGCTGCAGTGATATGGTAAAAGCAGAAATCCACACACACACACACAAAATCTCTGTGTAACATGGTGTTAACAAAACACAGTTGTTTTCACTTTTAGCCAGTTAGAAAGAAGCAACTCTGCATCAGTTACCTAATGTTCTGCTGCAGCACCTAATAAATACACCTACTGCCACCTTCTGGTCATCTGTTTCTACTGCATGCCGTTAGTCACATACCAGCCTCATTTTCCACAAGCCTGTGAATAATGTGTTCTGTAGAATCAGACTCCTAAAAAGAGAGATCTGCAGAGATCTCCACAGATCTTTACAGATTACAGAGATCCCAGAACAAGCTGCCTTTGAATTGACTTTTAATACTGCAAATGCTTCTTTGAGACCATACATTAGCCACATTAGAAAGACCAGGATCACTTCTAACTCTACTTCTTGGCTCCAAAAGCTTGAGAATTCTCTGTCAGCAAGAGATAAGTGACTGTACTACTAAGCTTCCACTCACTCGCAGCTCTCCCCATGCCCCAAAGATAGGCAGGCAAAGGGCAGTCATTGGAGAATACAATTACTATTTAAAGCAAAGAGGAAAGGAACTCTTAGGTTTGGGATCAGGTTTCTTTAGCCAGGCTGCCATGCTCCCCATGAGAGTATTTGGAGGTCAAAGATTGGTAGGAAAAGTGTTCCTCTTCTGTTTTGTAACTCTTGCTGCAGAAGTTATATTAAGTAAATAAACAGAGAAAGCACCCAGAATCTGCTAGGAAAAGCTCACTTATACAACCACAAGAACAGAACCAGACAAGAGCTTTCTGTCTTGCCTGCCTTCATCCCTAATCACATTTTGGATACAGAACAGAGCATGACCCAGCCAAGACGTTTCTAGGAGGAAGATCAGGAAGGGAAGACTTAAAAAATGACAGGGAGGTGAGGCCCAGTGGGAAATACAGGAGGGCCTAGGGTAAAAGTGAGTTTCATATTTCTCTCCCTTGACAGAGATATGGGCCTGGCCTGCCTGTGCTAAATTCTTTTGCTTCTGATTTGAAAAACATTTGGCTTCCTGAAAAATAAAAACTATTAGAGGCTTTTTCTTAATCCATCTTGTACATCCTCAGAGTTGACGTCAACAAGCCACAAGGGGAGTTTCTACCAGTCTTCCCTGGGCCGAGTGATGATGGCAATGATACTAGGCCAGTGTGGGCCAGGACCCCCAAGGAGAGGGAGAGGAAGGATATTCACAAGGATCTTCTGGGCTCTGTCAGGAAAAGGGAGAAACATATCCCTCTGAGAGAAAAAAGCATTTGTCGCAAAGAAAAATGGCTGTATTAGGGGGAAAGGTCATACTTAATGAAGCTAACCACTGGTAAAGGAAGCAAGCTGCTATCTCTTCAGAACGTTAGGAAAACGGCATTTGCATTTAGAAGATATTGTTATGATTTACAATTATAGCTGCCATTTATTGATGGACAATGTTTTTCTTTAATCAGATAGATATTTATTATTCTGTTTTACAGAAGATAAAACCGAGCTTCAGAAAACTTTAGCAACTTCTCCAAGGTCAGCAGAGAGGACGTAGAAATAAACCCAGTTCTATCTCCAAGCCTATGCTCTGTCCACTCGGTCCCGCTTCCATGATTACAGCAGTTGGTTTGCTCTCACAAAACAAAGCCTGCATGTGAGCATCCACATTGAGATCCTCACATTTCTGAAAATGGAAGACCTGAAACACAGATTTCTACATTGGGATCACTAATTTGCAAAAGCATTCTTAAGGACAACTTGCTCCTGACCCACAAACTGCCAGCTGGCATGGACCAGGGAGTTTGGGGCTGGCTTTAGCAACAGCTCTTCCTGCAACCAGAGCCTTGGTAGCTATTTCAACTCTTGACAAGACAACAGCCTAAAACGTACTGTTCATTCTCAGTCCCACACGTTCATCATCTCACTTATCATCTTCTCTGTCCTCTGAACTTTTTGCCTGGACTCTTCTTGGGTGAGAAATGGGGCTATGATTTATAGCTGGTAGATGTTTTATACTAAGCCCTGACAGGGAGTTTCACCAGCTACAGACTCCTACAGCAGATGCTAGCAGGACACAATGATCAAAAAAGGTTAGAAACATCTCCACAGTAACCAGAGAAGACCCAGACAAAGACTAGCTACCCTACCCCAATTTCCTCGAGGCCTCCCTCGCTGATACCCACATGGCACCTTAGGGAGCAAAAGTAGAGGGACAAATCTTTAAAAGGACAGGAATATCCCTTTTTCGTATGAAATTCAAATCTTGAATTTGAATTAATATTTGTCCAAAAGACACTGAGATAACCTTACAGAGACTATTTAAAAAAGAGACCAAATTACCAAGATACCAAACTTGCCAAAAACTGGCAAGTTTTAGATTTATTTTTCCTGCTCCCAAATGGAATATGGGATCGAGGACAAGATGAGATCACATATGGAAAATAAAGAATACTGGTGGGATTTTTTGCACATTTAAGTTGTAGTGTGTAAATGTTGTCCCACGTGTGCTTGTGTTTGTGTATGTTTATGTCGAATAGCCTGATTTCCTTTTTGACATAGTGAATCTATACAAGGATTTAAGCAAGGCCTTTTTATAAAGTCTCCCATGATATCTGCAAACAAGATGGAGAAATGTGGGCTGGATGATAAAACACTTATGTGAACTCTCATGCTGCCTATATTTTGTTCCTTTTTAGACACCAAATTTTCAGGGAAACAGTGATGAAATGGATTTTCTTGTAAGAAAATAGCCTGAATGATGGAAAATCTGGAAATCCTATCCTAGGAAGGATGAAATATTTTATCTTAGGAAAATGGAGACTCTGGGTAAAGGGGTAGGGGGAGGTATATATCTGTGATAGAGTGGAATAAGTACTCTCTTAGAGGCAAAGTTTAAATCATGAATCTTCTTTTACTATAAAATGCCTTATGTCATCCACATGCACTTACTATGCTCTGTACTGTATCTCCATCATTTGCAACATATCTACATGGCAGGGTGGGCAATGCAGAACACTGGAAGACAGAAAGCCAGAGAGACGGAGCTAGCAAAACTAAGAAACCTGGGAGAAGAATTGGCAACCCCAAGGAAGAAAGTTCACATTCTAGATATGGCATTTCATCACAAAGAAACAAAGGGAATGTGGCTTCAGAATGATCATGTGGGGTGGAGATGGCAGGAGAGCCAAATCTGACATAGCGCTGTATCCAAGGATGATTCTTCCAAGCATCGTCGAGGAGGATTGCAAATAGAGTCGAACCTTGGGTTGTGCACCTGGCAAGAATACAACTGGAAAGCAATACCCTGCCAGCCTGGCTATAAAGGAGGATTTTCTCAAAAACCTTTCTGAAGGAGCAAGATATGGAAAAAGCCCAGAAAGAAATGGATATGTCTGCACCAGAGGAGATATTGAAAGCTGCCCTTCCTAAACCTACTGAACAATAGCCTGAAATTCTACTTTAGGATGATCATTCCTTTGACTTAAGTGTAAATGGTCTTTAAGTGTTTGTCAAAATGTCAGCATCCTTGGGAAAAACAATATATTAAGCATTATAATGCATTAATACTTTAATTAGGCTTAGTTCCAGTAGTGACAGCTAGCTGGGATCCAGCCTGCAAGATTAGGAATCTATTTTATTGAGTTTAGATTATTGCTTGGGAGATCTAAAAAAGGACTTGATGCACTGCCTGGGGTTAGAGGGCCTTAGCAGGCAGAGTAGGGAGGAACCCGGACTGCAGAGTGGCATGAGAGCCCTGCATATCTGGAGGCAAGAACAAGTAAAGAGTGAGGTTCAGAAAACAGAAGAGCAACTGCAAGGATATGTGAGGGCCCCTCGGGCAAGCTTCATCTGCATCATAGTTCAGCTCAGGGCCAGGCTCATCTATTGCTGCTTTAGATCAGGTCTCTTTGCCAAGAGCGAAATAAACATGCATTCACTCAGTGAGTTTCTTCAATCATTTGAAAAATTACTCTTAACAGAATATCTGAAAGAAAACCAGTTGTTCATTCATAAAGTATGAAGTCACTAAGATTAGACTGTTTTATCTGAGGTCCTTCTAACTAAAATTTAGATATTTGCCTTTTGCAAAATGCAAAGACTCAATCTCTCTTCACCTTTTTTCCCACACCCAGAACCCAGAAAATAACTAGAAAATAAGGACAGGGGAAACACCCAGGAAGCCAACCTAACTGCCCCAAAATCAGTGCTGTAAACATATGCATTTGAATTCTGTGTGAGCTATTTCAATATTCCTTATCTTAGAAACAGAAAATAAGAGGGAAGTGCAGGAGCCTCCTAAAAGCAGATATACTGATAGTTGTAAAAAGTGACAGTTATCAGAAATAGAGAAATACCATAAAACTGAGAAACCCTAATAACGTAGGGTCATCTACACAGAGATAAAGAGCTCTAGTTGCCTAGAAATCCTTGAAGACGCTGGAATGTTAAAGTTCACAATTAAGGCAGAGTTATTAAGAAAAGATAGAATGGGATTAGATGACTTTAGGAATACTTACCTCCAATTGACCATCATAATCATTATTATCTGCATCCTATATTGGTGTCCTTCTAGTAATTGAAATTATTTAATATCTTAAATGTATCCCTAAGCATAATAGTTAATAAAAATTAAACAACCACTGAATGCTCAAGTCTTGAACTGATGAGTAGCAAGTAATCACTGGAAGGTGCTATGCTAGGAAAAAAAATATGGAAATGATTAGTATGTAACATAAGTCCAGACATGAATGGGACTCCAGTATCTCTCAACAAACATGAAGACAGAGAATTTGTTAAAGAAATAACATGATACAAAAAGATTCCAGATTATAGTTCAAAGGATTAGAGAATCACCAAGCTGACCTATCTGCAACAGTCCCTCACTTCTAAAGCCAAGAGGTGGAAGTAACAGCATGGAGGCTCCTAAATCAGGTGTTTGGGCCATTGAATAAGAGTCTTCATATTCTACTTCACCTGCCTAGATCTGACTCTAATTTAGGTACACTCTGATAGGTACTACACCTATAGAGCGTAATCTACCATCCATCTGAAAAAAGCTCATTCCATCCTACCCGGTAGGTTCACATAAAAAAGACACACTAGCTCATAGAGCGCTGTCTGTGAGAGGTGCACTGGGATTCCAAGGTCTGACAGGATACAAAGTGCATTTCCTATTTAGTCTACTCCATTTCAATAGTTTTAGAAAAGCCTGTATGCAAAAAATAGTAAATATGATTACCTTCACACAAGTCAGCAAAGAAATCTGAAAAGCTATCTAGTACTGAGAACAGTAAATTTTATTGATCCAGATAGAACTGTTATAAAATATTATTTCTTTTTTAATAAACTAAGAAAACAAGAAAATTATGTGTTTTTAAGATAAATTTTGGTACATGTGGTAGACATTTATCATTGCCCTTTCCAGCTTCCATTAAGCCTTCTTATACCCTTATTCTTCATTTGCAAACTTATCCCTTTCTCTATCTCAATTCATTGGACTATTTAGGGCTCCATAGGTCTCAAGGAAAGTCACTGACCCAGGCCTAAGTCAACCAGTGTATACAGTATATTTCCCAACATCACAGTCAAGGTTCGAAGGTAGGCATGTCATATAAATCAATTCAATCAGAGTGAATCCCAGAAACTCTACAGGATCAACTGTAACAGAGGCAAAGGGTAGTGCAGCTCTGAGACCGGAACAGCTGTTGCAATGCTGCGGACCACAGAGGGGAGACAATGTAGAGGAAGCAGCAATGAGAGACGGAGAGAAGTGGAGTCTTGATAATACCATAAAAGCCCCTTCATCAAATAGCCCTACCTTTCACTTTCGACGGCTATTCAATTCTCCTTTACCTTTTGTAGAACAGAAAACATTTGTGTTAGTTTTCTGTTAATAACCACTAAAATCACTGGCTGTAGTGATTTCATATAAATGAGATGCTACTATACAGAAATGAATATTTATACAGCCGATATAATTGTGCATCAGTTAATACTTTTCACTTGTATCTCTAGATCTTGTTTTCCTCTTATGCTAAACCTTAGGAATTAAGAATTCTTCCTAAATATAGGACTCCCAGTTTTTGCAGCTATAATCTAAAGCACATTGAAATATTTCTCTTGCTTTCTTATGACCTTGACATCAGGATTATTTTTTCTCACTGGATTTTCCTTTAAATTTCTCACTAAAATTTTTTTTCTTAAAATTTCCGTAACTTTTTTTAGTGAACTCTACTATGAAACATTTTCTCAAAAAAACAAAAAAACAAAAAAACAACTTACCCTGAAAATTGCAATGACTGAAAACAGTGGGTTTGAAATGGCAGATTCATAAATTATTCTTAGGAATTTGTCTCAAAGATGAGTTTTACATTTGGCTTATACAACATTAAGTTGTGTATAAAATATAAAAAGTTTAAAAAAGCCTCAATCCAAAACAAATAAAAAAAAGAAAGAAAAAAAAAACCTGCCTGTGAGTGCAACAGTCAAACCTATTTCAGACATATCCTGCATCACCAATGTGAGTCTAACACAAAGAGTTGCTCTAAATTGACCAGGTATTAAGATGTCAACTTCAAATGCAAGTCACCCCATATCAACCTCAGAGCCAGTCCTGGGAGCTGTCAGCAAGGTTAGCCTAATTCCCCTTGGCTCAGCCCAGGCTGGCTCTGTCTCTGCACAGCAGTGCTCACTCGCCCTAAAATGGAGAAATCCTTCAAAGTGTTTCTTATGAATGGTTTCTATTGAAACCAAGAAAGCCTCCTCATTGTGGAGCTGACCTCACTACTCTGCCCACATTCCCCAGAGGTATAGACAGTAGCTGGAGCTGAGGAAATGTCATTCAGCGGTTTTGCACAAATGAAATTTGAGAAATTTGCACGATACATGTGGAGCCCATTGTTCCTATCTAAGCTTATTAGCCATTTTCCTCCAGAGAGCACAGAAGTGTTACTAAGAGTGAAAAAGAAATCCCATCAAATGAAGGGAAACCTGAGGGGTCTCCCTGAGGACCCTTTGCTGCAGGCCTCATTTCACTCCAAATGACTTCAGCTGAGGCCTACTGAAAAGAGGTCACAGGCATTTACCTTTCTTCCCCATCTGTTTCAATCTATTTTATGAAGAAGGGGAGAAAATGCCAATGCTCTCCTCATTCTTGAGCCCTCAACATATTCATTCTGCAGATTTTTTATGCAAAGGTAGACTTAAAACAACAAAAGAAAATGTCACTGGAATAGACATAAGCTTTATCCACAAACTTACTTCTTACCTTAGCTACACTGGATTACGTCCACACAATCCTGTCATTTCTTACAAGTGATGCTTTGTCAGAACAGAAGAGTGGTGGCATTTATAGCCTAACACATCCTTAAATAGCACCAGCCTCTAATAACACTGCAACAACGTTCACATAGAGAATTGTACAAGGGGTGAGATGATGATGGAATAATATCTTACAAATGCCGTTATTCAATTATTAGGCTGATGTATGTACAAATACAATATAAATACTCCAAAAGAGTGAATGTTCCAAAATTCATCTTGTATATTTGGTTAAATATGTCTGGTAATTAACTTCAATTCATGTATTTGTTTTCATTCAGTAAACATTAATTAAATGCATACTTTATGCCAGGCACTGTGCAGGGTGCTAAGTACACACAAAAATAAAAAAGGAGTATCTGCCTTCAAATGTTTCTCCCTCTAGTAAGAAAAAGAAGAAAATTAAGTAAATTACATAGAATATTGAGGAAAATTAACATATATTCAGCTACAAGTGTTAACAGAACAGGTCACATGGCTAACTGCCAAGAAGCTGCTCAGAATGGCCTACCTTGGTAAATTTCCATGTACCTGGCCTAACCGGCTCCCTGGAAAACTCAGAAATCTGATTTTGACAGCACATTAACATACATTAACTAAGCCATTACTAACATACATAACATACATTAACTAAATCAACACTAAGGTATAACCTGGGATTCTAATGCTAATTAACTAGTTTACAATAAAACCTGCATTGTCTGCCAAAAAAAAAAAAAAATGGTTTAGAAAAACAGACTCCTCCCTTGTTTCAGCTGTTAAGATAAAAGCTATGTTGGAAGAAGGAAGGAGAAGGGAGGAGAGGGGAGAAACCTGCATTGTCTTGAGAATTATGGACAGAGGGCTTGAGATGACATGGCCAGCTCATTCCACTTCTGAAGACAGATCTACCTACACATTCTCAACCTCAGTTATATTCAGAAGAATGTTTAGATGAGTATAAAGCCAAAACTAGGGAAATTACTTGAATGCAACACCTGTTTGGTGACTTCAGGCTACTATGGCATAAAGAATCCATTTCTACACTAGTGAGACCTGCTGAGGATACCTGAATAGTTAAGACAACAGCTTTCACTAATCAATCTACTTTATTAACTCACTTTTTTTAAGTTTTAATATATCTAATTTTAATGTATATGCATATTTTTCTGATTTAAGACAAATTAAAAACAAAATTAAGATTATCTATAATCACCTCCTAGCTTTTGGAATCCATTTTCCCTCCAATCCTTAATACATTTGCAAAGATATAGATAGACAGAATCATACACACACACACACACACACACATCCTATGGTAAGGTGGGGGCTCTGAAATATTTAAGTCAGCATCTAAAATAATTGAAAAGTAACTTAAATATTTCTGATAGTCTTTTGCAAAAAAGGCAGAAATATATTTATCAAAATTCTTTAAAACCCTTTTACCTCATTTCGCTTAGTCTCTCAATGTTTAACACCTAAAATTATCTCCCACCTACAAAAAAAAAAATTTACTCCTTTCAAATCTCATTCTTTCTTTTCAAACAAGATCGTTCGCTCGCTGCATTTCTTCTTGGTCCTTTTCCAGTGTAAATTTGGCTACTACCCCATCAGCGCAAGCACTATTCAACATTTATTTTCCCCACTAATCTGTAAGCAGAGTGAGGGAAGTGAACATGTCTTTCCAACTGAGCCCCAGTGCCAAATAGAATGGGTTTAATACATGTGTTAATCACTGAATACACATACACACACAACTATACAAACAGGGATTTACAGAATTGAATTAATCCTCTATACCTATGAATCACTTACATTTTGCCTTGTGAACAATTTTTCAAGCCATAACAATGTATTCCTATAGACCACTTCTTATTGGTTGTGCAATATTCCATTACATAACTGTTCCGTAATGTCATCATTTCCCATTTTGGATTTTCCCTTTTGCTGCATAAATTATGAATTCATGAATATCTTTGCACAAAATCATCTCCAATTGCTCCCTTAGAATGGTTTTCTAGAAGAAGAATCATTGGACTTGACTCAATATGAACTTTCTAAGGTTTCTATACAGACTGCCAATTGCTTTGCAGAACAATTACAATTTCAATTTCAATCCCACAGCATGCGTGTGCCCTTCTCCCTGAACCCTTACCAGCAAAGAGTATTGGAGATATTTTGCTTTTATCTTTTCAAAATTGAAATTTCAAAAACCATATATTTCTTTTGAATATATTAATACCTTCAGTAAGGACTGACTTGACTTGGGAGACAATATGTGTTAAATCTTATGTGTTATACAGTTAAAATTTCCAAGGTGATCCTTGCCCTCTATTTCCAAGTTGATCCCTTAAATTTTTTTTGGAACAAGGTGAAGTATAAATGAATACATTGTCCAAGTTCTGAATGAGCATCTCGCTGCTGCTCCCAGAAGGAATAATTTAAGATTACCCCAAGTGCAATAGAAACATGTAAGAAAAGCGCTGAGGAGGACTTGGAAGGCCTTTTAGAGGACAATGATCAAAATGAGCTTTGAACAAAAGTTCTTTAACAGTTAGACAATAGAGATAAATGCACACGCTAGACTGTTACATTAGTAGCCCCCAAGGAAGCATGTATCTTGGCACTCAGGCCCTTACATAGTCCTTTCCCACAATGACTCTGAGCTGGACCACATGACCTGCTTTGGCCAAGGGAATATCAGCAAATACGACACTTCAAAGGCTTTTTAAGTACCTGTACATTAGGACTTACCACTATAATGTGAAGAAGCCCAGATGAAAGATCACAAAGAGAGGATCAGCCATTCTACATGAATAAGACCATATTAGACTCTCTATCTCCAGTCAAGCTGCCAGCCAACAGCAGCCACATGAGTGAGCTCAAGAGAGATCAACAGAAAAACTGCAGACAAATCTGTGTTGCTTTCATCCATAAATCTAGGGAGTTTTTTATGTAGCAATTGATAACTGATCCAAGGCATTCTAGGCATAAGAAACAGCATGCATGCAACATTTATGGAGTACTTACAGTACACAGTACTGAAAGAGAGACACGTGAGTTAATAAAAAAATAACTATATAGTTATTTTTAATAGTGTGACAACGGCAGTAATATTTGACAGGTAGTGGCACAAAGGAAAGAGTTCTCTATCTTGGTTAGTCAAAGGTTTCACAAAAAAGAAAAAAGGACTAGGCAGACTAAGAAGAAAAAGATTGTAAAAGGTAGAGGAAATGATGGTATAGAGACGAGAAATAAAACAGGATATTTAGGGACCTGCACATGATTTTATCCAGTAAAAGTACAGACAGATGTTGAAAAGAAGCAAAAGATGAAGTTCTTCAGACTCAGATGAGGACTAAATAAATTCTTAGTTCCTCCATTTTACAGATACTATGTAGGAGAGTCAGAAGGGAGTTATGTTCTTCAGCCTACACAGTCTTCCCTTTCTAAAATGTCCAACTTATTTGGATCTAAAATGCACCATGGTTTATAAATGTCTTCAATTTAACCTTAGTGTAAGGTATCAAGTTGGGAAGAAATATTCAGCAGTATAGAATTATACCCTATTTTGGACAGCTCATTCAGCAATAAATTCATTACAATGAATTCCTAATTCTATCTCTAAAATCTAACATCACATTCAGCTGGATTTTAGAAAATTTTTCTTAACATTATAATGGAAACTTGATATGACATAATCCAAGAAATAAACATTAGATGATCAGATGATAGAGATCCAAATAATATCCAACAAATACCATGAAACCAGCGGCATTAGACTTGTAAGCGTACTAATTGTTTATACTAATTAAAGAATTAAGTCCAAAGTTGTTTTAAACAAGCCGCTAAGTTTTCTGATACAAAGAAACTGAGAGTAAAATGAAACAGCACCAGCTAACCTTCAGTTGGCAAGAGTAATTTATTGTCTCTAAACTCCCTTTCTACATATAGACAGGATTTTACATTAGTAATAATATAACATAGAAAATTCAAGAATAAAGTGAAGATAAAATCAAATTTTAATTTGTAAACATCTGTAACGGTGTTGGCTGTCCAAAAAGTTGTTGTATGTGTAAAAGAGAGAGCCATAACTTATAATGTGGTCTTGGAAAATGTGCTAGCCACCAAGCTCCATACATGACCCTCGATGCAGACACACTATGAACAATGGCACCAGAATAGATGGAGACCCCTCTAACCTCAGCAGTTGTTGATATTTACAGAGGAGTCTCCCTCTCGTTCTAGATAAGGAATGACAGACCATGCAACAAAATTAGTGAGGGTCAATAGAACAAGAGTCAGCAGTTAATCGATTGCAGAAGGAAAGCAGGCTTCAGTGAAAGGAGCCAGACCTCTGTTTTCTCAGGGTAATCAAATGCCTGACTCACGCAGACTCATAAAATTGACTTGTTTTTTCTTAGTCTAATTGACTGATGACATAAACCTTAGGTGTCCCCAAGATAGGGCTATACTGTACTATACTACTAAAGCCAGACATCTAATTATTTTGTTCCACATGAAAGATAGCCTAGTGAAATGGATGGATGTCTTTCCCACTAAGACGAGCCTTTGCTTTGAAAGTGTCAAGGAGCTCTGTGTAAGCCCTACTGAGGAACACCTTCTGTAAGTCATGCCAATGAGATAAATCTTCATCTGTAAAACAGTAAAGATAAAGTTATAACTACAAAATACATTATATACACAACTATTACTCTGAATTCTGTTTTGCTTATTCAAAACTGACCCTAGTATGGCATTTTATAACTTTACATTTGACTTTAAATCTACAGAATATTAGACATAAGAGTGACTTTAGAATTTCTCTAGGCTAATATAGTACCCAAAAGAGAAACCTCATATACACTGTCTATGGAAATGAGACATAAATATACATAATGAAAGAAGAAAAAACAATTATTGAAGTAAAAATAAAACATCAAAGTGGCACATTTCATTTTTGAATAGTTCTAATTATAAGAAAATTCTCCTATAAACTGGGGCTATATAGGATTCTTGAAATTTCCACCCAATGACACCTTCTGGAAATGTATGTGATTAGTCTAGTACATTTGCTTTTGTGTAAATACAAAGCTATATAACTGAAATTTGTTATACTTTGCTCTTGCTAAATTTTTAGTATTTTTGATTTAATGAAACCTCAGTTCAACTTCTATATTTATATACAAATATTTTTCAAAAATTTAATTATGTATGTTTAAAATGAGTAGTTTCTACATGTGTTTTATCCAATATCCCCATCAGAAAATATTTTTAACACAACTTCAAATATAAATTTATGAACTATATACATGTTTCTTTACTATTACATTAGTATAAGACATGTCAATATAAATTTTTCATAAGATCATTTAGAAAATTGAACAGTTCTAGATTACCCATGAAACATAGTGGATTATACATACAAATTTATCACTACTCTCTTCCCAACCCCACAAAACTGACAGTAAAAGATTTAGAAATGAGAGAAAACTGCAATCTTGCAAGTAACAGAGGAAGGGGAGTGAGGGAAGTAAAGTTACTAGAAAAGTCAACTCGCAACACTGATTTCAGGACTTGGAAACTAGAGGCACTGTGTAGAAGTCTTAGCTGGAACATGAGGACTGGTTGGAGGATCCCATCTCCACTCTATGTGGCGAAATGACTTCCCTCACACCACACCCTAACCTAAACATTCTGGCAGAAGGCAGTAAGTTTACTTTCTAGAAAGCTGCGCATGGTTGAGTGAAGCACTGTACTGAGGGTGATTAAGTTAAATTCGACACACAGAAAGGTGAGACCTCCAGCCCCTTTTCTTTACTCAGCAACCGGAATACTAGAAGTCAAGTTTATTCTATCCATGCATGAGACTGGAGATTACTCTGAGGAAATTAAACTGCTAGAAGAATAGCTATGCTATTTGGCTATTCCAGAATGGGGGAAAAAAAAAACCTGCTCATTGCCTTATTACCCTATCATGAAGCTCACCAACACATAAGCCTCAATCATACACATAGAAATTTCACTAAGCTTTTTAGTGTCTCATTCTTTATAATATGAACAAAGAGCCAAGTATCACCAGGATTCAAGGAAGGCCTCTGATATGAAAAACAGAGATCAAAACTAAAAGAGAAAAAAGTCACTTAGAAAAAATAGAGCACAAGTTTAAAAAAACAAAAAAGGCAAACAAACCAAGAGCAATCTATAATCAGAGCTCTAAGAGAAGATATTCATAAAACAAGAATAATGTGTTATAATCAAAGAAAAGTTACAGAAAAAGAAAGACCTCTTGGAAATAAAAATGTTAGCCAAAAAATAGTTTAATATAAGGACCAGAAGATAAGAGTGACAAAATACACCTAAAAGTAGACTTAAAAATACAACTAAGAAATAAAGAGATAGAAAACAGGAAAGAAATAAGAAAATTACAGTCAATATGGAAGTTCCCATATCTAATTAACAGGAGTTTTAGAAAGAGAGAATAGAGAAAAAAGAGGGAACTAAAACAAACACGAAAAATTCTTTCAAAACTGAAAGAAATGAGCATCAAAATTGAAATAACCACCGAGTGCTCTGCACAATAAATGAAGAAAGACTTACAATAAGGCATATCATCCTAAAATTTCAGATCACAGGAGGAAAAAAGGAACATTTATAAAAGTTTCCAGAGAGTAAGAAAAGGATCGGGAATCAATATGGCATTGGATTTCTTGATAGCAACTCAGGAAGTTAGAGGTAAATGAAACAATGCCTTGTGAAGAAAAAAAAAAAAAATTCTAAACTACAATACTATCGACATCAAACTGTCAATCAAGGCATTTAGAGACATGTAAGTTCTTGAAAAGCTTCCCTCCCACATGCCTTTTATCAGGAAGCCATTGGAGAATGGGATCAACCAAAATGAGGGGAGGAAGTAAGAAAAAGGAAAACAATGAGAAATAACATAGCAGGAAACCAACAAAGAAAAGAGGCAAGATGGTGAAGAAAAGTCAAAGGATAATAGCTATGCAGCATATCTAGAACGCAACCAATTGCCTTAATAATGTAAACTCTAAAAATTAAATTAAACAAAATTTTTATATAATCATACTGAGACAATAAGGCAGTAAGGCAAGGGTATGAGTAGGCAGAATATAGGACAACAAAATCCTCATCTTTCATAACAGAAGTCAACAGATAATGTCTACAATAGAAAAATCAAGAAATAGTAATATGAGTGTACAATTTAGAAATATAGGGGTAAATGGCAAAGGAAATAGCTTCTAGGGAAAAGGAATGAGGATGGTAATGGGTGTAATTGGGAAATACTATTTTTTTGTTACAAATTTTTTAATTTTTAAGCTTTGTAAATGTATTTCATTCACAAAAAAAATAAGTGAGAGGAAAATTAATAGTTCTAATATTTTCTTCCTGGAAGTGAGAGGATTATGGACTCTGAGTATGCACATGTTACTTTGGAGACCATCATTTTGTACAATAAGACAAATAAGATCTTATTTCAATAGCAAGGCTTCCTAGGAGCTCTGCAAGTGGGAAGGAGTCACAGAAAAATGTAGAATTCAGAGAGAATGATCTAGCCCATCTCAATCCATAAATGACATTTCATATAGAATCAGGCAGTCTGCCTAGACTAAGTCAGTTAGTTATAGGAATCCAGAAGCCGTTTCTGCTTCCACAGTGCTCAGGAAAATCACCTGGAGCTCTAGTTGAAAATGCACACTCCACAGTCTACGTGGCACCACAGATTTCTATTTAGTAGAAAATGTAGCACTGGGACCCAGGAATCTGTATCTGTTACAACTGCCACAGGAGATTTTATGTCAGCAATGCCCAAAACTTGAGAAAGAACACTGGGGTGTTTTTCCCAGGTTCCATGCTTTAAGGTCAGAGTTTGCCAAACTTTTTCTGTAAAGCGCCAGGTAATTAATATTTTAGGCTTCACCAATCATACAGTCTCTATTGCCAAGTACTCATTTCCACTGTTGTAGTGTGAAAGTTATGACAATATGTAAATAAAATAATGTGGCTATGTGGTAATAAAAATGTAGTTGTGAACACTGAAATTTGGATTTTATACAATTTTGACATGTTCCTAAATATTACTCTTCTTTTGATTTTTCTCAACCAGTTAAAAATGTGAAAACCATTCTTAATTCCAGGGCCTTATGGAAACAAGTGGGAGGCCTGATTTGGCCCTCGAACAGTAGTTTGCTAACCCTTGCTGCAGGGCACTTCACAACCATTGAATGAGCAGTAACCACAAGAGGAGTGCACAGGGAGAAGGAAGATCCAGAAACCAGAGCTAGACATAAATCAGGGCCATAAAAACCTCTGTTACAAACAAACTGAGCAAAATTGGAGCTTCCTCCATTCCATATGTATTCTATCAGGGAGAATGATTTATAACTTCCTCTCATTCCCTATAGTCTTACCCCATTCTTTCAGAGCTTTCCCTGTAATTATATTAATCTGATTTCACCCAAATGAAAATACTAGGTGGGAAAGGTGAAGTTCACAGACTTTCTCAAAGTCTTCTTTCCTTCTAAGATTAGGATTTTTCAAGAATCAGGCTTTCTAGAATTGTCTTAACTATATGAATTATCAGGTTATCTAAGTAAGTCAGAGTTTGGGGCATCCAATAATATGCTTAAATTCTAAATTTCTCTGAATTACTAGCTACCATCACACTGAACCAGATTCTAAGCATCTAAATGAATCACTCATTCTTCATGTCATTAGTTTGATAGTATTTATTGTGAGACTATATAGGACACAAGAGTTTATAAGATTTATATCATTACACTAGAATCTGGTTTAGAGAAATCAGTCCCTATAATTGAATATGAGTTCATCAACCATGATAATTTCTACATTATTTTATGAGGTGCCAGAAGCTTTTTTTGACTGGGACATTAGATGATTCTTCTCTCAGGTTTCAGGCTTCCATTAAGATGATCTGGCACCTGTAAGGTTTTCTCTACCTCGAATTTTTTTTCCTTTCATGAATCCACATTTAGATTAACAACTAATTCAATTAAAAATTAGCTTCTAAACACCTTAATTAAGTTTTCTCCCCTTAAGGTTTAGTATAAAAATACACAGACCAGGCTGACACATCATATTACACTGATTACCATTAATGTGCTGTCGTTATTTTAGATTGTTTTGTAACTAACCAAATAAGCTTATCACTATATTTTTATATCTTCAAGTCATAAATTGGGGTATTCTGCAGGAATATAATCATTTAAAACTATTTCATAAATAAAATTTGCATATCAAGAGCTCAAATTATATATTTTTGATTTCATCATGAAAGGCAATTGATGATTCCAAAATGTAGTGCAACTTAATGGTTTGTTAGAAGTTGAAAATAAAAAGGAAACGGATGCTTCTGTATAATGTTTACAGACTTCAGTCAACAGTGAAATAATTGCATGGCCTTGGATATGAACCGTTTACAATCTATTAGCAGCTCTGCCCCATTTGCCTCTTAGACGCCACTTCACATTTAGTTAAACAGTTTTCAAAAAGTCAGTTAAACTGTGACTTGCCCCATCTTTTGAGTGATTCTTACTGATCTGATCAATTATTTTACCTTGAAATTCCAAATGTCAGTAGCAGCCAAGAGAGCAGATGTGTAAAAGAGAAGACACGTCTTTGGCATTTCAACCCTATACTCGGTTGCACCTCCCAGGTACCCTGAGTTATTTTCAATCCAGTCTGAATTCTTACACAACACACACACACAAACGCACACACACACACACATACCAGGGTCCCTCTCTCTCAATTTTTTACTCTCCTTTGTTTCTCCTTCTTTCTCTACCAACAATATTCTCTCTCTTATTTACGGCTCCACATCCACCATACTCTTGAGGCTCTCCACTTCAACACTTTTACATTCATCTTTCAAAATTAGAACACTTCCTCAGATGTTTACTCTGTAACATATGCTTTTAACACTTTGTCTCAACTTAGGAGTAAAAATAAAAATAAAACATCAAGATCTCATGTAAAAACTCAGATTTATAGAAAAGCAACAGAAACACAACCACTTTTGCTTTAGTCTCTGGCATGCATTTTTAATATCCTCTACTCCCCACCCCCAAGTATAAACATTCTAGGAAGGTATAAAGAACAATGGAAAGTAGTAAGCAGCCTCTGAACCTGGGATCAATTCAATCCAATGCTTCATTGGGCTCCACTAATATGCTGCTTCTTTCTGTTGTTCCTTGTGATACAATTAACAAATCTCTAAAGAATTTGTTCATTCTTAAGTTGGTTACTATACATTCCTTGATTCAAGACAGACACTATTCCGTCAAAGCAATTTACTCATCATTCCTACACAATGAATTTTTTTCAAGGACTCTAGTTGGAATCAAAATTGTGTAACATGTTTCAAGTATAGACAGAAGCAGCAAGATATGTCCTCATTAACCCTGACTCAGCCCCAAGGAACAAAGATTTTGAGCCACCACCTCAGTTCATATTAAAATATTGAAATATGGTTCTTTTCCACCAAAAACGTATACTAATATTTCTGGCAAACTTCCATATCCACAGTAAAAGCTGAAAAAAATCTTAGAAACAATATTCTTATGACCGTTAATCCATTCCATTTTTGCACCATTAGATTAGACAGGATGATGTGATCAATGTATCAGCAGTTATGCCTACAATAAACAATTCAAAGATACTGCTGGGAGCATGAAACACTTTTCTTAGCATCCTCTTTGACTACAAAGATTTACATGTAAGCAATCAGTGGAATTCTAAAAAATTACAGGCCAAATGAAGACAGGAGCCAGGCAGGTAACACAAATGACTATGGAAGAAGTGGAAAGTGAAGAATGCCTGTCTACAGGGAGGCCAGCGACACTGACTGCCGTCTGACTGTTGCTATAAAAGAATATAGACTCAATGAGGTCAAATCTTTCAATTTTTCAAAAGAAGCCAGAAATATGAATTGTTAAGGAAGAGTCCCAATATGAAATGCTAACAATTTTCTTTAATTAAATAGTGGCAGGTTATAAAAAACATGTTAATTCATGGATCATCAGTCTGTCATATCTACATAGCTAAAAGAAATTGTTCATCAGAGCCCCTCCAACTCTACCATCAGGAAGCAACTCTTGTGAATGAGTCTATGACAAAACTGAGGCAAGAAGTACCACAGAATGATGTCCCATCGACCACTTTTCTTAGGACTAATGACTGAATACTTTGGTAAGAGGAATGTGGGGTCATGATTAGAAGTGGATAAAAGCAACATTCACTTTCTTCTTTCAATAGCCAACTTAGTGTATGAGAGATAATAGCGAACTAGGCCAAGTATGCAGGGAGGCTTATGGCAAAGTGGCTGGTCTCCGATAGATAGGTGATTTAGCAAACATCTGTATAGAATGCTAGGGTAAAACAAGGCTGGAGGCCAAAATTCTACCTTTCTACACAGCTATAAGGCTTACATGCCAGCTCCTGATTATGCCAGGGGAAGGGCTGATGCTTCCCCGCAATGATTAATCTTCAAAGTCTTATATTCCAAGGTCTGGGCCTCTCGCCCAGAGCATGGCATTCAACTCTGTTATATTTCTGTGCTCTGTTCCAGAAGGTGAAGGGCAATGAGGAGCTCACATCCCCTACTGCACCTGCCCACTCTAGGTTTTCTACTGGCTGTGCTGTCTAGTTATTTACTCTTGCAAGGCCTTCAAATGGACCTAGACAAGATTTTAGGGAGAAAACAAGGTCTAGGCTTTAGATGATAAGGATGAAAGGGGAGACTCTGACATTTAAACTTGGCCAAGCCCAACTCCCAAAGGTTGAAGGTAAATTGGAGGTTTATGCAGGACAGAAATCTAGCCACAAATGCATTTACTAACAACTTCCCTTGCTCAGAACTCTCAGTAACCAATGACAGAACAGGGTCCAGTGAAAGAAAAAGAACTGGATTCACAACAATGGGAAGCTAATTATTTTTGTTATACGAAAGAAGACTGATTAAAGCAGAGAATGCTATAATATTATGACTTCCATCTACATCTTCAAGATCAGCCAAGATCAGTTAATCAAGTCTTGCATTTATACATTCCTACTGTTTCATGTCAGTGTAAAAGTGACTGGTTATAATACTGGTCAAAAAATAAGCTTTTCTTAAAAGATATCTTGATCTGTTCAAAGCTTATACGGATGAAGTTATGTTAAGGTAGAGCTCACTGACCTGTTCAGAAGTTTTAAAATAAGAAAAGATATCCACAATTACACATGAAGCAGTAAGTTGTCTAATTACCTGCAAGATCCATGAAAATTTTCAACATAAAAATGTTAGAAAGATAAGATTTAGCTCAATAAGACATATTAGATTATTGAGGAGTCAAATTTAGATGAAAGAAAATTGTAAAATAAAACATGAAAAAAGTTTAGCAATTATTTTGTCATAGACTTTGAGCAAAAAAAAAATGAAGACGGGGTTTTTTTGGCCAAAAAGTTTATTGTTACAGAATATATTAATTGGTAATTAAACCAATCAGAAGAAATAAATCCTCAATACTCTGAAAGCTTTACAATGTCTAAGTGAATGACTCATAAGTAATGTAAACGTTGACTTTTTCTTTCAAATCAGTGGAATTCTTCATGAAGAATTCATGCTACATGGGTAATTAGGCTTAATGTACAGAAAATGGTAAAAAGTTTGGGTTTTCTTTTTAATTCAAAAGAAACAAACTAATTTCTTTGCCATATTTTCACAATGAAACTAGTTTGATTTCTACTTCCTTCTTATTCTGAGCTAAAATTTTTGAATACTTTAATAAATCAAATCAACAATCAAGAGATAATTTTCCTTGAAGAATATGAAAAAAAAATTTGATTTGGGTTAGAGATGCAATTCCAGAAGGATTTCTAAAATATTGTGGAATGTATAACTCCTGATCTAATTATGACTCAGGGATAGGCTTAACATTCTCAAGACTGATGCTATACGTGCAGCATTTCAGAGGGCTTGTCTTCTACCTCCTTTTAACTACTTTTATCACTTCTCTCTTGCTACCTCCAATTTATGAGGGTCTTTGTAAACCAGTGAACACTTACTTTTTCTTTCTTAGTCATGTGTGTTTGGCCTTTTTAAGAGACCATATGTTTTTCCATCAGAGCTCCAAAGATACAATAAAGAAAACTCTGCATCTAGAAAGGCAATCCTGATACAGATCACAGGATGTTAGGATCCAGAGCACCCATTCTGCACAGGGAGGATCAGCATGAGTCAGCCTGCTGGAGGCTCCAACAGGGTTTTCTTTGGTGCTATAACTGTTAATGTAATCAAGTCCCAGGAAGGGCTCCTCTCTGCTAGTTCTGAGAGTATCACTCTCTAACAGTTTCCTCAGGTGGGGTTGAACTCTTCTGCACTCTAAAGCAATGACTAGCAATTAGCTGATCCATCTTCTGCACTCAGCTGGAGATAGTCACAATACAAAGTCAAGGGGGAGTAATTGGTGATTGAACAGAAAGGCTTTAAGAATAAAATCCTTAAACAATATTTAGCCTTTCCTTCAAAAGGCAGCACACACATTTTAAAATTCCACATACTGCAAGGACAAACGCTTCTCTGCTCTTTCTGACTTCTGAGTAAGTTAGTTTGAAAGCAGAATACTTGGTATTATGATATAGATTTTGTCATTATTTCCCTAATTAAAAAGAATGGGAAGATCTACAATTGACATGTTTGAGATGCTGCCACAAAATCTGTTACAGAATTTCTCTCAGAATTTTTAAATCTGGCAAACAGGATCTGGCTTATAACAAAATCAGGCTAAGTCACTCACTCTAAGAACTGAGAGAGAGAAAGAATTTTCTAAATTATTTTTATAAGCAAATAAGTTAAAGGAGGAGCAAGAAGTTGATGCAAGAACTATATCTTGTAAAATACTACAATTTTACATGGTTGATAGGTGGGATCCTAGCAATGCATGAAAATTTTGTGAATTAGGCAACTCACATTTCAGATGTTGATCATTTGAGAAAATGTTTTGCAGAAAGAGGAATTTAGAGATCTACAAGACATTTCTTACCTTACTTCGCTTACTCTATGCAGTCCTAAAATAAAAAATTAAAAGCAGTTTGGCCAAATGTATGATGTCCATTAATGAACAATTATCTTAAGATTCTTCACACATCACCCTATTTTATTTTCCATATAAGAAGAATGTATTTAAGGCCTCTTTATTCCATAAATTAATTTCAGAGATGTTTATCTACATGTTTCTTCATTTATATTTTTGGCTAAGCCTGCTTATTCATTAATATCTAAATATTTTTTTTAAAAATCTCATAATTAGCCTTGAAAAACATGTCGCTTTTTTTGGTGTATATCATATATAGTGCTGTACTTATAACCAGAAATTATTTTTTCCCCTCACCTTTTAGGGAAATTCTGTATTCACATCAAGTAATGCTGGTATAACTACAGACAACAAGCACTCAAGCTCCTTCTGGTTCTATTTTAAAAGAGATTGTTTTGACAGCTCTAATTGTAGCATACAGAAATGCCAGTCAGGTAGCTGAACTTGCATTTCAAAGACTATCCTTCAGGACTGGGTTTATTAAATATTAACTATGAGCATTAAGAATATCATACATTTTACATAGAGTATTTGGGTTCCAACAAGATTTCTTCACTGAAATCACTGGTCAGCCCAATCCCTTGCCACTATCTTACTTGAATTATGTACTAGGCAAGACATTTTCCTGTAGAAATCAGCAAATTAACTGGAACAACCTCTCTACAGGAAGGCCCTGTCAACATATATTACAATCCTTTTTCTAAATTATATTCTGATGATAATAAAGTGAAGTACGTTAAGAAAAGAAAATTAATTTTCTTTATAAGAAACATCTAATAAAGCTTTTATTCATTTTTGACAGGGATTCACCACATGTTGAGAGCCACATCCTGGGCTCAAGAGGAAAAATCATTCCATTCTCCATTCAAAAGGAAGTGCATGTGACATGATTTCTAAAGTGATAAATTAAGGAATTAATTACTAGATCACAAGGATTGAAACAAATATTTTAATCGAACAAGTACATATAAAATATTACTGTTGCTGTATCCTTCCTTATAAAGATCCAGACAGGATTAAAGAATTTACTAAAGACTAATGATGCCTACTACTGTGATTTAAAGTATTCTCTTTTTTTCTAGTAGACTTTTATAACTACAAAAACATAATTAATTGGACAGTCAAGTTGTATAATTGGCTTTTTCTTTTAGGAACAAGATTTTTTAGGAACAAGCATTTATTTGAAAATGTCCTAACACTATCAGATTTTCCTACCTAGAATCCAAAATATTGGAAAATCAAAATAGCTAGATTTTTTTTACATACTTAAAATAGTGCCTGGCAACCTACTAGGTGTTAAACATATATTTGTTTAATGATAAATAAGATAAATTTGAAAATGAAGAAAGTCAAGGTCTGTATGGCATATCTTTTTCCATTCTTTTACTTTTAACCTTGTCTTTGTATTTAAACTGCCTGGTGCTTCTTATAAAATGCATGCAGTTGGGTCAGGCTTCACTAATCATCACTAATCATCAGGGAAATGCAAATCAAAACCAGGAGCTACCACTTCACACCTGTAAGAATGGCTATCATCAAGAAGACAAGAGATAATAAGTATAGCCAAGTATGTTGAAAAGAGGAAACCTTTATACACTATAGGTAAAGTTGTAAAATGGTCCACCATTAGGAGAAGCAGTATGGCAGTTCGTCAAAAAATTAAAAATTGAACTACCGTATTATGCAGCAATTCCATTCTCGTGTATATATTTGAAGAAATGGAAATCACCATCTAGAAGAGATATCTCCATCCCCATGTTAATTGCAGTACTATTCACAATAGCTAAGATATGGAAAAAAAACTAAAATTCCTTCAATGAACTGAATAAAGAAAATCTGAATAAAGAAAAAGGAAATCCTGCCATTTGCAACAACATGGATGCCTCTGAAGGGCATTACGCTAAGTAGAATAAACCAGAAAAACAAAGACAAATACTATATGGTATCATTTATATGTGAAATCTGAAAAAAATAAAAAGCCAAGTTCAAAGAAACAAAATAGAACGGTGGTTACCAGGGACTGGGGGTTCGGAGAAACAGAGTGATGTAGATCAAAGGGCACAAACTTCCAATTATAAAAAGAATAAGTTCTGAGGTTCTAATGCATAACATTATGACTATAATTAATACTGTATCATATATTTGAAAGTTATTAAGAGTAAATCTTAAAAGTTTTAATCACAAGAAAAAATAATTTATAATTATGTATGGTGATGGATGTTAACTAGATTTATTGTGGTGATCATTTAGCAAAATATACAAATATCAAATCATTACATTAGATCTTAAGCATTCTCATCACACACACACACACACACATACACAGAGTTACCTATATCAACTATTTGAGATGATGGATATGTTAATTATCTTGATCCTGGTAATCATTCTACAACGTGTATGTCTATCAAATCATCACACTGTATACTTTAAATACATGATTATATTTGTTAATTATTCCTCTATAAAGTTAGAAAAAATCACCCTCAGGATTTAAAGATTTACTGCATGTTCTGACCTAAGGATGGATCCCATCATAACTTCATGTCTATACATCTCAGTGCAAACAGAAATGCAGACCTCCCAGATTATCTATCATCATATAGACTCATACTAGGCTTCCTTAATACATCTCATTTCCTACTCTTCCAATCCTTACAATTGTGATTTTGTGTCTTTTAACAAGAAATATACATAAACCTTTGAAATTTCCTAAGTGATAAGAATAATAAAGGTATCTTAATATTCATACAAACCCCTTTCAACCACACCTGAGTTTATGTTATAAAAGTGACTTTTGGAAAGCACTTCATGATGGCGGCTGTTACCAGAAGAACCAACCATGTGATTGGAGGATTATAACTTTCTATACACACACACACCCATGCTATTGCAGCATTATTTACAATAACTAAGAAAACAATCTAAATGTCCTTTAATGGATGAATAAAGAAAATGTGTGTGTGATATAGAGAGAGAGAGAGAGAGAGAGAGAGAGATGACAGACTGATCTATGTAGAGAGAGATATAGATACATATAATGGAATATTATTCAGTCATAAAAAGAAGGAATTCCTGCTATTTGCAACAACAGGGATGAACTGGGCATTATGCTAAGTGAAATGAGCTAGAAAGGCAAAGACCAAGGGGAGAAGAAGGGCTTGAGGCTGAAATCAATAGCAAATGGCACTGATTTAACCAATCATACCTATGTAATAAAGCCTCCATAAAAATCCGAAAGGACATGGCTCGAAGAGAGATTGCAGGCTGGTGAACACAGGGAGATTCACGAAGAGTGGTGCACTCAAACAGCATGGAAGCTCCAAGCTCCTTCCCACATATCTTGCACTATGCATCTCTTCTATCTGGCTGTTACCGAGTTATATCCTTTTATAATACACCAGTAACCTAGTAAGTAAAATGTTTCTCTGAGTTCTGTGAATCACTCTAGCATATTAATCAAACCCAAGGTGGGGGAGGGTAAGTCATTGGAACTTCCAATCTATAGCCAACTGTGACACCCTAAACTTAAATCTAGCATCTGAAGGGGAATAGGGTAGAGTCTGATAGGACTGGGCCCTGAACCTGTAAGATCTGACCCTATCTCCAGGGAGTATCAGAATTCAGTTAGATTTGTGACACACCAAGTCACAGTGTCAAAGGAGAATTGAGTTAACTGCTCGGTGTTGTGGAAAACATACATAAATTGGACACATCCTTCCACATTATCTTTTAAAATTCACAGTCGCTCATCGATAGGGTGACTATGTATTCCAGCTTGCACATAACTGTATCACATTACTATTTTCTGGTATGCCATCCAATAGATAAAAGTAACTTCATTTATATAATAAATTAGATGATTAACCTAATTATCAGTAAACTCTACTACCTAATTAAAAAAATAGGGGCATTAATATACATTTAATCACATTAGCTAAGTTCAAGTTTAGTCTCTAAAGAATACTTAGTTTCCTTATTCTATTACACTATTTTATGAAATAAATTCAATTTAAACCACCTGATTATCATTATTTTGTTATTTATTTCAAACTATAAAGTTCATGTACACTATTGCAAATTGGTGTAGGTATCCTCTATTATAGGTCTACACCTAATTATCTATAAAACATGAAAAGAAACAATACTGAATCAATCAGGCACAACAATTTCCTTCCATTTTATAAAAAAGAACTTCTAAACCGACTCAAGAGCTAACCACATTTCAAATTATGAATTGGAAAAAATATATTAGAGGCACATTTTAAAAATAAATACATTATAAAATCTTGCTTTTTACTGATTCAGTGTAATGTTTTTTGTTTGTTTTTATGGCTATTTGATTTATATCCTTCCTCGGGGCAACTTTAGTATGCAACTCTCATTTTTTTAGCAGTCAAAAAACCCACAAATTTAAATTGTATTAAAACTTAACCTGGTATTGTCAGCTGAAGACACCATAAATAGCACCATAAGAACATGTGCACTAAATTTTAACGCTGTTCATTAAGAGTTCCATTTTCCTAAGTTTGCGTTTGTTCTTTGGCATCGGCTTAGGATATAATCCATTTTTCAGAAGGTGTTCCTTGCTGTGGCGAATTTGAGCACCATGTTGAAGCTGGAAAGAGCATAAAGCTTGAAGAGGGCGAAGCAATGTCTGTTGAAATAAAAAAAAAAAAAAACTAAAAAAGGAGTCTGTGACAAGTCATGATATTCTATCTAGAATTTTTCTTCAGAAACAAGAATTATTATCATATTATTATTGGCTTTTAACTATGAAAAGCAATGTGTACCTTAATACATGTGAAAATTTCTAAATAAATAATTTATTTAAATTCATACCTTACATACCACTAAGTAACTCCAGTAAAAAGACACAAATCAATTTTCCATATGAGTGATAAAGTCTGAATTTAGTTTTATATATTCAAACACCACAAAAAGTTGTTGCCCTTGTAATAATTTAATCTGTAATGAGCGGACTATAAGAGACCATTAGATAAAGATTAGTTAATTCAGTTTCAATCACAGACTGATGTAAGCTTCCTGCTATCTGATAACGATTAGATCAATAGCAGTAATGGGTAAGTGGGTTACTAATCCACATTAGCCTATGGACCTCATACAAGTCAGATACCCAGGTTTTGGTACATATGAAATAATTCTAACTGAATATGTACCTGTGTAAATTCAACTATTTATAAGCTCAGCCATTTAACATAAACATGTGAACTGGGTGGACACATAAGATAACAGAGAATGCTAGAGGTTATAAAACAACTAGAGCATATATCTTTCCTAATGTTATTAAAATTTTAATGATTTTTGAAATAAAAACACTATACTAGTGTTTTAAACACATTTTTAGTCAATTCTTTCCTTGGGCCTAAGACCCCTGATTTAAACCTTTTAAAAAACAATAGCAATAATTTGATTGAGATTATTAAAGGAAAAAAAAAGAAACAAAAAGAAACAAACAAACGAAACCTAATAGATTTAACAACAAAAATTTTAGACTATGTAAAAAGTTATTCCCCCACATATGCAACATAAATGATAGGAAGGGCTTAATAGCTTTAATTTACAATGAACTTTTACAAACTGTAGCAGCCACTGATAGCTACTTCTTTGTATCCATTCTTTTCCTCCTTATTAAAAAAAAATCCAAAATTTTATTCAAGGTGGCAATGTGTCCAGCTAGTAATATTACACTGACTAATGAATGACATAAGTCTATCCAATGAGATAGAAGTGGAAGTCTTTGGGTGGGGCTTCCAGGGATGCTCTTCAAAATGGAACAGACTTAGCAACCATAGGCTATTGCTCTTTCTTCTTGCCTGAAACATAATTGTTAAAGGTAGAATAACCCTAATGTGACTATAGGGCAATAAACATGAAGATTAAAACCAAATACACATGATGATGAAGAGAAAGACAAGAAAAATCTGGGTCTCCAATGTCCTTTTTAGGCTGCATCCCAGGCCTAGACTGCTCACCTCAGTATTTCTTATTTACAGGAGAAAAAGAAACTCCTTCATGATTCAACCACTGCAGTAAGTGCTTTGTTACATGCAACCAAATGTCATTCCTAACTGATATTCACCAACAAGATAAACATCTTCGAAAAGCTCTACTTGACATTATTGTAGAAAGCCCCTTAGGTATGTTCTCATAATTTCTTTTAATATCTTCATTTCTTTAAACGAGAGGAAATATGGAAATGACTACATATTACTTCACAGAATCAATACAGTGTACTGACTGGATTCTTAAACATTATACCTAGGAAACATCTAGGATTACATACAGACTGAGCCTTACTATTACTTTGGGACTTTATGTTGAATTTGATCCACAGACAATATAAGAGATAAAGGGTCCTGTTACCATTCTATATCTTAAACCTTGCCTGTTGTAAGATATTATACTCAGAACATAAAACAGGTTTCCTGCTATGATGGTATATTAATTATTTATTTCCAGAATAATATATCTTATAAAACTGGGAAAGGGGGAGCATTAGTAGCAGTATTAGTAGTAGTAGTATAAACCCTATCCCAAACCTTAGCCCTATTATATTACAACTATTATTAAACTACCACCACCACCACCACCATTAAAGCTTCCATTTAGGATTGTGGTAAAAATTCAATTAAAATTAAAATTGAATTTTAAATTTTGAGAATAAAGGTTACAAGCCAAAGAAGATCCTTTTCAGAATCACCCCCCCTCCCAAAAAAAAGGGAGGAAAGAAAGTTTTAAATGTATAGTCCATGAATATTACATTTTTCCCTAAAGGTTAGAACTTTTAATGAGTCCTAGGTCTGATGTTGGCTGATCCTATAGCTGTACATCAACGAAAAGGAAAATACAGAGACTGTACAGAAAGCAAGTTTAAACAATACTACTGGATTTCATATTTAAGACACTTAAAAATAGTGTAGTTTTGTTACTGTTGTTTTGCTCAAGAAAATACAGAAATTATGGTGAATAAATAAAATAGAAAGACAAGTACAGAAATATATTAAGTGTTATATTGATGGCCAGGTGCATGGAAATAGGCAATAAGGTTAGAGGGAAGGGAGAAAAGTCTGAGAACACTCCCTGGGCATTTGGGGTAAGGATCTGGGATCCCTCATGATTTTTTTTCCTCAAAAGAGAACAGAGAAAAAGAAATTGCCTGGATCCAAAACAAAGTCTACTCACACGGGCACAAATACACACACAGAAGCCTATTCATGAAATACTACTTCTTTCATCAAAAGAAGAAATGTCTCCAACTCTGACATTTTCCATGGCTTAGGGCAGGGGGGAGGAAAAGCCAATTCAGTGCTTGCTTCTGTTATTCTTTAACTCTCCTTGCTCTGGAGGCTTTTTTTTTTTTTTTTCCTTGGTAACCAGTCCAGTTACTCTGGCCTGAGCTTTTATCCATTAGAGAAATTTCCTTCATGGCTAAGGCACACTCTTAAAATAGTAACCATAGTCTGTAACTAGAGAAAGAGAGGGAGAGGGAAAGTAGGGAGGGGAGGAAGAGAGGAAGGAGTTATAAACTTCATTTAGTTATGTTCGTTATCCTCTGACTTCTTGAGTTGTATTTATGAAAATTTTTCAGTGATTAAAACACCCTAATAACTTAAGATTTATTTTGCTATTTTTTCTTTTGCCATAAATGTAAAGTTTCTTACATGTTCCAAAAGACTGAGATGTTAATGAGCACAATGAACCATTATTGTTTACTGACGATTATTAATTATATATGAAATCATCAGGCTTTCATTGAAATTAAATAAAATGATGATTGTAGGTTATAACCTTTTCATATTCTGCAGGTGTTTTCTCAAAAAATTATATCTTTTTTTAACTCTAAATATGGTTAATAAGATAAACAGGAAGTTGGTATACTTCCTCAAATAAAAGAGTCCGTGCAAAAATAAGGTTGCTGTAAAATATTCTTTTAATTAAAAAGGCAAATTTAAGTAAAAAGAACACAAAATACTAAAAATACAAAATACTAAAAGAAAAATCTAGCCCCCTAAAAAACTATTTAATGTTGTGATACTTAAAAGCAATTTAGCATATTACAAATGCTGTTTGACAGGTTAGAATATTTAAATAATGCAATCTGGAATGCTAAACAGAGAAAAAAGCACCAGAGAGGGAAAGGTTGGTTATAAAAGTATACAAATTTCTATCATAGATACCATTCTCCTTGTCACTTGAACTACAAATTTAACCAGCTATATATACATTTCTAAATTTTCTAGATAAAATCTAACCAGACTCCTACTTTCTAAAACTACATAATGTTCTAAAAACATACATACCTCTTGTATGTCACTATTTTTCTCCAAGATGGAAAGAGCAACAGCTGCACACTCCAGTGTAGAAAGGCACCTATTAGTTGGCTGCGTTCGAATTACATACTGACTAGAAATGCTAGTTTTTAACTGTACCTGAAACCAAAAATGGAATAATAGAATGTAATTTTTGCTTTAAATTTAAAACTGTAAAGTCTCTTTTAAATATTACTTTAATTTCCTTCCGAAATTACCAGTTTAGTAATAGTAAATGTATCAATATCTTCTATACATATCCTTTTGATAGTATTGTTAACTAGAAGAGGATATTTGCACATATATCTGACAAAGAAAATATATCCAAAATATATATAAATTCTTACAAATCAAAAATAACAAGCCCCTCTCGGTGAGTGAAAAAGTAAATAGACTCTAACTTCACAAAGAAAAGAATGGCAAAAAGATAGGTGTAAAAGTGCTCAACACGGTTTAATACAAATTAAAATCACAACATTCCATACTCACCAGAACAGTTAAAATAAAAAAGACTAACACCATCCAAATAAGGAAGACATGGAGCAAATGAAACTCTCATACATTGCAGAGGAAGTGAAATAGTTTAATCGCTTTGGAGAACTGACAATTAGGATTTTTTATTTTACGGTTTATTCTTCCATTATTTCTTAATATAAACTGATAGCTGTATGTCAGTCTCAGTGTGAGTATGTATAAACACACAGACACACATACAAATACAGGCGCATATGTATATATGTGTCCTCTCTTTTTAGATAAAAAGCATAGTATATATACTTTTATCATGAAGATAATATTTTAGTTGAAACCTAATGATAGTCAGACATGAAAAAGGCAATAAAATATCAAATGTCAACTAATTGGCCTTTTGATTCCTATTTTAATTAAACGAGATTCAAGTAATCTTACACTCATAGTCTTATCCCTAGCCCACACTCTGATCAGAATCACATTTAAACATGTGTGGGTAAATGAGTATTTCAGGTTTTTACTCACATAATACGTGAGCATAGGGATTGAAGGTAATAGTGTCTAAGTCTTAACAAACAGCAACTTATTAAAATCAGGTGTCCTTCTCTTAATTTCTAGCATCTTTAAAGTCCTATAACTCTCTCATTCCTTTATACCATTAAAGCTTTCTCATCCGTGGAATCTTGTTCCTCACTCAATCCCTTTCCTCCAATGTTTCTCATGCAGTACCTCCATGATGAGAAATATGGTTCTTCTACTCTGCTTTTTGTTCAGAAAATTCTCTACAACTTTTATCCTTTCTTTCCTCGGAAAAGGAAGAGAGGAGAGGAGGAGGGAGAAAAGGAAGAGAGAATAGGAGACCAGGAATGAGGGAGAGAGAAAAGGAAGGAAGGTAACAAAGTGGGCACATTAAAGATTCACTACAGAATGCATCTGATTTTGGAATACATCCTTTAAAGCATATTTGACTAATACTGTTTTAGATGTGATCATATTAAAATTACTCTGCATTTCTATCAATGGAAAAGATGGAAACTAAATGCAGGGAGGGAAAGAGATGAAAAAAAAATGGCTGAGAGACATGTATAATGATAAAAGAAAGCCTATGATTAAATAACTGTAAGAATAATTCATAATGTTGATCAACTGTAATTAGCAATAGTTTTGATATTTCGTCAGGTGAACTAGGAGAAAAGAGTACAGCCAACTACTGCTTCAATACTCAATTCCAAGTCATCACTGGAGGAATTTATAATAGATATCTGATTACAACAAAATCTTTGGAAAACATGCAAATTCACAGTGAATTTTGTTTATTGGAATAAAATTGATTCTTAAAATAAGTTTCTTATTCCAGGACAGAGTTTTATTTCTTATTGTGAAAACTCAGAACTTGTAATTTATCATGTTACAAGACTTCAGAATAGCCTACACAAATAGTCTCTCCAAGAATCCAACAGTATACAAAATCTGTCATATTAATATATACGTTATTAGAGCATGTTAATGTGACGTCACAGTTCTTTTTATGTATATGTGCTATTTCACCTTCAACACACACTTGATTCAATGAGTAAATGAGCAAGTGCAAAAAGAAACACTGTTGATCCATCTTTTTGAGAAGTCACAGGCATCAAAACAAATAATTTCTAAGAAACTGCCTTGCCTTCCTGAATAAAAGTTCAAAACAATCCCAGGCAAAATTAATTATTCTAATAAAGGAAAAAATTAACATATGATGAAAGCATGGTAGCATGGTACATAGAAAGAGGATCTACTGAAAGACCAAGATTATTATATCAAACCTGACAATAATCAATCAATCTCAGTCAAGTCATTTCATTTCTCAGTTCTTCCTCACCTATAAAAGTCAAACAGCTGGACCTATGGGTGTTAGAACCCATCTTTTAGCAATCAATCCTAAGATTATATATAGCATGTATATTGTTATTTATTAATTCATTATATATAATACATTATATAATTATTATATTATATATAATATTAATTTCTAAATTTTGGAAGCCATGCTAACTCAAAGAATGCACAATAATTTCAAGCTTTTGGGAAACTAGTTCTCTATGGGTATAAGTTTTTCAAATGTTCTTAATGTAACTTCTTTAGAAAGAAGAAAATCACTGGTTAATTTAGAATTCTACTGTTATAGATTGTAAGCTTATAATATAACTTCCATTTTAGAAACAGCCAACTTTCCATGTCTTCTTTCTAGACAGCTTCAGATCTTTTCCATTGATTCTCTGAATTGACTAAAATTTGAATTCCTGGAAATTATTTTGTGTTTATAATGCCTTCCCCTTTCTTCTCTTCCATTAAATCTTAAATACATATTTAATATATAAGAATACCAGATAACAGTTTGATGACTATGATCACTGTTCAGATGGCTTCAAAAAGGACTTTTTCAAATGTCTCCTTCCTAGATATGCCTTTAGCTATTTTTGTAACCACAAGCAATTTGTGTCATTAAAAGTTAGGGTGACAGCATGTTCAGTGGTAACAGCTTTTAGAGCTAACAAATAAATATTCAGGAAATAATATGCCATGGCTTATGTTTGCATAACATGTTTTAAAATAATTTACTGTAAAATAAATTAGTTAATTCTTTTTGTCAAGCAAAATAAAGCTAAAAAAGACCTTGAAATTAAAATTTTAACTCATACCCTCCCAACACAAACACTGTACTTTTGTAATTTGATGGTGATTACTTGTTATCTGTACTCAGGCTATTTTAAGCCAAGTTTCATTACAACATAAAACTATTGATTGTGCTTCTCACGTAATAAAGGTCACAGACTTTCTAATCACTTGATCAGCTTCTTTAAAGGTTTCCAGGAAAATCTATTTTCCAGGCTTTCTGAAACAACCTAGTTCAGAAGTGAAATAAACTTTTTAAAGCAGTATCCTGAAGTCTTATCATTGGAAGATACATATAAAAACCCTTCTTTCTGTAACAGCCTTTCTTTTATGATCTTTAATAAGTAAAACTCATTATCTGAGCTTATGAGCTGCCCTTTGAAAGAAAGGCACTAAATCTGTTCTTCTAGACCCAATCTCTCATTTCACTTCACTCCTTTCATTCTCTCAGTTTAGTTCAACAACATGATCTAATAGTGATAGGAGTCCAGCTTTGGCATCAGACAGTCATCAGTTCTACTACAGACATAGCCACTTACATGCAACGTTTCATACACTAATTGCAATACTAGATAATGTACATGTATTGTCTCATTTAATTCTCACAAAGACCTTATAAAGTAGATACTATTATTATCTCCATTTTACAGATGAGGGAACCAAAGAACAGAGAGGTGGAGTAACTTACTCAAGGTTCCAAACTCAGTCATGATAGAGCAGATATATGAATGTATAAAGTCTTATTTGAGAGCCTGAGCTCTTCATCACCAAGCTAATAATTAAATGGATGAACTCTTAGACAAATACCAACATATGAAACAAACAAATAAACAAAAACAGCTTTTCTTCTGAAAAGCAAGGCTGAGGCACCCCTGAAGAACTTTTGCGTTCTGCTGAACATAGTTTAAAAAATAATGGTATAAAGAAAGGGTGTTCTCTTACATAAGTATGAAAGTTATTCACAAATATCAGTATCTACGTCTTACTCCAGCCTTGCCACACTATGAAGTCCGCAAAGTTTTTACAGAAAATGGAAATTCTACAATTAATGTTAAAACTCAGAAAATCTGACAAAAATAAAGTTAAAGGGGGCATTAGTTATAGATAAAATAGTAATAACAGCACTACTTCCTAAACTCATTGTTTAAATTGTTTAAACTTTTTTCTGAGTTAGCCTGAGAAATTTCATTTATAACATACTTTCTATAGGTAAGCACATATCCAAAATTATATATATAAAAAAAAACTTATAGAGTACATTTGCTTTAAAATTTAGCACTTTCTTACACATTTAAATGAAAAATAAAGTTATAGGTTGCTTCTCCAACATACATAAACTTTGTTAAAAAATGCAAGTATATAATTTAGTAGCCTAAAAATTTACCACTTAACAAATTTCAAATTTGAGCAACTCTAAATAATGATACAAAATTTAAACTGTTAAGTGATATATTTAGCTACATATCTTGATTACTGGTTTTCTCCATTAATAAAAATACTTATTTAATCTTCCATTGTCTTTAACGAAATTCCAATATAGTCTATATCTGAAGTCACTGGGAGCCAGGAGTATGAAAATATATCCAGAAATAAAGTAAAAACACATAGATTCATGAGGTCACAGAATTTTAAGTAATCTTTAGCAGTCAAATAATCCACCTCCTTGTTCTTAGGCATAATTATTCTTTTAAAATTTCTGAATTCACAGAATTAATCTAATATTTAAAATAATATTGAAATATGATAATTTCTCGTAATTAAATAAAACAAGCTTTTATCTGAATTTCTAAGCTTAAAAAACCCCAAAGAATTAATGGAGGCATGAAAACAAAAATTCCTTAAGATTATTGGCTACAAGTTTCAAAACAGTCACAGGGATGTAAAGTACAGCATGGAGAATATAGTTAATAATATTGTAATAACTATGTATAGTGCCAGGTTGGTACTAGACTAATCAGAGGGAATCACTTCATAAATTATATAAATGTCTAACCACTATGTTGTACACCTGAAGCTAATATAAAATAATCTTGAATCTCAACTCTAACTGAAAAATTAAAATTAAAAAAGAAACAGGATTATTGGCTACAATAATTTCAGAGTGATTTCAGTAAATTAAAAAACATTATGCTACTAAACAATCCTAGAGAGCAGAATGTCACTGTATATTACAAATCTTTACGTTACTTTCCCCTTTATTTCGATTCCCATTTTTTCCAACAGTTAATAAGGACAAGTCACTGTTGAACAATGTTATAGATTACAGTGTTTGTAATATCCACTGGAATTGAAATTGTCCACTTAAGTATGTTTACATATATGCATTTTTTCATATGGACCAACATCAATTTATACCCTTTATTAGGAAACTTAAATTAGAAACTGATTTACGATATTAGAAAGTGACTTACTAGTCTTACCAAAGTAATAACTAATGTTATAGTATCTTGCTAGCCATTTTTCACTGAAGATAAACTTTATTTGACAATTAGTAGTTCTATCCATTTCAAAAGCTGTCATGGCTCCATAAACAGTCACTGAGAAGTGAATCATAAATTGGCCTAGGTGTGAAATAAGGCACATATTATAAGTTTACTTGCCACGAAAAGTTTATTTTAAAATTTACTCTAAGTTAAATTGTATGCTATTTTATTTTATTAAAAACACGTCTCATCTATAACCCTGAATTAAAATAGTGTGTATGAACTGGGAGGCAGAAAAGCACAGTAACTAAAAGCATGAGATGTGAAGTTAGATACACCTAAATTTAGGTCTATATAAGAGTTGTATGACCTCAAACAAGTTTCTTTAACTCACAGAGCCTAAAACATTAGTACCTTAGACAATGATTGTGCTTTAAGGAACTAACATATGTGAAGTGCTAAGCAATGCCTGACCTACAGTAAGCACTCAATACAGACAAAGTGAATGAGGGTGGTACTGCTGCTAGTGATGTTAATGAGGATAGCAGTCCTGGTGGTGTGATTCACAATGCTTTCTTCATAATCTGATAAATAAGTGTGAAGCAACTCAGCTTTACTTAAATAAAGTCAGATGAATAGGGTGTGAGATGAGATGGAATTTAAGATAGAACCAGGAGAATATCAACTTATACAAGATGAAAGAAGGAAAGCTATGGAATAGGTAGGAAAAAAGGCAGTCTTAAAAGAAGGAACAAGAATAGAGAGGTTTTATGAATACCAGAGAACAGTCACTTTGCCACCAAGTAAATAAAATATTCTCAAAGTTAGAATCCTGTAAATAAAAAGCAGCAATATTTTCATTAAAATGTATTTATAGATAAGAAAAATATTAATTATTCTTTCATCCTACAAGTACATGATCTAAGCATCATTAAAATATATAATTGCCAAAGTAATTAGATCTTGTAGCTATCTTTAGATATTTCTTTAAAACATTCCCAAACAACACATATAACAGAAAAGACAGACCAAGATTTTGTAATAATTTTTGAAAATCACTTTTAAAATGAAAATTTTTCATTTCTTGCATGACTTTTATCTGCCTAACATTTTCAACGTATTTTCTCATTTTCCTTTACCTCTGCACATGTGCAACTTATCTGTAATGTTTAATTGATTTTATAACAGTGAAAGTGACAGATAGACAAAAAAGAGTTGGTTAATAACAGGTTGCTATCTTCTTCTGAATAATAGAGTATAGGATACCTAAATGATAAGAAATTATGGGTTACAAAGTATCATAACTTTTAAGACCTTCATTCATTTATAACTAAGTTTGACTGTATGTGTACAACAGAACCAAGTATATAAAATTATAAATGTCTATATACTAGTGTCTCAATAATTATATTGTCATATTATATTAAATAATATTGTAGAAAGCCTAAATAAAAGGAGACAAACACTATGTTCTTAGAATGGAAGACTAAATATTGTATAGATGTTAATTCTCAAAATTTAATTTATGAGTTAATGTAACCTCAATAAAAATCTAAAGAGGTTTTTGTGGGGTTTCATAAAGCTGATTCAGAAATTTTATGTTAACGCAAAGGCCAAAATTACCATGATATTCTTGAAGAACAACACTGTAGAAGGATTTGCCCTACCAGTCAGACTTACTATAAAGCAACATTTAAGTAAGACAGTGTGGAACTGGCACAGAAACAAACTGACCAATAGAGCAGAATTTAAAGCATAGAAATGTATCCTCACATATATGCACAAATGATATATGACAGTGAAAACACTCCAATGCAATGAGTTTAAAAACCGTGTTTTCAGTAAATGATGCTGGGACAATATATGTGCAATAATCCAGGCAGCCACACGTGGAAAAAAAAAAAATGAAATTGGACCCATAATTCACATCAAACATAAAAATCAATTACAGGTAGATTAAAGGCAAATGTAAAAGGTAAAATCCTAAAGCTTTTAGAAGATATATAAGAGAATACGAGCTAGAGGTAAAATTGAACATCATAAAACACAGACAACACTAACCATGAAAAAAAAAGCTGAAAAATTCAACCACATTAAAATATAAAATTCCATTTATCAAAACACAGGATAAAAAGAGTAAAAAAGACAAGCACAGAGGGAATATATTTGCAACATATTTGTCAAATAGCTCAAATCCAGATACATATAGAACTTCTAAAAATCAGTAATAAATAAATGAATAAATAAGTAAAAAAGCTAAAAAAAGTTAAAAGATGTTAATAGGCACTTCAGAAAAAGAGAACATCTAGATGACTAATAAATATATTAAAAGGTGTTAAACTACATTAATAATCATGGAAAAGAAAATTAAAACCAAATGAGAAACTACTATAAACTCATCAGATTGGCAAAAAATTTAAAACATCTGACATTACCAAATGTTAGAGAGGACAACTCCCATACATTGCTGATGGGAATGTAAATAGTTACAATTACTTTATAACACTTCAATCAAACCTAGTAAAACTGAAATTATGCTTACCTCATGACCCATCTATTTCATTTATAGGTATATGCCTGAGAGAAACTCTTGCACATGTACATCAAAATATATGCACAAAAACATTCATTGCAACACTTATCATAGTAGCTCCAAGCTGAAACAACCTAAATGTCCATCAATAATAGAATAAATAAATTGTGATATATTCACTTAATGGGATATTATACAGCAATGAAAATGAACTAAGTACAGGTATGTACAATAACATGGATGACTCTTATGGGTATAATATTGAAGAAAGATGAGATAAAGGGAGCTCATATGGTATAATTTGATTTATATAAAGTTCAAAAATAGGCAAAACTATCATTTAGAAATACATAAATCTAAAAATAAAAACAGAAATAATTACAATAAAGGTAAGTATATGGTTACCTCTGGAAGTAAGAAAGAGAATAGTGAAGGGGGTAGTAATACATGGTGGAAAAGAGGCCTGGGCCTTTTGGGATGTCAATAATGTTCTATTTTTTCTACTTCAGTGGTGGTTATAAATGTTAAGTGTTTCTTACTCTACACATATATTTTATACACATCTCAAAATAAAACATGCTATTTAAAATTATCATAATAAGTATTAGCTCAATAAATGCTCCTTCCTATTAGAAGTTTTCTCTGCTATGCAAAACACTAAAATCAAATTGGAAAACAGGGGATAGTTGTCAGTAATTAGTTATGTAATCTTGTAAGGGTTACTTATGTTTCGAGGTCTCATTTTCCTAGTATATGAAATAATCAATTCGGATCTATTTCTAAGATACCTTCAGTTTCTAAAATTCTGGGATACTCTTTATCTCTCATCATCCAGGTTAACATTATCAGGGCCCTGATCAAATCTCATGTAGGTTCTTTCCACTCTTCATTGTATAGCAAAGTAAAAAAAAAAAAAAAATTGTATATACTATGTCAAACAGACATACATGCAAACATAATATTTCACTACTACTTAAAGAACAAAAATAAGCCAAATTATGACCCTGATTTATCATTTTATCATTCTAACAGAGTGGTAGGGATAGAAAAAGCTGCTGATTGATGAATACATTTTTAAAATTCAAATGTACAACAACTATTCTGTATGAGAGCCAAAAAAGGTGTTACAGGCTTATATTTTGTGGTTTTGTGAAATTTTATTGAGAGTATCGTCCATTCAAGTATAGTCAACATATTGAGATGTTAGATAATGCCTGTTCTGTTAATGATGTTCTGTTAATTATTTTCTTAGACTATTTAAGAGAGCTAGTAAAAGCCAAAAAGTGAATTAGTATTTCTTAAATGAATCCATTCAAGCACAATTTGGACAACATAAAGTCCCGTGTAATAGCCATTAATGATACAATATATTCTCCTCTGAAAGATGGCAAAATTCTGTCAATTTTGTAGCATGAAAAACATATGCATAAATGTCAGATACTGAACTAACAAATGAATGTTTTTAGTGATACATATAAAAGTGAAGAATTAAAGAACGAAGAATAAAAAGAACATGGAAAAAGAATAAGAGATGAAGAATTCTTATCAAATTACAGGGGTTTCTTTTCTATTTAGTACGGAAAAATTCTGATTTCAAATTAAAACTGAATTTTCCCGAAGCTTATCATCAATCATCTTTTCAAGTGATATAAATGAAAATTCTTTTAGATGGTTAATCAAAACAGTGGCATGTTAATTCCACACTTCTTTGTGAAAAGGCATAATTACAATAAAAGTATCACTACGATGATATACAATATTTAACAAATTGTGTTTATTGTTATGTTGTTTTTTACCATCTGCTTAATGAAAGTTTCTCCTGTAGTTTAACTTACTATTATCTTAAGATTCTCATCACTTCTTTAATCCATATAAAATATGTTTGTGTATATTTAATTTATTGGCAATATCTAGAACCTAATTTCATCTATATTAATTAGTTATTTTTCTTGCATGACTTTTATCTGCCTAATGTTTTCGTTATTTTCTCATCTTCCTCTACCTCTGCATATGTATAACTTATCTGTAATGTTTAACTGACATTATAACAGTAAAAGTGGCTGACAAAAAAAGAGTTGGTTAACAACAGGTTGCCATGTTTCTTTGTCGACATTCTAAGCCAGAGACACAAACACACAAAATGTTTGTAACTATTAGCATGACTTTTAAAAGAAAAGCTATTTTCAATTACAGTTGAGACAGCATAACTTTTATTTTTAAATAACTTTCTCTCCAGTAACAGGACTCAATTCCAAGTCACCATCATTTCTAGCCTGAATCTCTGCAAATGCCTATCTGGACACCTTATTTCCATTTTAGTCTTCTTATAAATCATTCTCTATGCATCAGCCAAGTGATTAAAAAACAAACTGATCACACCATTACGCAGATTAAAATCCTTAGCTTGCTACTAAGCAAAATCCTTAACATGGTCTATAAATCACTCATTGTATCGATACTGCTCTCTTCTCACCTCTCTTACTACAAACCAGCCAGACTTATTAGTATGGAAATTTCTTTATCCTTCGCTTTGCCTAAGTGCTACTTGTCCTTTAGTTCTTAAATACTAGAGAGGTCTTCGTGAACCGCAGTTTCAATCAAATCCCCATTTTAAAGTACCCCTTATATTCCACTCATGGAATTTACTTTACAATTATTTACTGAACTAAGTGGCTGTTTATTTCCACATGATATAAGCTCCATTAGGACCTAAACTGTCTATTTTACTTACCATTTTATTCTGGTGTCAAGAACAGTGCCCAACTCAGCAGCTGGTGTTCAACAAGTCTAGATAAACACTATCACAGTCATGAGAAAATAAACTATAGCTATGAATTCAAACCCAGTAGTTAATAGTTAAATTTAGTTTTTTTGTGTGGAAATCAGAAGTGGAAAAAGGATCTATATAAAGAAGTTAGGGATTTCTGTCTGAATTTAAAATATGGAATTGATAAACCACTGCCTTGGTCAATTATTAATTTCTACACAGAAAAGTTGGAAGTGAGAAGTAAACTATTAGTCATAATTTATCTCTTTTGAGGGATTTTAGTAAGCTTATAAAGCAGAAAGTACCCACTGATGGCACACAAATCCTACAAAAACTAAAAATTTAGCCAATTGATCACATTATAGAAAAAAGGAGTATATCAACATTTAAGGTGAGAAATCTATAAAAAGCACTTAGACTTTATGAAGTATGAACTGTTTAATTATAAATATGTAGTATTTATCCAATCATTTTCTAAGAATATTAAAAGAATTCCTTTTTATTCTATGCAATTCTAACATTGTTTTCTATAATGCAAAATTTGAAAACCTTATATCTAAATATTTTCAGCAATTTCTTCTGGGATACAGGAAAAATACAACTAGAGCAAAACTCAGCATGTTATTGAAATCTACATCAAGAACATAAATAAGTTATCTTTTCCAAATGTTATACTTTAATTCAAAGTGACATTTTCAGAGCACTCATTTCAAGAAAAAAACTCTAGAGGAAATAAATGTCATGCAATTTTTTAAAATTGTATAGTCAAATAAAGATGTCACAAAAAACTTTCAACAACTGCTGTATTTGTCTAAACACATATATATGTACACATACATATTTTCCTACCATAAAAATGCAGATGCCTAAAACTTCTAAACTGCCAACCCAAAAAATATGTATAAACTTGATATCATAGGAAGTGTGTGTTTCATGATCAATCATATCATTCACATGTTTCTAAGACATTTAATATTCCATATAAAATTAGAATTTTTAAAAGATTTTAAAATAATCATAGAGACTTTTAATAACCCCAGAATTACCCTAACTTCTAACATATTTACATTTAGCTATATGTTCTAAAAAAGATGAAGTGTTATGCAGACAGAAGATATTTGTTGCACAACTTACATAAACTTTTACTTAGAGTAGTGTTGGAATTGTTTAATAATATTATTACATAGGAGTGGGTAAGTAAGTACTATATCTGTAACAATACTGCATGTATTGTCTTAACCACTCAAAGGTCAGCTTTAGTTTTAAATTTAGCTATACATTATACCAGTGTAGAAAATGCTAACCCAAATTTAGACTTACTAAAATTCTGATGAATAATAAAGATGCTTATCTGAAAGTCTGAAAGGAGAGTAAATACTAGGCCTAGTGATTTTCAAAAACAAATAAATATCTGACATAACAGATTAACAGGATAGTGTATAACTCAAGGTTACCATATTCATTTGCAAAATATTAGAAAAATTTTGCATTTGTGCTTTTACTTTCTATAATCATCAATGTCTTTTCTAGATTTAAAAAACTGCATGAGAATTATTAAAGACTTATAAGATTTAGAAATAAAAGTGAAAGTGCCTGTAATGTCTCCATCCAAAGACAATAACTACTTACTATATGGTATTTAGTCTTTTAACACTTTAATTTTAATATGTGATTATGAAAATTTTAATATCTACAAAAGAAAATATGTAATATTTGAGTTATGAAGTATAAGACTAAAAATGACATCCCTGAATCTTCTAATAACTAAGACATAGAATACAACCAAAATGATTGATAGTCTCAAGATACTCCTCCCAGTAAGCGCCACATATTCACAGAAATGTAGAAAGATAAGCAGATCAATCGATTTGATTGATAGATCCATACATCCAATTTCACTTAAGAATGTCCTTAGTAAAACAATAAAAGTTCTCCTAATAAACTCAACCTCCTCTGAGATAACCACTACTCTAAATTTTTCTAATTCTCCTACTTCTAGGTATCCTAAATAATACGTTGTTCAATTTTGCCTATTGTTGAAGTTTATTTAAAAGGTATATATTCTTCCGTGACTTGTCTTTTTAACAGCATGTTTCAAGGTTGCATCCATATCGATTCTATAGCAGCAGCTCATTCATTTTCAATTCTACCAGCAACCCTGTATGTAAATATATCACAATTAACATATTAATTGAAATATTTGAGTTATTTAAAGTTATTTGCTATTTTTTAAAAAGTAATAAAAATTCATATGTACTGGTACAGAAGTACAGGAATTTCACCAGAGTATACATCTAGCAGTAAAACTATTATCAACATATTGGGTTATGCTTTCTCTATGAAACAATGACAAATTGTGTTCTAAAGCAGTTATATTTCATGTACCCTTCAGCAGTAAATAAGAGTTCCATTTGCTCCATATAATCTCCAACATTTGATATTATCAGACTTTTTAAATGTTTGTAAAATTGTTTCTCATTGTTTGTAAATGTTTGTAAAATTGTTTCTCATTGTGGATATTTTGTATTTTTCCTTTCTTCTATTTAATTCATCAGTTTATAAAGCTCTCCTTTATCCTCTACCTTCATTCCAATGAGGAGAGATTTTTATCATCAACTTTACAAACTAAGAAATGTGGACGTATGCTTTTTTTAATTTAATAAAAATTTTTAAAAGTTCCAACAGAAATACCTGCATATAAGAGGCTTGGAAACCTTTGAAAGAAAAATAAAAATCTATCTGAAAATAAAAAAAAATAGGCACAAGCTTGGTCCAGAAACAATACTTCAGACTTGTAAGAAAGGAGTGATTCTGGGTAGCTGATTAAACTGTTTGGGGAGTTCATATAGGACACCACTGAGGATTTTCAGCAATTGTAAGTGGTGGAAGATCTGCTGGGGACTGCAGTCAGATCTTATTAAGTAAGAGCATGAACCAGTGAAACAAAGGTAATTATTCAAAGAATGACCTCATTTTGGACCTCAGCCTAGGATACCAGAGGAATCTTAGTTTACTCCATTCTACTGCTGGTTTACTACTCACTCGCCTCTTGAACTATGAAGGTAGGCTGATTTGTACCTCTTAGCATCCTAAGAACCTAACATTAACTTGAACATAACAGGTTTATGAATGTTTTTGGAAAGATATCCACGTGCGAATGTTTTTGGAAAGATATCCACATGCACTGGAAAAGGCATTACATTGGGAATGAGAAGATAAAAGTTCTAATCCCAGGTTCACCAAATACATCTTTTTGACTCTGGCCAAGCCAAATAACTTCTCTCAGTTTTCTGTAATACCTGTTGTGCTTAGTAGAGTTATGAAAAATATCAATGGCAAAACACTCTATAAACTGTAAAATGCTTTACAAATGTAAAGAGCTAATACTATTATTAACGTTGATAATGTCCAAACTTGCACATCTATGTTGTGCAATTTATAATTTTAAAAGTTTGAAAGCTGACTGAAGCTGCAAGTGAAAAGAAGTTTTAAAAAATTTAAGAGATCTCAATAGTGGTCTCTACTCTGCCACTAACTGAGTGATCTTTCCTATTTGTGTGTAAGTTTTTTTTTTTTTTTACTTAAGTATATGTGTGTGTGCATTCCCATTGTTACAATATTGGGTTTTCTGCCTCTTACTGATTTCTTTCTATTTTATATAAATATTATATATTTCAAACATATTAACTGAATTACATATTTTATATTGCAAATATCTTCTCACTGTGAATTATTTCACTCCCCTAATGTCTTTTGATGACTAGAAGTTCTTAATTTTAATAAAGTATAATTTATCAATTTTATTTTATGGGAACTACTTTTCATATAGTTTTTAATTAATAGTTAAAAACCAAAGTCACCTAAAAGGAAGAGTGATAATGATACCTGGCAGACACACAGGTATGTGCCTGTTACCACCAGCCAGACTAGAAAATCTGATGACTCACAGGGTATTGAGTAGAGTACACAGAAGGATCTTTCCTTCATAGTGGAGACTAAGTAGCACTAGATTGAGCACTTAAAAAGTGTTACTTGCTTCCTCTAACACATCTACCATCAAGAGAATACGCTTGAGATAGCCTACAAGAGGATGAGAAGCAAATGGAATAGAACTTAATCACACCAGTGACCTACACAAGAGCCACTCTATCTATGCCAGTCATAAGACTGAGCCCAGCCAAAACCAGCAGAGCTGCCTAGGTGACACTAAGCTGACCCTATGAGCAATACATTTATTATTATACATTATTAGCATTTTTATGGTTGTTTGCTACAGAGAATTATTATGGCAATATATAATCAAAACACTGTAAACTTTCGTATGACAAAAAAGATTTTTGGTCTTAAAGTGATCAAAGAACTTTGCAGTATTTCAAAATGAGATCTGCCATCTAAAGTAAGACGGTTGAACGCTTTAAAATGTAATTACTTTCAAATGGTTAGAATGGTAAATGTTACGTGTATTTTAACACAAAAAATGAAAAGAATCTTTCCATTATACAATGTCAGGTATTAATACCAAAGATGGCATTAAAAAGCCCTCCCCAACCTAGGCCCTATCCTACTTTCTGGCATCTTTTCTTGTCATTTTCTTACTTGCATCTTAAATTCCAAGGACCTTGATCTGCCTACAGTTCCTTATATACATGATTCTCCTTCTCTTCTCTGATACTGTGCTCCCATTTTCCCCTCTTTATAGAAGTGTCCATCCCTCTCTTTGTAGCACTTCTCCTGGGCGACAACATATTCTTTAGATGGGTAACATCCCTTCTATGGGAAACATTCCATGATTTCCCCTAGCAGGATGTATGAAATTTCCCTCCTCCCAAAAACCTACTATCATTTTTCTTGGCACACTGTACTGTAATTATATTTATGTATTTGTCTCCTCCAACTTGACTGCGCTCATTGAAGAAAGAAATCTTGCTCCCTCCTCATCTTAGTGTTTATAGAGCCTAACAAAGGGCCTGTCACATAAAATATGCTGACTAAAATTATGCCTTGTAAATACATGTACAAGCAAACAAGTAGATAAGCCAATCAGTTACATTCCTTTCCCAGGGCAGGGAGAAGCTTTATCTTCTAATTCTTTCTACCTTTTTTCCCTCGCCACTGAGGAAAATACCCTGGAATACGACCTCAGTGACTATCAGAAAAATGAGATTTATGAAGAAGACAACAAATAGAGAAGTGGTTTCTGTACTACGATACTTAGTGATAGCTACGAAAAAAATATATACGACAGCACAGCTCTGCAGAAATGGTCTGAAGCACAAAACATTACATAATTCCAATACACTTCCTGTCTCTGTTATGCGAATTACTATTAAAAGAAAAGGACAAGGAATCTGGTCTTCTAATATCCATTTAGTAAATATTAAAATGTAACTTCAGCAAGATTTGCTATAAATGATTTAGTATGACAATAAATGAATTTTAAGTAAAAGTACTATACAAGTTAAAGAAAGAACTGCTTCCCACATTGATACTATATTCAATAATATACTAGAGTTTATATTTCATGTGCAAATTTTTATTTGCTGTTGAAAGGACCACTTTGCATTAACAGAAATATATGAAATAGAAAAAAAAATCTATTTGATTTGGTTAAGAAACTGATGAAACAATAAATACTGTGACTTATTTACATTTAGGTCATTTTTTAAATAAACCTTTAGCAGAAGAACTATGAGATGTTCAAAACTATAGAGCAATGAAGCTAAACAAAATTCCCTAACTGGATCAGGAAATGACTTCCCATTAATTAAAAATATGTACAAACAGAGCACTGTTTTTCCTCATAATGCTCCTAATTCATTTCCCTTATCCTTAGACTTTAACAATTACAGTCCCTCATTCATGATAGACTAGCTAAGATTAAACGAGGTGAAATTGACAAATAAATAAACGAATAGATTTCTTCATCCTTAAAGTTCTATAAATCTAGGATATAATAATCTGAGAATAACATTGTTTTCCTATTTTAGAAAAATAATTATTAGAATTGGTAATATCTTTCAGATTAGTTGTTTAATACATTTAAACGTTATATCTGGACGTTTAAATGTATTAAAGATGGAACTATGAGAAAATAATTCTATTTTAAAGATATATACTTGGAAAAACAAAATGAATACTCATATTTCCTAAAAATCTTATAATGGATCCACAATGAAATATCATTTGAAATAGAAGCTACAAAAGACATCTTATATATTTTTTTATGCAATGTATCATTATTTTATGCAGCGCCATACTTTTAATAATAATTAAATGTGATATAAAATAATCTCCCTGAAAATGATGAGCTAAAATGGACCTGACCTAAGTAACTTTGAAAAACAGTATTTTAACTTGATACTGTTAGGCTAAAGACAAAAAGAACTGTATATAAACACAGCACTCTAGTTGGTAGATGTGTTTCTTATGGGGATAGGAGTTAATCCTGAAACTAGTACACATGTATATTCAAGTGGGATGAATAAATAAATTATAGCTAATAGACCCAGACTTCTCAAGGACAAAGAAAGAATTTACAAAAAAAAAAGCAAGGAGGAAAGGCTGTTTGGTGCTGGATTAGAGATGAAAATAACAAATGAGAACTTATTTGTTTTAACTATATGAAGATAGTCTGATACAGAAATAATTAGAGATGTGTGCATACATAGGATGGTATACAGAAATATATTTTCTAAGGCTGTCAACTGAGATGACCTAGAAAAGTGACAACTCAGTAGCAACAAGCATACCTACAGCCAACACCCTAGTTTCTAAATAGAATTTATAAAGAAAAGGAACGAGAGATCCCTGGAGAAACGGCTGATTTGGAGAAACTTTAGGACTGGGGCAGGAAAAATACAAGATGAGCCTGGAGTGCCTTATAATAAGAGAATTAAAGGAAGCGATTTAAGAGAAAGAGAGACTTTGTGAAGAGTGCATTTGAGGACTAGAATTCCACATATAAGTTTTAACATTTCTGTTTCAGGAAAAACATCCTGACTCCTGGGCTTATGTTTAAATGTCCAAAAACTGAGGAAAAAAAAAAAAAAGAATAAGTGTTCAATGCTTTAATTGCCTAGGTCTTTTAAGTTCATTATAGATCTATTAGGCAAAAGATTTAAACCTCTGACAATTTTACTTATGTCAAATATAACCAACAGGGATAAAGGACAAAAATAACAATACAGAACATTCTCAAATTATTACAAAACTGAGAGTTGTGGTTTTAAATTTCCTATCAACAAGCATTTTTAATTCTTTATGTTTACTGAGTAATCAGTCCAATAGGACAGACAATTCAATGCCTATGTTATTTAATATGTACCACACTGAGGAAGAATATAAGAAAAGTATATTATAAGTTTAAAATCATGTGAAGAAAAAAAAATCATGAAAGCAAGAA
>NW_011888820.1:3379504-3391621 GCF_000151845.1 Pteropus vampyrus
AATAGACCCAGACTTCTCAAGGACAAAGAAAGAATTTACAAAAAAAAAAGCAAGGAGGAAAGGCTGTTTGGTGCTGGATTAGAGATGAAAATAACAAATGAGAACTTATTTGTTTTAACTATATGAAGATAGTCTGATACAGAAATAATTAGAGATGTGTGCATACATAGGATGGTATACAGAAATATATTTTCTAAGGCTGTCAACTGAGATGACCTAGAAAAGTGACAACTCAGTAGCAACAAGCATACCTACAGCCAACACCCTAGTTTCTAAATAGAATTTATAAAGAAAAGGAACGAGAGATCCCTGGAGAAACGGCTGATTTGGAGAAACTTTAGGACTGGGGCAGGAAAAATACAAGATGAGCCTGGAGTGCCTTATAATAAGAGAATTAAAGGAAGCGATTTAAGAGAAAGAGAGACTTTGTGAAGAGTGCATTTGAGGACTAGAATTCCACATATAAGTTTTAACATTTCTGTTTCAGGAAAAACATCCTGACTCCTGGGCTTATGTTTAAATGTCCAAAAACTGAGGAAAAAAAAAAAAAAGAATAAGTGTTCAATGCTTTAATTGCCTAGGTCTTTTAAGTTCATTATAGATCTATTAGGCAAAAGATTTAAACCTCTGACAATTTTACTTATGTCAAATATAACCAACAGGGATAAAGGACAAAAATAACAATACAGAACATTCTCAAATTATTACAAAACTGAGAGTTGTGGTTTTAAATTTCCTATCAACAAGCATTTTTAATTCTTTATGTTTACTGAGTAATCAGTCCAATAGGACAGACAATTCAATGCCTATGTTATTTAATATGTACCACACTGAGGAAGAATATAAGAAAAGTATATTATAAGTTTAAAATCATGTGAAGAAAAAAAAATCATGAAAGCAAGAAGAATATAAATAGTGGTTGTTAGGGGAATGCCTCTAAGAACTAGGGAAATAACACAAAAGAACTAGTTCAAATCTTAAGCACGTTTCTTAAATACATATTTGATTTTACTGTCAACCACTTATCACTAAGAGGACTGAGAGATTATTAAGGTCCATTCTTCTTGATTATTTTCTCTAGTTTTTTTGTTTGTTTTTTACTGAAGCCAAAAGAAAGGACAAGATCCACCCAAGTCACACAGATGCAGCAATCTATTTACACAGGTGTGGGGCACCTGTTTCCATACTGTTCCCACCTTGGGGGCCATGACTTTTTAATCCATGCGCAAGTGCAACAGTTCTCAAAATGGGTGCCTGCAGCTCAGTATCACCTGAGAACCTGCTAAAAATCCAAATTCTCTTGGGTCCACCCCAGACCTATTGAATCAGAAACTCTGAAGTGGGCCCAGCAATCTTTGTTTTATTAAGACCTCCAGATGACGTTGATGCATGCTCAAGCTTAAGAACCACTATTCTAGAACAGTGGCTCTCAAATCTTAATGTACATACAAATTATCTAGAGATCTTATTAAAATGCCAATTCAAATTTAGTACGTCTCTGGTAGGGCCCAAGAATCTTCATTTCTTTTTTTATTTTTATTTTTCACCCATTCCCCCACCTCCCTCCCCTTTGGCAACCATCAGCTTTACCTATGAGTCTGTTTCTGTTTTTTCTCTTTACCTATGAGTCTGTTTCTGTTTTGTTTTAGATTCTACATCTAAGTGAATTCTGTGGTATTTGTCTTTCTCTATCTGACTTATTTCACTTAGCATAATACCTTCTAGATCTACCCATGTTGTCACTAATGACAAGATTTCATTCTTTATCGCTGAGTAATATTTCATTGTGTGTGCACACACACACACGTGCTCACACACGTGTGTCTGTATCACATCTTCTTTATTCATACATCTACTGATGGACACTCAGGTTGCTTCCATATCTTGGCTATCGTAAATAATGCTGCAATGAACATAGGGGTGTATATATCTTTTCAAATTGGTGTTTTGTTTTCTTCAAATAAATACCTAGAAGTGGGTATTTTTTTTTAATTGAACTTATTGTGGTGACATTGGTTAATAACATTATATCAGTTTCAAGTGTACAATTCAATAATACAGCATCAGTATATTGCATTGCATGCTCGCTATCCAAAGGCTAGTCTCCTTCTGTCACCACACATTTGACCTAGAAGTTGGTATTCTTGATTATTCACACTAGTCATTAGGTTATACAAGTTTGAACCATCATTCGAGAGGGGAATGAATCACAGCTTTGCCTCTTATACCAGAATTATTTGTAAATTCAAGAACCAAAAATAACATTTAAAACTTAGGGGAAATTATAATTTAAAAGAAAGAAATTCTTTTAAATTATATGGAATCTTTTAACTGCCAAAATTGTTTTTAACATAAAAACAATAATTTAAGAACGACTTAAAATATCAGTAGCAAAACATAAACATATGTTATTTATTTTTATTTTTTATTTTTTATTAAATTTATTGGGGGGACACTGGTTAATAAAATTATATGTTTCAAATGTAAAATTCAATAATACATCATATGTGTATCGCATGTGCACCACCCAAAGTCAAATTTTCTTCTGTCACCATATACCAGAGAGAAAGGAGAGAGGGAGGAGGTAGATAAAGGTAAACGTATGCTATTTAAAAAATCACAGAAGATAAAGCTACGTAATCACCCATTCTTGACTATAAAATTCTAGCAGATTTACTATGTGTAAAAATGTCATAGTAGTGTGGTCCCAGATGTCATAATGCTCACTTATAAATACTCTCTTAATTGTTTGGATGCCAAATTATATGCCCCTTTTGCCTACAGAAATACGTATTATCTGAGAAGTCATTCGGTGACAATAAATTATTACAATGCTGATGCTAATTAAAACACACCTCAGAGAGCATAGAATGTACATGCTTTTTCACCATTATGACCAATTGTTCATCTAATAACCTTAAGATGGATCCACACTTGATTACTTATAATTTCTTAAATACATTTGAATTTGAATTTGAGAGCAAACATTCCTTCACAACCAGAAGCCCTCAGTCTAGGCTGATTCTAGCTTTACTAATGGTCACTTCAAAATAAGATACAAAGGCAACGTAAAATACATCATAAATGACAATAAGACTACTTTATACCATATTCAAATACAGCAGGAAAGAATAAAGCATTTACTGACTGAAAAACCACTGCTTTAGAATCATGACTATAAAAATGTGCTACTTTATCTTTACTTCCTCTTCAGTTTGTTTATAGACTATATAGCAAATATTTACTTATGTAAATAAATATAAAACTAAAATATTAGACAAACCAAATTATATGTATAATTATATACATACGTAGAAGGTCAGAGAATATAAAACATAAAATTTGAAATGGCCATGTTTTTTCAAACTTCCTTTAAAGCCATTGAAAACTTTCCAAATACATACAAACGACAAATTTAAGTAAGAAACATAACAGTATTTGAGACCCCTTACATCTCAAGGAAAAAATATCCTCATAATTTTGCCTTATTTTGTAAAATGTAACAAAGGTCTGAAAGTGGGGTGTGTGCATATTGAGATAGAGAAGGACTGACCTTCAAAGCAAAATCAAAAGCATCCAAAATAAACTGTTTCTACAAAGACAGCAAACAGTGATAAAATCATATACAAACTGACTATTCCCCAAGAGAAAGCAACATATCGATTACATATATAATAATACCAATGCAAATTTTCCGGATTACTCTTTAACAAATCAAAATAGTGGTATATCAAAAATGAGATTCAAGAGGTGGGTAAGACATACATAAAAATGCTACAATGGAACATAAAAGAAGACCTGAAATAAACAAAGGTAAAATTTGTAAGGTGAGATTTTATGTTGTAAAAGTATAAATTATTCTTAAGTTATAAATTCAAGGGGATTTCAAAAAACCAATGAATATGTTATTATTGTTGATATTATTGAGTTGAAAAATATTTTTAGTCAAAAGAAAAGAAAAATTCTGAATATAAAAAGTACTAGCTCTACGAGATGTTAAAATATGTTAAAAACCTGCACTTAAAAAAAAAATTTATTATGACCCAAAATAGACAAGCAGGTCAACAAAAATAGAATAAAGCTCATGAGGTAATTATTTATATACTTTACAGGAAAAGTGTGCCCTTTAGTTCAAAACTGAACAGCATATATAATCTAATATCCCTCAAAATAACTGATCAAAAAGAAAAATAATTCTCTCCAAAAGTCCATGACAGAATTATTTTGAAAGATCTTAAAGAATTCTACAGAAAAAAAATATTTTAATTACAACAACAAGCCACTTAACATCTGTTTTTCAATCGATTGTATTTGCCTTTTACAAAGATAATTTTTCAGGAAAGCAGAGTGACTAAGAACTCTCTTGCACCAGACTGGCTCAAAACCAGGCCTGCCAATTTCTAATAGCACGTTCTTGAGCAAGTTACCTAACCTCTCCGGTCTTCTATTTTCTTAATGAAATATTATGTCATATAAACCCAAGTTCTTATTCAGCCTTGGACTTACTCATTACTGAGTTCTCCCTCTTGTATGCATTGATGCACCTGTTAATATAGTTGAGCTTGTTCTTGTTAATTTGTCTTTTGTCAGTATAACTGCCAGGGCCCGGCCAGAATAGGAAGGTTAAAAAAGAAAGTTAAGTTATTCCTTTCCTACAATGGATTTGAAGACTTAATCTTGTTGAGATGTCAATACTATCCAAAGCAATCTACAGATACAATGCAATCTCTCAAAATCCCAATGACTTTTTTGGTAGAAATAGAAAAATCCTAAAATTCATATAGAATCTCAAGAAGTTCCAAGTAGCCAAAATAACCTTTAAAAAAGAACAAAGTTGGGGTCTCATACTACCTGGTAGATATGACACCAAAAGCACAGGTAATAAGAAAAAGATAAACCGGACTATATCAAAATTTAAAACTCTGCATCAAAGGTCACATTAACAGAGTAAAAAAATAGCTCACAGAATGGGAGAAAATATCTGCAGATCATTTATCTGATAAAACATATATCCAGAATACATAAAGAACTCCTGCAACTGAATGACAATTAAATAAAAAATCTGATTAAATATAGGCAAAGGTGGCTTCCAGTTAAGATGTCGAAGGAGATAAACACTGTGCTCGCCACCTCTAAACACTATATCAAAATTATGAATAAACTACAGAACAACCACCATTGAGAATTGCCTGATATCTAACTGGGGACACAGAGAAGAGGCCACCACAAGACTGGTAAAAGGGCGGAGGAACAGAATGGGCTAGTCCCACACTTGTGTGTGGCAGTTAAAAATTGAAAGGGATATCTTTCAGCTGTGGAGGTCACCACAGAGGAATGAGAGGTCCCAGCCCCACACCGGACTCCCCAGCCCAGGGTTCCAGTGCTGGGAAGAAAAATCCCCATAACATCTGGCTGTGAAAATCAGGAGAAATTGTGGCTGAGTGAGACAGAGGACAGCTGAAATTCCTCTTAAAGAACCTGAGCGTGGACTCACTACTAATGGACTCATTTGCTCTGAGGTCTGGCTCTGGGGCAGCTACTCAAAGAATGCCAGGGACACAGGGAGGAACTGAGTTGTTTAGCTTCAGGATGAGGGCTAGAGGGGAAGCCTTTTCCAGGACAGACATGCTGGTAGAATTCATTTTTCTTTTGTTGAGCCCATCCTGCTCCCAGAGTGTAGATGCAGGCAGCCACCAAATTTGAGTCTGGATCAACCCGGTCACTCCACCCAACATGCAGGCCCACCCAAGCTGCTTCCAGTGGTCTTTCCATACAAACAGCCTGTCTTGGCTCATGCTGCGGACTTTCCTAAAATCTCTCAAAGATTCACAAAACCTAAATAAACAGCATCTGGCCTCAGTATGCCCTGTACTTATACCTGCTGAGCAGCCTCAAGCCCAGCACTAGTGGCAACCAGCCTCGGTTTGCAACTTGACCCCTTGAGGCACATCAAAGCCCAGCGTGAGTAATGGCCACCTGCAGATTTCTTGGTGGCTTATGCCAGGTATCCCGAGTCAGGGCACAGGCTAAGGCTGAACTTGTCCTGCGGCAGCAGGGTCCATCCAAGGAGGCCCCAACCTGCAAGCCTGGTGGTCGGCTTTGGTCTCAGCCAGAGCACCAGCCCAGGCCACAACTGAGGACAACACACCCAAAGGGAAGACTGGGCAGGCACTAGAGTTCTACTAAAGTGATTCCTACTCCACAGTAACAGCCCCTGCACTATAGCTCCTCCACTGTAGTCACTAGCCAGTCCTCACAACTAATCAGCCTGAGGGTCAATCCCCCGCAATGATGTGGAAAAAGTAACCAAGGCTCAACTACAACAGGAGAGCACACACAACCCATACAAGAGACACACCTGCTTAGGTGACTAGGGATATTGTGCCACTGGGCCCCCAGGACACCTACTAAGACCGGAAGACACAGCAGCCAGCAGCCCTACCTAATACATACAAAAAGAACATACACACACACACACACAAAGAGACAGCCAAAGTGAGGAGACAAAGAAACATGTCCCAAATGAAAGCAAAGAACAAAGCTCTAGAAAAAGAACTCAACAAAATGAAGACAAGCAATCTACCAGATACAAAATTCAAAACACTGGTTATAAGGATGCTCAGTGAACTTAGGGGAAGAGTAGATGAACTCAGTGAGAACTTTAAGAGATAGAAAATATAAGTGGAGATAGAAAAAAAAAAAATTCAGAAATGAAGACTACGTAATTGAAATGAAGACTACCTTAGGAGGAATCAACAGTAGATTAGATGAAGCAGAGGGTCAAATCAGCGATTTAGAAGATATGGTAGCAGAAAACACTCAATGAGAACAGCAACAAGGAAAAATAATAAAAAAAAATTTTAAAAAAATGAGGATAGTTTAAGGGCCTCTGAGACATCAGGCGTACTAACATTCTTCTCATAGAGTTATCAGGAGAAGAGAAAAAGCAAGTAATTGAAAACCTATTTTAAGAAATAATGACTGAAAACTTCCCTAACCTGGTGAAGGAAATAGATATACAAACCCAGGAAGCATAAAAAGTCCCAAACAAGATGAATCCAAAGAGGCACACATCAAGACACATCATAATTAAAATGCCAACGGTTAAAGACAAAGAGAGAATCTTAAAAGTCGCAAGAGAAACGCAATTAGTTACCTACAAGGGAGCTCCCATAACAATGTCAGCTCATTTCTCTATAGAAACATTGCAGGCCAGAAGGGACTGGCACAAAATGTTCACAATGATGAAAAGCCAAAGGACCTTCGACCAAGATCACTCTACCCAACAAGGCTATCATTTAGAATTGAAGGGCAGATAAAGAGCTTCCTAGAAAAGACAAAGCTAAAGGAGTTCATCACCACCAAGCCAGTGTTACAGAAAATGTTGGAGGGACTTCTTTCTTTAAGAAAAAGAAGAAAAAAGAAAAAAGAAAAAAATATGAATAATAAAATAGCAATAACTACATATCTATCATACTTTAAATGTAAACATATTAAATGCTCTAATCAAAAGAAAGGGTAGCTGAATGGATAAGAAAAAAAAATACCCTTACATATGCTGCCTACAAGGGATTCACTTCAGATCAAAAGACAAAGACTGAAAGTAAAGGGATGGAAAAGATGTTTCATGAAAATGAAAACAAACAAAAAATCTGAGGTAGCAATATTTATACCAGACAAAATAGACTTTAAAACAAAGCCTATAACAAGAGACACAGAAGGACCCAGTAATCCCACTTCTGAGTAATCCCAAAATGCTACTTTGAAGGGACATATGAAATCATATGTTCATTGCAGCATTATTTACAATAGTCAAGATATGGAGGCAACCTGGATGTCCATGAATGGATGGATGGATAAAGAAGAGACAGTACATATATACAATGAAATATTACTCAGCCATAAAAAATAAAGAAATCCTGCCATCTGCAACAACATGGATGGACCTAGAGGGTATTGTGCTGAGTATAGCAAGTCAGAGAGAGAAAGACAAATGCCATATAATTGCATTTACATGTGGAATCTAAAAAAAAAAGTAAACAAAACAGAAACAAACAATTAGATACAGAGACCACTTTGATGGTTGTCAGATAGGAGGGGGTTGGAGGAGATGGGTTAAAAAGGAGAATGGATTAAGAAGTACAAATTGGTAGTTACAAAATAGTTATGAGGATGTAAATTATAGCAATAGTCAATAATATTGTAATAACTAATACATGGTGTCAAATGGGTACTAGATATATCAGAGTGATCACTTTGTAAGTAGCATAAAATATAATATTGTATGCCAACTGTAATTAACATAATAAATTATTTTTTAAAAATACACACATACACACACACACACACACACACACACACACACACACGCATGCACACACACACATACAGGCAAAGGATTTAGACATTTCTCCAAGGAAGATATACAAGTGGTCAATAAGCACATGAAAAGATGCTCAACATCACTTTTCATTAGAGAAATGCAAATCAAAACCATAATGAGATATCATTTCACACCCATTAGGATGGCTACTATCAAAAAAATAATAAAATAAATAGCAAGTGTTGGTAAAAATGTGGAGAAACTGGTACATCTGTTCACTGTTGGTGAGAACATAAAATGGTGCAGCCACTATGGAAACGGTGTGGTGGTTCTTCAAAAAAAAATTAAAGGTAGAACTACCACATGATCTAGCAATTCCACTTGCGGTTATATAGCCAAAATAACTGAAAGCAGGTCTCTAGATATTTGTGCATCCATGTTCATAGCAGCATATTCAAAATAGCCAAAAGGAAGAATCAACTCAAGTGTCCTTTGATGAATTAATGGTAAATAAAATGTGTTACATACACAATGGGATATTATTTAGCCTTATGAAAAGAAAATCTACAATATGAATGCTGCAACATCAAACATGCTATGACACAGGAATAATCAAATTCATAGACAGAAAGTAGAACAGTGTTTGCCAGGGGTTGAGGGAGAAGGGAATGGGAAGCTATTGTTTAATGGGTACAGAATTTAGTTTCAAAGATTAAAAGATTATCTATCTGCAGATGGATAGTCATGGTGATTGTACACAGTATAAATGTACAATAATATAAGGCAAATGAAGTGTACACTTAAACATGGTTAAGATGGCAAATTTTATGTTTTGTGTTTTTTACCACAAATTTTTAAAAACCATAAAAAGAGTTATCGATTGATCAGAAATTTTTAAGATAGACAACAGCTAAAAAGTGGATGACATCTGATTGGTAGAAATAAAGTCAACCACATTCCAAAATTGCTGGAGAAAATTACTGCAAATCCACAAAAACTCAAAACTCAGAAGTAATACAAAAATCAATGAGGTATTTCTAGAGCAATCTTTATGAGCCTAGGCCACTCATATTCATAGTAGCACCCTCTCCCATGTCCTAATCTCTAGGGATGCACAGGCATTTTCATCCATAAGCTAAAAACCAAGAGCTGCTCTCTTTAAAAAAAAACAGTAATAATGATTATAATAATAATAAACATAAAGAATATTCACTCTCCACAGTAAATTAGGAAATGCAAATCCAAACAGGGAGAGATTATTTTTCCACAATTAGCTTTGTCAGAATTTAATCATTAATTCAGTGGATGTCGAAAAACAGCTCCTCCAACATACTAGCATAGCCTTGATGTGGCAACTTCATAGCATCTATCAAAATTTAAAACAGAATACTCTTTGACTCAGCCATTTTACTTCTAGTTATTGACCACAGATAAATATTCACATATACACATGCATTAGTATGTTTACTGTAGCACCGCTTATATAATAGCAAAGAGCTATACACTAAATTCACAGCAGTAAGAAAATGAATAAATAAGCTACAATACATTTATTAAATGGAATGCCATGAAGCAGGTTGTTTTAAACTGCATATCTCATGTACTGACATACAAAGATGTCTATAACTGAGGTTAAAAGAAAGAATTCTAAAGCCAACTACAGCAATCAATTCATATCCAGACTTTCAATCACTTTTTGTAACTTTGGACGTTTCTTTTACCTTTTTCTTCTTGTGAACAATAATCTTGTATTTTACTGATTCTTAATACACATTTCTTCTAAGATTAGGACATGTCTTATAATAAACAGAATTTTAGATTCCCAAATATCAGTAATGACCTGTTTTAAAAAATCAATGAACTCAAAATCACTTATAATGAAATGGTAACAGCTGGGATTCTCTTTGGAATTAAAAAAAAAAAAATCTCTTAAAGCATGCTACCTAATTTTCAAGTGTAATGGGTTTTTTCATTGGTTCTGAATACAACTAAACTGGTGTCATTTTTCCTTATTTCCTTTTTTAAAATATATCTTTTTTTTCCATTCACATATTATTCTCATATATTTGTTGGGCTTTGAGATCTACAAACTCACACTACTGGTAAATATCATGTACTAAAATGCATTCAAATGGTACTATACTTTAAAAGGTACTCATTATTTGAAAAGAAAATTCTATCTAGTTATTTCTGAGTACATATTAAAAAAAGTAGTATCTTCCTCATATATTTTGTGCTCTTTTCTAACATAGGCTAGTCTAAAACTATAAGACACTGAAATAAGCGACAAAAGTCACAGTTAAACTTATATATCAACCAAGACCTTTAAACTCTCTAATTTGTATAAGTATTTTACTTTGTGATCTTCCTTAACAATTAAAACAAGTATGTGTTTCAGTATTGTGGCTTACTGGAGCACACTGAAAATTATTTCAATCACTTTAAAGTTCTGATGCTATCAGCAAAACATATTACATGCAAATGATTTGGTCATCTTATCTGATTAGTAACTTTGTACAACAGAATCTCATAGTTTTAGCTTTAATGTAATATATTAGATTTTGAAAGCATTCTAATATACAACTATTTTGGAATAAACATTTTATTTCTATAATAAAAAATTTAACATGAAAACTATCTTGTGTTTTTGTATGTTCAAATTCACACAGAAAAAGAGAATAGTAAAGGCCAAAATACCAATTTTTAACATATCTATTAAGTGACATGAATTTTACAATGATTCCATTCTTTGTTTCCCTTTTTACCATAGATTCCAAAGACTCTAAACACCATGACCTAAAATATTTTTTTTAATCTTTATTACTTACTTGAAAAAATGAGATTTGAGTTTTTGAAAGTTCATACACCCAAGAAATAACATGGTTCATAACAATTTGAAAATAAAAATACTATTTCTTTCTAATAATCACCAACTTTTGAAACTCATATTTTACTAGGATCTCAATATTTATTTTAAAAAGGAAAATCGAACACTACTGGTCATAAAGTAAAAAACTATTTCAAAATCTTTTTATAAAAAAACAGAAAAAAAACTGACAAAAATGACACTTAAAAACGGTGATGCTATGAGTTTGACCAATATTTATAGTTCCATACCTGATGAGCAGAAGAGACAGAATAGTATAGTTTAAGATTATACATCAGATTTTCATAAATTTATAAGGGTTCTTTTTCTGTAGATACAACTTTGCAGTCAGCAAATGAGAAAGCAATAGGCAGAGAGAAACCGGAGACTATGATAAACATTCCTCGTCTGTTTTATCGAATCTAGAATATTCTTAACAAAATTTCCCAGAAGCACTAAAATTTTAGAAAAATTTACATATCTCATTTCACTAACAGATCTGTGTGTGTATATATATACACACACGCACATATATATATATGTAATATATATTACATACAGTTCCCTTTGTAGGTATTTCAAAAACTCACCACAGAATCAGAAGAATACTACATCCAACTAAAATGTTTCTGCACAGCAAAGAAAATTATCTCCATAAGAAGAGATGAAATACTGCCATTTGGAACAACGTGAATGAACCTCGAGATAATCATGCTAAGCGAAAAAAGCCAGACGGGAAAAGTTTAAAACAACATAACACTTATATGTGGGATATAAACCTAAAAGCAACAAATAAACAAGACAAACAAGCAGAGACTCATGGACATGGACAAAAGACTAGTTGTTATCAGAGGGTAGGAAGAAGAGGGGAGTGGGGAGGTAGATGGGGTAAAAGGGGTCAAATATGTGGTGACAGAAAGAAATCTAA
>NW_011888820.1:3392400-3455570 GCF_000151845.1 Pteropus vampyrus
GAGGAGTGGGAGGCTAAGAGAAAAAGGAGAAATACAAACTAGTAGTTACAAAATAGTGTTGGAGTTGTAGAGGAAGGACAGCATAAGGAAATAGTCAACAGTATTGTAATGGCTATGTGCAGAGCCAGATGGGTGATAGAGTAATCACTTCATAAACTATATAAATGTCTAACCAATGTACTGTATACCTGAAAAAAAGATCTTGAAGAATCAAATTTTTAACAAAAAAAAGTACTTATCTGCAATGGAATATTACTCAGCAATAAAAAAGAATAAAAATCTTAAGCAATTGTGACAACACAGATGGGCCTACAGAATATTATGCTAAGTGAAATGGCTCAGACAGAGAGACAAATACCATATGATTTTACTCATATGTGTAATCTAAAGAACAAAATAAATAAACAAACAAAACAAACAGAATCATAGATACAGAGAACAAACTGATGGCCTGTGGGGAAGGGGGTTAAAGGGCTGGCTGAAAAAAGTAATGGGATTAAGAAGTACAAATGGGTAGTTGTAAAATAGTCATGGGGATGTAAAGTACAACATAGGGAATATAGTCAATAATATTAATAACTATGTATATAGTTCCAGGTGGGTACTAAACTAATTGGGAAGGATCATTTTGTAAATTATATAAATGTCTAACCACTGTGTTTTACATTTGAAACATAAAAAAAATTGAATGTTACCTCTAATAAAAATTTTAAAAAATAAAATATTATGCTGTTTTTCTTACTACGAGGTCTAGAAATGTTAATTATGCAACATTATCACTCTCTTACTCTTCTTCAGAAATCAGAATCAACTAATCTCTACTCTAGCCAACTAAAACTTTTTAAAAACTCATATGCATAGCTTTTTCCTTTCATAAAAGTTATTTCTTCAAATAGTCTTTAACACTTCCTATACCATTTCTCTGGACAGTTAAAATAACTTTTAAAAACAAAGGCTTTATACCCAGTCCACATGGCAGCAACTACACATTCTAGTCTGGTTTCTGTTTTACTTTACTATAAACTATGTTTATTTGGTGGAATTACTATTCAATTGAAATATCTATTTATCTCTGCTTCCTATTTTCTCATTCATCCCCTAATATTTCCTGAGCTCTTGCATGTATGTAACAGGCACTGTTCTGGGCACTAGAGAAATTAAATAGAATATTTGCCTTCAAAAAATTAACAGCCACTGGGGATACAAGGATGAACAAGAGACAATCTCTCAATTGCCATGCAGTCTACAAAAACAAAGGCAAATAAATGGGCAATTATTACAGCATGTAGTAAGTCCTTGTGGTAGAAGTAAGTTGTGGGTGTTATGGAAATACCTGGAAAAAAAACTAATCTTCCAGAGGCATGTCAAGGAAAGCAATTAGAGAAAAGGAAGTTGAAAGCTGAACCTGCAGAACAAATATAAGTTAGAGAAATATATGTGGTATGAACAAGAATGTCATGTAAAACCAAAAGGTAAGAGAATTCATGCAGAAGTCAGAGAAAGACAAGAATCTATTATTAGTGGACAGAGTTCAGAGGGCAACTGAAGAGAGATGATGCTGTATACTACAAGTTCTACATGCAATATTAGTTCAGCTATATTCCATTTACACTAAAATCATAAGGTTTAAAAAACTGAATGGTTCTCAAGTATTTTTTACAACTGCATATGAATCTACAATTATCCCAACATAAAAAGTTTAATTTTAAAAAGCTAGGTGATAAGTTTGTTCTTTTTGTTCCTTAGATTCCACATATAAGTCCCAGGGATGGAGAGCACAGCATAGAGAATGCACTTAGCATTAACGTATTGGCTAGGTAGAGAGCTAGAAGAGAGAAACAACAATTAGAGAGAATCGCTTTACAAACTATTTAAATGTCTAATCAATGTGCTATATATTTGAAACTAATAAAATAAAATCTAATAAGTAAATAAATAAATAAATACTAGGTGATACATTTTTAAAGTAGATTAGGATTAAATTTTTGAACATATCAGTAAAAAATACTTCGACTTCCTGATTCCGATAATTTTACAAGGGTAGGAAATTTAAGTAAGAAATTAATATTCATAAAGAAATTTAATTTAACAATAGAAAATATATAGTGTTTATATTTAAAATGTGTTAATCTATTCCAGATTTTCGACACAAAAGGAAAGAGTTAGGGAAAACTAATTTGAAATTGCTATTGTTAGCAAAAATTTCTTCTGACAGGTTGAATAGCCAGCTAGATGGTATAAAGAATGAGGGCTCCCGGATCTGCCACTTACTTAACCTCCTAAGAGGCTTGAAACTTAAAATTTGTAATAACAACATTTGATCTTCTAAAAATTTGTGTCAGAATGTGAGATACAATGATGAACTCTAAATAAAGTTGATCCAAAGGCCTAGTAAAACAAGTCACAGAGATTTCTTGTTCTAGATAACTGGCACAAAGTTTGGGGCTACTATAAATAAAACTGTTATGAACATTCATATACAAGTGTTTGTGACATTAACTTTCATCTCTTGGGTAAATACCTAGGAGTGGAATGGCTATATCCCATGTCAGATGTAGGTTTAACTTTTTAAGAAACTGACAAACTATTTTCCAAGGTGGTTGTATCATTATACATTGCCACTAGGAGTATATGAATGTTTCAGTCACTCTAGAGCTTGGCCAATACATGATGTGGACAATCCTTTTCATTTTAACCATTCTAATAGGTGTGTAATGTATCGCACTGTGGTTTTATTTGCATTTCTCTAATGACATAATTTTAGGCATATTTTCATGTGCATATTTGCCATTCGTCTATCTTTGGTGAAGTGTTCAAAACTTTTACTCATTTTTTAATTGAGATGTTTGTTTTCTTATTATTGAGTTTTTGAAAGTTCTTTGTACATCCCAAATACAAGTTCTTTATATATCCCAAATACAAGTTCTGTATGTATCCCAAATATAAGTCCCAAATACAAATCTATTCTTTGCAAATATTTTTTCTCAATCTGTGTTTTGTATTTTCATTCTCTTAAGAGTGTCTTTTGAAGAGCAGAAGTTTCTAATTTTGATGAAAGTCCAAATCAATTTTTTTTTTAATGGATGATGTTTTTGGTGAAATCTTAAACGAACCCAAGATAACAAAGAAAATTCCTCCCAGGGCTCTGGCCTTTCTCTCACAGGTACCTCCTACAAATGACAAGCCAAGAAAAATTCACCTCATATAAGGTTAAGTAAATAAAAAAAGAAAAAAGAAAAAAAGAAACCAGCACAGAATCCATACAAAGCTATTACCAGAAAATTAAGGAGAAAAATGAATAGGAAAAACAAACGACAAGGGAATAATTTAACATCAAGCAATAAATCACAGTATATTCATATATGAAATAAATACAAGGCAACTAAAAACGAATGAGGGAGCTCTTTATATACAGATACAGAACAGGTCCTAAAACACATTGTTGAATGAAATACCAAGTATCTATCCTATCTGCAAGAACTATAGTGGGGCTGACTAATTGTTTCCCAATTTTTACATGTGGAATTACACTCCAATCTGGTATAGTAAAGAGACAAGGACAGGAGTAAAATGACCAGAGAGTGGGCAGTAAGGGATTTAATTTCTTCATTTTAAGTGGAGACATATCTTGAAGATAGCATAGATACTTGTTAAATGAAAAAAAGCAAAGAGGAGAAAAGCAGGTATCTACCACCAATCTAAGAAAGGGGAGAATATGTATATATTTAGTTGCATATAAAAATATCTAGAAAAATTCACAAGAATCTTGATAATACCGGTAACCTCTGAGAAGGGAAACAGTATATGGGCATAAGACTTTTCACGGTATACTCTCATATCTTGACTTTTCAGCCACATGAATATATATTACTTTTATAAAATACTAAATTACAAAAAAAGAATATGATAGTTTTTTCAGTAATTATTTATAGTGATGCAAGAAAGTGATTAAATCATGGTTTTCTGAGATTAAAATGTATCCCTTAAAAAATACAATTTTTCAGGAAATGAAGAACTTTACTCAGCTTTCTATTAAAATTCAAGATCCTCTAGCTTCAAAAATAAATGCTTCATTCTGTTACTAATTGATAATAGCATGATGCAAAGTACAATCTATTAACTAAGAAAAAGTTAATTGAAATAGGCAAGTGCCAGTTAACAAAAGTAATTAAATGCTATTATATACATTATCATAAATAATACTTGGTAGGTATTCACTTTAAGCCAGGAGCTATGCTAAATGCTTTACATGTATTATCTCATTTAAATCTCACAACTATCTAGTAAGTAAATGCTATCATTATTTCTAGTTAAAATGGCCATTTTCCAAATGAGAAATCTAAGAGCAGAAAAGTAACTTGCCATGTCAAACAGCAAGAAAGTTGTGGAAGCAGGTATAAAGCCAGCCAGTCAGACAATAGGGCCTGGACTCGGACACATTATGCTGCACACCTTGTCCTCCACATTTCATTACACTAAGTATAATAAAGTTCTAAGCAGATAGTCTTCTATATACTCTTCAGTAATTTATATTTTATAAAGTCTCAAATTCTTAGACTTTGAATTCATTCAAGTTTCTATATATCTTTGAAAACTGGTGGACTTTACTTTTTAGACAGAATGCAATCCTAAGAATGTAAATTAAAGCAAGTCAACAAAATGTAAAATCCTGATTTCACAAGTTTTGTGCCCAAATTACATGAATTACTCTTTAATTCAGAAGTTGAATAAATGCATAGGTAAAAAATTGTTTTCAAAATGTGTATAGTTTACTATTAAGTAGGTAAAAAAAAAAAAAAGCAAAAATATGCAGAGGGCTAAATGTGAAATTCAGGTTAAAAAATTTCTTATATATTTAGATAACAATTTTATTAATGATGAGATCTCATTAGTAATGTCTAGGTGCAATAAAAGAGATTTTTTAAATCTGTCATCTTTCTTTTGACTAAATATGGCTAAAATTTTTCATTTGTATTCAGGATATTTTCCAAGTTTATACAAAATTATCCTAATTTTTAAAAATTATTTTTATTGGTATGCTAAGATATTAGAAGGTCGACTATTTCTTAGCCATCTGTTTCCACCCCACAACCCACATTATTTCATAAAGAGAGGCAGTTTTACCCACCATGCCCGGTAATTGAGTCACATAATCATACCAGTTGCCAAACTATACCAAGCATATCTGCTATGAAAATAGCTCTTCTTTCTCTGAATTAATTGTGTCCACTGGGCCAATTTAATGTAGTATTTCTCCAATGTTACCTTTGCCAACTGTGACAGCTGTTGCAAGAAAGTCTATGATACATACACTGATGCTCACAATATGTATCTACTCTCAATTGTGGCAATGCAAAACATTTCTGAATAATGTACTCCTCTGAAGGAATGCAAGCAATTAGAGGCTTAAACACCATCAATATCATAATATGGCTCACTAGAAGTTACAGTAATTATTATATACAAACACATTTTTATTTCATGTCAGTAGATGCTTACACATATGACCACAACCCTGTAAAGCATTGGATCAAGGCATTAGTATTCAATAAATAAAATGCATTACAAACCTTACTCCAAAGTGGCTGAAGTAAACAGGATGACTAAAAGCTTACTAATGATTGAATTAAGACCAAACTATCCTCCGCTCAAACTTCTCTTAAACTCAAGCATCCAGACAATAAAACAATCTAGCTCAGTGCTATCTAATATAAATATATTTCAACCTACATAGAGAACATTAAATTTTCTAATAGTGATATTTCAAAAGAAAAACAAAAAAGGTATAATTAATTTTAATAATTTATTTAACCAAAAAGATCCAAAGTAAAAATTATTTTAACATGTAATCAGCATAAAAATTATTGAGATTTTATATTATTTTCTTAAAACTAAGTCTTTAGAAGCCACTGTATATTTTATATATACAGAACATATTAATTAGGAGGCTAAATTTTAATCGTAAATATGTAATCGGTAGATTTTACCAGTTAAGAGTTTGAAAAGTAATTCACATATCTAAGTTGTTCTAAACATACTTCAAAGTTTTCCAATAATATATTCATGTACCACACAAATATATTTCTTGACAAAACTGGTCATCTTTTAAAATCATAGCTTTAATTCAGAAGCAAAAGCACATTAGTTTATAAAAACTATGTTTATTGAGTAAATTCACTAAATCTTGTGTCGACTCAGTTTTATTAATGTCAAATTCAAGAGATATTGCATAAATTGAAAAATAACTTTAAATTTATCAATATCAACAAAGCATCCTTCAATTGTTTCTTGTAGTTTCCTTTACACGAGCTTCAAATTTACCTAATTCGTATAAATGGTGATAATGGTGAAAAAACTTAAATCACAATGACATTATGTGTTGTTTTTGATTGCTGAACACTGGCAAACATTTTGACCTAGAGTTAACAGTACAGAAAATTCTCTGTAAAATTCTTCTCCTATGCAAACAACAATACTGACAAATAACACAAAATGATTTCATTCATTGTCCTATACTTCTATCGAAAGTTCCACCATTAGCCAGTATTAACTCATAACATTTGTATATATATACAGAATTGGTTTTAACAATTGTATACAAGAAAATTTTTAGAGACTATTTTAGAAAACCAAGACACAAATATTTTCAATATATATCATATGCTGAAATGAAGCAATAAAGAAAATATTATTTTTCCTGAAAATTCCAATAAATCTTAATTTTTGATCTACATAGCTGAGGCACTGTCCACATGAAATAAACTAATTTTTTCAAATTTAGTTGAAATTCTTCTTTCACAGATTTGAAAGTATCAAAAAATATCTATACTGAGTTCAATTTTTTAGGTTACAAATTGACAAATTTTCTTCCTTTATTTGAGCTTACTTAGTTAATTGGGTAAAAAATATACATATTACATGACATCTAAAAATAAATAAAAGTACCTAAAATTTTTCAAAATTTGAATCAACTGATATTTGATATTGTGGGAAAGGTGTTATATCCTATGAGCAACTGTAGGGTGGCTGAACTGAAAATCTTTCATTTTTCTGTAAAATACCTTTTTCTAACAAAATATCCACAACAAAAATAATAATTTCTTTTACCATCTCACCATCTGAAAATGACTTACAAAGGATCATGTAAGTTTTTAAAAACCTAAGAAATCTAACAGAAACTTACTGCAAATAAGTTAATTTAGAAAGGTCTCTGGAAAATAGGGTTAATATACAAAACTGAATTGTATTTCTATATATCAGCAACAAACAATTAGAAAATTAATAAAAAAAATCATTATAATAGCATCAAAAAAATGAAATATTTATAGGTTTAACAAAATGTGTATAAGACCTAAACACTGAAAACCATGAACTTGCTAAAAACAAATTAAGGAAGAAAAATAAATAGAAAGATATAGCACATTGTATTGGAAGACTCAATTTTGTCAAGAGGTCAATTCCTCCAAAATTGACCTACATATGTAATGCATCCAAATCAAAATTACAGCAGGTGTTTTGATATAAATTGACAAGAGGATTCTAAAACTTACATGAAATGCAAAAGACTGGGAATCAATTTTTAAAAAGAACAAAGCTGAATGACTTAAACACCAGATTTCAAGATGGCTCTTAAAGCTACTGTATTCAGGACACTGTGTCAGTGTAAGGAAAAGCATAGACCAATCGAACTGAATATAGCATCCAGAAATTGGCCTACACATACAGGTTTAACTGATCTTTTTTAAGGATGCTAAGGTAATTTAGTGGAAAAAAAAAAGATAATCTTTTCAACACATGGTGCTGGAATAAGTGGTAGGTTTTCATATGGAAAAAAATGAACCTCAACTCTTACCTCACACTTACGAAAATTAATTCAAAATTGACCATCGTAAAGGCAAAACTACCTGGAATTAGAATGGTCACCTTTAGGTTCCTTGTTTATAACTTGGGACTGTTAATACTTATTCAACCACCTTACAATGTGCTCAGACAGTGAAATTATACAATGCATGCTAAATTACTTTCTACCATGCAATAATATCTATAAAGATGTCAATGATTATTAATATTAAAAAATAAGAATGATTGTTAAATATAAATAAATTAGGATTGAGTAACATTCACTCAGGAGTTCTAAAGGGACTTATATGTGAAAATATCCAACTATAAGCTAAAATATTTAACAGCCACTAAGAGGATTCAAGAATTTTTCATGTTATTCAAAAAGAAGGCTCCAAGGGTGTTCTAGGAACTACAAACCAGTGAGAAAACAAGAAACATTTCTCATCACAGGTTGGAAATATTTCCATATTAAGTAAGAATAATTTCTAGTCATAAAAAGCAATAATATTTCTACAAAGGGAATTCATGCTTCCCTAGTTCTTCTAGAAAGCAAACATTATGTTGCATGTGAGCTTATCATATTGCATGTAGGTCAGATCTTTCATTTTCAAATGGAAAACATGAACCCAGAAGTGGTTAAAGATAAAAACATCTAGAAAAATAAGAGCCAACAGAAGATGTTACCTGCTAATAAAAATCACATAGGATATAGATAATATGAACACAAAATGATTCAGTAGAACGAAAAGAAATTCTTTAACACTCAGAGATGGTCTGAGGAAAAAATAAAAGGAATTAATGTTATAAAATATATGGTAACATAGGAAGTTCATTATTCCAATTATTCTGGCTAAAAATAAAAGTATAAGCCATGTCAGAAGCATAAAGTAAATGAATTAATTATCTGTATATTCAGGGTAGTCTGATTTCTTAATTGGCATTTCAGGGCTCATATACAGGAGAGGCTACATTCCAGACAACAGGTCAGCTGAGCACAGCCTTCTACCCATTGCTGCAAAAGTGCCAGCTATGTACAAAAAGCTCTTGGACCCTCCAGTCCAAACCAACTATTAGATGAAAACCACCAAGTGACTTCTGTCAACACCAAGTCAAACTATGATTGAATTCTTGACCAACAAAATCATAAAATACAATAAAATGGTTGTTCTTCTAAGATATTAAGTTTCGTGAGATTTTGTTATGTAGTATATGAGGGATCCTCAAGATCACCCACAGAATCAGTGATTCCCTAAGACTGGAAGAACTCAGCACATAGACAAACTTATGGCTAAGACTTATTACAGCAAAGAATACAAAACAAAATCAGCAAAGGGAAAAGACAGGTGATACAGTCCAGAGGAAACCAAGTGGAAGCTTCTGAGTCCTCAACTAGTGAAGTTGCATAGGATGCACTGAAAACCTCCAGCACTGAACTGTGACAACCAGTGTGAAGTGCTGTCTACCACAGAAGCTCATTAGAGACACAGTGCCCAAGGTATTTATTTATTGGAGCTAAATCCTACAGGTACCCTCTGCCCTGCGCATTCCAAATTTCAGACTCTCAGAGAAAAGCAGGTGTTCACTACATATATACCGTTTGCACAAATAATTTAAGCACAATGAGCCTCTCTTATTACTTAGAAGTTTTATATCTGTGTAGGAAACTGCTTACCATTCACATTCCCAGATGCTAGCAATTTTATAAGTATTCTTGTTTCTAAGGCTAACAGTCTCAACCCTATGTTAATTGCATTCTGTGCATGTAGCAACAGATAACTGGAGCAACAGCCACATGTCACTGTCAAAAATATATTAGGCTATACAAACCATTGGCCTGACCTGAACTAAAGTGATATATCTCCTGTTCCTTTGAAATTTTTAAATTAAGTAGTTAAAAGGAATCAGTATGTAAAACAAAATGAATTATTTCTTTTTTGAAATATGCATCATTGAAAAAAACGATTAAAATTACTATTTAAAATTTTTTTTTATTTTTTAATAAAACATTCAATATTATTTTATATTGGTTCCAGGTGTAAGCACAGTGGTTGGACATTTATATAATTTACAAAATGATCCTCCTCAATTAGTTTAGAACTCATCTGGAACTGTACATAGTTATTAATATTACTGACTATATTCCCTATGCTGTACTTTATACATCCCCATGACTATTTTGTAACTACTCATTTGTATTTTTTAATCCCGTTACCTTTTTCAGCCAGCCCTTTAACCCCCTTCCCAACTGGCCATCAGTTTGTTCTCTGTATCTGAGTCTGTTTGTTTTGTTTGTTCATTTATTTTGTTCTTTAGAGTCCACATATGAGTAAAATCATATGGCATTTGTCTGACCCATTTTACTTAGTATACTATCCTGTAGGCCCATCTGTGTTGTCACAATTGCTTAAGATTTTTATTCTTTCTTATTGCTGAGTAATATTCCATTGCATATAAGCACTTTTTTTTGTTAAAAATTTGATTCCTAGATTTTTTTCATTATTTTTTTAATTAGTTTGAGGTATACAGTACATTGGTTAGACATTTACATAGTTTATAAAGTGATTACTCTATCACCTATCTGGCTCTACACATAGCCATTACAGTACTGTTGACTATATTCCCTATGCTGTCCTCTACATCCTCATGACTATTTTGTAACTACTAGTTTGTACTTCCTTATCCTTTCACCTTTTTCTCTCAGCATCCCAACCCTCCTCCCCTCTGGCGGTCACCAGATTTTCCTCTGTATTTTTGAGTCTGTTTTCATAGTTTGTTCCTTTTGTTCCTTAGATTCTGCATATAAGTAAAATCCTATGTTGCCTTTCTTCTTTATCCAATTGTCTGTTAATGGGCACTTAAGTTGTTTCCAAATCTTGGTTATTGTAAATAGTATTGCAGTGAACACAGAGTTGCATGTATCTTTTGGAATCAGTGTTTTGGGTTTCTTTGGATAAATACAGAGAAGTGGAATTGTTGGGTCATAAAGGAGTTCCGTTTTTAATTTTTTGAGAAACTTCCAAACTGTTTTCCACAGTGCCTGGCTATACCCATTTGCAGACTCACCAACAGTGCACGAGGGTTCCCTCTTCTCCACATCCTTGCCAACACTTGTTTTTTGATTTATTGATGATAGCCATTCTGACGGGTGTGAGGTGATCTCTCATTGGGGTTTTAATTTGCATTTCTCTGATGATTAGTGATGTTGAGCATCTTTTCACATGTCTATTGGCCATCTAAGTCCTCTTTGGAGAAATCCCTATTTGGGTCCTCTGCCCATTTTTTAATTGGATTTTTTTTGGTGTTGAGTTGTAAGAATTCTTTATAAATTTTGGATATTAACCCTTTATCAGATGTATCATTGGCAAATATCTTCTACCATTCAGTAGGTTATCTTGTTTTGTTGATGATTTCCTTCGCTGTGCAAAAGCTTTCCAGTTTTATATAGTCCCATTTATTTTTACTTTAGTTTCCCTGGCCTGAGAAGATATATTAGAAAAAAAAAAAAATAGTACTATGAGGAATGTCAGAGAGTTTACTGCCTATGTTTTCTTCTAGGAATTTTGTGGTTTCAGGTCTTATATTTAAATCTTTAATTCATTTTGAGTTTATTCTTGCATATGGAGTAAGAAGGTGGTCCAGTTTAATTTTTTGCATTTATCTGTCTAGTTTTCCAGAACCATTACCCCACTGTATATTCTTTCCTCCTTTATCATAGATTAAATTACCATATAGGCATGGATTTATTTCTGGGGTCCTTATTTTGTTCCATTGATCTATATGTCTATTTAAATGCTAGTATCATGCTGTTTTATTATAGCCTTGTAGTATAGTTTGATATCAGGTAGCATAATACTTCCCATTTTCTTCTTTCTCAAGATTGCAATAGCTATTTGAGGTCTTTTATGGTTCCCCATAAATTTTAGGATTACCCGTTCTAGTTCTGCAAAAAATGCCATTGGCATTTTGATAGGGAATGCATTAAATCTATAGATTGCTTTGAGTAGTATGGACATACTAACAATGTTACTTCTTCCTATCCATGAGCACGGTATATGTTTCCATTTACTTGTATCTTCTTCAATTTCTTTCCTCAATGACATAATTTTCCAAGGTCTTTTACCTCCTTGATAAAATATATTTGTAGGTACTTTATTTTGATGCAACTCTAAATGAGATTGTTTTCTTAATTTCTCTAATAATCATTTGTGTATAAAAATGCAACAGATTTCTGAATATTAATTTTGTATCCTGCCACTTTACTGAATTTATCAATTCTAAGTTTTTTTAGTGGAATCTTTAGGGTTCTCTATATTTGTATCATGCCATCTGCAAATAATAACCGTTTAGGGGTAGAAAAAAGATGGCGTAGATAATAGAGGCTCTGTTCATCTCTCTGGCAACCAAATCAAAGTTGTGATGATATAAGGAGCAGCAACAAGGGAAAATCACCTGGATTCTAGATGAACAAGCCATACAACTAGGGAGAAATCCAGGAAATCACCCTGCAATGGCAGAAGGTAGGATGAGGTGAGGACATGGGGCTGCCCAGTCTCAAGCAGCTGAGTGAGATAGAGGCTGCTACAGTGGCCGAAGCCTCTTTAAGGGGTTGTGTTCGCGAGCAGATTTTTGTAGTGACCTGCTTGCTCTGAGGTGCCGATTCGGCTTCGCGCAGGGGGCACCACGGATTTACAGGGAGACATTGTTTGAGTGAGGGCCTAGACGAGACTCGCTCTATACAGAAGTGCCAAAGTATCCACTGTTCCCTGTTGAGCCCTCCCACTACCAGTGCACCAGACACAGAGCCACCATAGCCAAGAGGTCATAAAACTGGATAACAGAGATCACTCAGCCCACAAGATTCCCTAAAACCCTGCCTCCCCCAACTATCGGCTCCACCCAAGCCACATCCAGGTATATCCTCAGCGAATCAGGTGCTCCTTGCTGAGCAGTGCCTAGACTCACACTGGAAGCAACTGGCCTCAGTTTCTGGCATGGCCTTTGAAGGCAACTATAAGCACAGCATCTGTGGATTGCTCGCTGAATCTTAAGAGGTGGCCCTGGAGGGGTAGAGGCTTGGGCTAAGTTTGGCCTGCAGCTGAACCCCTCTCAGGACTGTGCCACTGGACACCTACTTCACAAATCCACACTAATAAGACTGAGAGACTGAGGAGCTTTGCTTAGTACATAGAAACAGACACGGAAAGGCAGCCAAAATGGGAAGACAAAGAAGCAGAAACTATATGAGAGAAGAGAACAGAGATTCAGATATAATGGAGTCAAGTAATCTAACAGATGCAGAGTTCAAAACACTGGTTATAAAGATGCTCAAAGAACTTTTGGGAAGTGTAGATAAATTCAGTGAGAACTTCAACAGAGATTAAAAAAAAGCATAAAAATGGAAATGGAAATTATAAAAGGGAACCAGTCTGAAATGAAGAACACATTATCTGAGATGAGAAGTATATGAAATGGAAAAAACAAAATGAATAAAGAAGAGGATCAAATGCCCTATCTAGAGGACAGGGAAGCCAAGGACACTCAATCAGAATGGCAAGAAAAAAGATGCCAAGACTATAAAAATAATTTAAGGAGCATATGGGACACTATTAAGGCTCCAAATATTCATCTGATCAGCATAACTGAAGAAAATCAAAATGTCGAACAGCTGTTTAAAGAAATAATGATGGAAAACGTCCCTAATTTGGTGAAGGAAATGGACATAAAACACCAGGAAGTTCAGAGAATTCCAAAAATCAGGGATCCAAAGAGGCCCACACCAAGACATATCATAATTAAAATGCCAAAGGTTAAATACAAAGAAAGAATATTAAAAGCAGCAAGAGAAAAACAAATAATTACATATAAGGGAAAACTCATAAGACTGGTAGCTGATTTCTCAAAAGAAACTTTGCAGGACAGAAGAGCTTGGCAAAAAATATTTGACAGGATGAAGACTCACATTATACAACCAAGAATAATTTATCCAGAAAAGCTATCATTTAGATTTGAAGGACAGATAAAGAGCTTCCCAGAAAAAAATAAGCTAAAAGAATTTGTCAGCACCAAGACAGTATTACAGGAAATGTTGGAGAGACTTTTTTAAGGAAAAAAACATGTATCCAAAACAGGAATAAAGAATGGTAACAACTACATTCCTATCAATAAGTACCGCAAATGGAAAAGAATTAAGTGCTCCAACTAAAAGATAGAGTGGATGACTGGAAAGGAAAACAAGACCCCTACATGTTGCCTACAAGAGATTCACTTCAGCTTAAAAGACACAGACTAAAAGGAAGGGGATGGAAAAAGATATTGCTTTGATGGACCTAGAAAGTATTTAAGTCAGACAGAGAAAGATAAACACTATGATTTCACTTACATGAGGAATCTAAGGAATAAAAAAAACAAACTAATCAAAAACAGACTCACAAATATAGTGGACAATTTGGTGGCAAAGAGAAGGAAGGGGGGTTTGGGGGGCTGGGAGAATGGGGTGAAGGGTTAAAGAAGTTCAAATTAGAGCTGATGGATGGTCACAGGAATGGGGAGCATAGCATAGGAAATGCAGTTAGCATTAATACATTGGCTAGGTGGAGGGTCAAGGGAGTGAGGGTGCAATTGAAGGGATCGTTTTATGAACTATATAAATGTCTAACCAATGTACTGTATACTTAAAACTAAATAATAAAAAAAAACTAAATTAAAAAAATGACAGTTTTACTTCTTCCTTTCCAATTTGGATGCCTTTTCTCTTTCTTGTCTGCTTACTGTGGCTAGGACTTCCAATACTATGTTGAATAAGAGTAGTAAAAGTAGACATCCTTGTCTTATTTCTGATCTTAAGGAAAATGCCTTTAGCTTTTTCCCATTGAGTACGATGTTAGCTGTGGGTTTGTCATATGTGGCCTTTATTATGTTGAGGTATGTTCTCTCTACTCCCACTTTGCTGAGAGATTTTATCACAAATAGATACTGGATTTTGTCAAATGCTTTTTCTGCATCTATTGATATGATCATATGATTTTTATCTTTCAATTTGTTAATGTGGTGTATCACAATTTATTTGCTGAAAATTAACTCTTAATTTCAGTCTTATAATGGTACATTTGAAGTCCCCCAAAGGTTGGCCCTGATATGAATTTATTCTGAAGAATATACATTATGCCATTTGAAAAGTAACAATTGAATGGTAAGTTGTTACTGCGTAAAAGAAAACTAATGTGCAATGTTACAATGAATCCTGATCAGTAAAGAACCAGAAGATAAATTTTTAAATCTAGTAAAGCCTGTCACCAAAACTTATGGTTATCATGAAAACCTGTAATCTGATTCAAAAAAATTTACAAATTGGTACTCAATTGCTCTAATTTTAATCACAAAAAATATCATTAAAAACAGTTTATAGTGTGAAAAGTTATCCTTATCCCCATCGCATACTTGATCTAGAAATATTTACTCAGTGAATTACACATACAGACACACACACTCAATCTTCATTATTTAGATTCTATATTTGTCAATTCACTTACTCAGTAAAATTAATTTTTAACTTCAAGATCAGTACTCTAGGTTTCAGGGTCAATTGCAAACATGCTCACACAACAGAAGAGTGAAAATTCTGAGTTGCCCAAAGCATACATTCCCAGCTGAGGTAGAACACAGTGACACTCTGCCTTCTAGCTTCAGCTCTCATATTGTAAACAAGTATCTCTTCCTCAGTGTATTTAGTGCCACATTTTGCATATTTTTGTGTTGGTTCTTGGTGATTTCACTATTTAAATAGGTCCCAAGCATAATGTTGAAGTGCTGTCTAGTATTCTTAAGCACAAGATGGCTGCAATGTGCCTAATGGAGAAAATATGTATGCTAGATAACCTTCACTCAGGCATGAGTTATATAGTGCTGTTGACCATGAGTTCAGTTAATGAATCAATGATATATGTTAAATAAGGTATCTGTAAACAGAAACACACATAAAACAAGGTTATGTACTGACTGACAAAACTGTTGCAAGAAACTAATTCTATATTTCCCCTAGGGGCAATGACTCAATATTCACTAATTTATTGTTAATAGCAATTTTATATAATCTAACTATCACAATAACAAGAATCAAATGTATATGAACTTCTTGAAATATATATATGTATATGTGTGTATATATATATATATACACACACACATATATATACAGAAAGTTGACCCAAATCATAAGTGTATAGCTCCATGAATATGCACAAAGTAAAAACACCCATGTAACTAGTATCCAAATCAAGAAACAAAATAAAACCAGAATCCCCATAAACATCCCATGCCCTTTTTCTGCCATTCTGCCCTCCCACCCCCACAAACAAAACTGACCTTTATCCTGACCTCTAAAACCATAGTTTTGCCAGTTTTAAACTTTACATAAATGGAATCACATAGACATACTTTTATGTCTGGTTTCTTTCATCAACATTATTTTATGAAACTCACTCATGCATATTACTCATGGTTGAGTTTTATTAGCACTGTAGACCATTCTATTGAATATACCACAATTTATTCAATTGTTGATGAGACTCAGAGCTATTACAATTAGCATTAATATGAACATTCTTGTACTTGTTACCTAATATTTTTCAAATGGTTCCACTTAAATTATATTAAATGCAAATATAAGAAGAGTTACTTATTGTCATATGAACATCCCTAAATCATTAAATGTAAACAAAATAATGCTGTAAAATTTCATGCAAGTTTAGCAGACATGGTATTATTATGAAGATAATGAGGGCAAAATTGTGGCAATGAACTGAATAAAGGACAGCTCAGTTTGTTGAAAAGAAAAATTTATCCTTCCAGAAACTATAGTCAAAATCTTGACATATAAAAAATATTAAGGATTTTGTTTTAAGATAGGCTGGATAACAGAGTTAATAGATTAAACAAAAATCAATGATAAAATAACTACTTAAATTTATTTTCTGCTGTACTTAGTAGCAGATGGTCTCAAAATCATTATCACTACCTAAGAATTTATATATTCACATATATTTCATATTCTCTCAGGATTTAACTATATTATAAAATATAATATATATAAATAAATTTATAATTATTTATAATAAAGATTATTAAAACTTCTAGTAACAACAGTTTAGATATTTTCTCCATAATTTTTTGCCTGTATTTTTTGGCAGTCACAAAACAATCAACAACCCTATAATCTCCCATTAAATCCCAAAATTCAAAACACTGAAAAAAAGGCAGAAGGATTCCAAGTGCATGTAAGTATATACATTACACGGTTAAGAGTGTTTGACAATCTAACATTGTGAAATGTTAAAGTATGTTAAAAAAAACATAATAAAGCAGCATTAAAACATTCAAATTTGGGGAAAAACAGATACTAGTTTCACAATCCTGACCAGTTTAGTTTTTAATAGTTTGATTTTTACTGAAAATCAAATTAAAACACAGAGACCAGAATGCCTGATATTTTCTCTAAAGCATATTATATTGCCTAAGACACATCTTTCATGTAATTGAAGAAAATGCTATATAATGGTATACAATACACTGGTGTATACCATGTGAATTTAAGCAAAGGAGATCTATTGCAACTAGTTAAATATTACAATGGGCTGCAGGTTGTGTCTGAGACCTGTCAACATAAATTAGAAAAGTTTTTAAGTGTGTCCTAACTGTCCATAAAGTAGATTATCAACTCAGATCATCAGGAGAGCAAACGACTTAATTATGAATTTTTATTTTTAGCACAAGCTAACTCAATTAAATCAGATGGTTCACTGTAATCTTAAATTTTTCTGAATGATGCACACTTAATTCTTTTCTATTGTTTCTATGTTTGGGGCAATTTACCATAAAACATTTTAATAATGTGTCTATATTATCATATAACAATACCTTTTCTCAGTTTATGCCATATCAATATATTATCACTGTGTCTAAGTGATCCTCTGAGAAACAAAATAATTTATGAAAATATAATTATTTAACTTGCTGATATACTGAACAGTGGAGAACTTCAAATGTGCTTATAACCACTTATCAAATGTTCAAAGGCAAAAAGAAAAAGTAGTACGACCTTTGTGTTGAACAGTACTTAAAACATAGTAGGGATCCAATAAATATTTATTAAATAAATGAAACAGAAGTAGGTACATATATGAGAATGTATAGTTAAAATTATAAAGTACATGAATATGTACTTTATATACATATAAAGTACAAATAATATATAATAAACTGGTAAGAGCACCCAGATTTCTATAAACCAAAGGATGACATCTTCGGGTGAAACTGAATATTTACAGTTAAATTTACAGTTACCTCTAAACATTTATCATAATTTTTCTTCAACATAATTATCTCAATGAGTCTTATTCACGCTTACAGAATATACATATTTAAAATGTTCCTAATCAGTGCAAAGTGTAAAAATAAGAAATATATTTTTTTCCTATCACAATCACTTCTGCAAGCATACATTTGAGAAAAGTAGACTTTATATCTGCTAGAACCTATAAATCTATAATAATTTTTGAGATATCTTCTATCATGTATACAAAAATGATTGCCATAAGAAACTTAAGATTTGGACTGCATGCAAAATTGTTAATATCAAAGGACCAGATGCTGTAAGCTTATAAATCATTAAAAAGTCACTGATACCCTTTTATGCCACATAAATAGATTATTGTATTACTGTATGATCTTTCTATATATTGACATTATATCCTTCAGGTACATATATATATATTATATCATATAATCAAAACCAGATTTTATTACTAATTAATCTTTGTTTTAACTTAGTCATTAATATATATTCAATATTATTAATTATAGTGAAAAAATACATCTCAAAACTGCAACTTTTTCACAAAAAATTTGGTTATTAATGTTCACTGTGCTAAGTGATAAAAACTTCAGTCAATATTCCTCCAACACAGTGACAACAATATTACCTAAAAGGTTTTTCTAGGAAGCAAATAAATTATAAATAGTTTTGAAAACTATAAATTGCTACACAAATAGTAAGGATTATCAGTGTATTTTCATAGGTACAAAGAATGTCAATAATAACTGAATTGGAGAAGATATTTGCAAACGACACCTCCAGTAAGGGGCTAATATCCAAAATATACAAAGAACTCATACAACAACTCAGCAACAAAAAAAACAAACAATCCAATTTAAAAATGGGCAAAGGAACTGAACAGACACTTCTCCCAAGAAGACATACAAATGGCCAATAGACATATGAAAAGATGCTCAACTTCACTAGCTATTAGGGAAATGCAAATCAAAACCATAATGAGATACCACCTCACACTGGTTAGAATGGCTATCATCAACAGGATAAGTAATAACAAGTGTTGCAAAAGTTGTGGGGGAAAAGGCACCCTCATATAATACTGATGAGAATGTAAATTGGTACAGCCACAATGGAAAATAGCATGGAGAGTTCTCAAAAATTAAGACTAGAATTACCATATGACCAAGCAATCACCCTTCTGGGTATTTACTCAAAAAATTTGAAAACATTTATCCATAAAGATATATGCAACCCAGTGTTCATATCACTATTACTCACGGTGGCCAAGACATGGAAACAACCAAAGTGCCCTTCAACAGATGATTGGATAAAGAAGCTGGTTACATATATACAGTGGAATATTACTCAGCCATAAGAAAAAAGGAAATACTGCCATTTGCGACAACATGGATGGATCTTGAGATTATCATGCTAAGTGATATAAGTCATTCAGAAAAAATTGAGAACCATATGATTTCACTCATATGTGGGATATAAAACTGAAAGCAACAAATGAACAAGACAAACAGAATCATGGACACAGACAACAGTTTAGTAGTTACCAGAGGGAAGAGGGTTAGGGAAGAGATAGATAAGGGTAAAAGGGGGTCCAATATATGGTGACTTTGGGTGGTGAACACACAATGCAATATACATATGATGTATTACTGAACTGTACACTTGAAAACTAATTTGATTAACCAATGTCACCCCAATAAATTAAATAAAAATAAAAATATATAACTGAACTTATGAGAAATGGACATTGTACACCATATTTACTAAGGAGAACTAAATAGCCTCCTGCTTGTTTTGCTTTAATTTCCTTAAAACAATAATTATATACTGCAATTTAGAAGGAATACTAATCACTGTTATGGGGTTAATAGGATTCTAAACAGTAACACTCAGTAATACTTGAGACTGCTTCAAAAAACTTTGAGAATACAGGTATGATCTGGTCCTCTGAAGCCTATTAGAATTATAAAGAAGAGAGTTAAGACTTCCAAATCTCTAGCTAACTCCCTAAAGCAGATTCTTACCACCTATATATTCTTTAAAAGTTGAGTACTAAAAATATATGTACCGTCATTATAAAGATGAAATCTCATCAAAAATAAAATTGAATTCCCCAGAAATGTAAAAGGTATAATGTACCAAAAAAAAAAAAATAGAATGTCTACCATCTCTAGCATAACCATAATCCTATCTATTAATGCATATCTTAAAATTAAGTAAAATAAAATAGTTAAGGATAAATAACATTTTGCCTTAAAATATAATTTATATTAGATAATTTAACATACATATTAGTATGAAATTATGTCACAAAGAACAGAGAATCAAAATCTCTAGATCTCCTTATTTAAGATTATAACCAACGTCTTTTAATGCACACTAGTGTCTATATTAAATTTAGGGTTACAGCAAAAATAGGATATTTGATTAAAAAGACATTTAAAACAATAATCAGATATCAATTTATACAATCACATTAGCAAAAATTAAAATGATAATATCCAGGACTGTTGAGAGTATGAGACCACAGATACTTCCATAATTGCTAGCAGAGACTAATCCGGCAATATCCTTCAAAATATAAAATGTACATACCTTTTGACCCAAAATTTGCTTCTAGAAATCAAATAAAAATTCTCAAATGTTCAAAAAGCTAATGTGTTCAAAGATGTTCATTCAAATATAGAAATAACACACCAAACATCCAATAAAAGTAAAGGTAAATAAATTACAATATTTATGTATTGTGCTCACATAGAAAAAAATCCACAATGTCAAGCAACCTCCACAGTAATATGTATAACACATGGATTTTTTAACACATGCATTTATGTAACATTAATGAAACATTTTTGTTTTTTAACCAGCTGCCATTAAGGGTTCTGCCTGCATTTAGGAAAATTCCTTACACAAAATAAGATATATAAAGAGGCAGTGAATCAAAAACATACCTAAATCTCTCTTGAATTTGGAAGTAGTGGCAAGTTGAAAAGCTAAAAGAAAATAGAGGATAAAAAGATAAACACACATGATGAGAGGAAGGAGGAAGGAAGGAGGAAAAAATATGGCAAAAGACAAAAACTGGGAGTGTGTGGAGAAAGAAAAGAATTATTAAACATTTAATTTTAAATAGTTCAACTTGTTACAACCCTTCCCCAGCCCCACAACTTCATCTACATATTCATTAGAATCTACTATATACACACATGAATGCTTTGTGTAAGTGATGTAAATTGCAGGAAAGGAGCAAAATTCCACATCTGGATAGACAGAAAGCTGAGAAAAGAGAATAAACATCCATAGGAGATAAGAGTACAGCAGATTTTCTTGCAGAAAACTTCCACAACATATTTGATAAGGAACATGAAACAACTTTATTTAAATCTCAAAAGATAAAGCAACCTCTGTTAACAATTGCATTTTATGTGTGTTTATAAATATTTGAGTAGATAATATGTATATACATGTTATGTACTTGAGTATATACATATATGTTTTCCAAAAAAATTCATTACCCACATTTGATTTGTTAAAATAAGTTTTCTTTTTTTTATTTCACATTGTAAATATCTAAGTTTCTCAGTCTTGCCCTTTTCTCTAAGGAGCTACTAACCACTGGAATTTCTGGTTTGTCTTTGAGAACACAGGCCCTCCTAATTAGCAATTGCTAGTGAAAGGAATCTCAGAAAGATAAGAAGAGATACTCAGGCTCTTTCTCCTATAGCTGCAGAGGACAGAATGTTCTGAGTCAAAAGGTCTGTCCAGATAGCATTCACAAGAACATCCTAGTCTAGCAGAGAGGTTGTGTATTAAGATACAGCTGTAATCATCCTTTTTCATTTTCCATGATAAAACTATCCTTACAAATGTTTACTTGAAACAAAGGAGTCTCTCAAGTCATCTGGATTCAAAGAATCTTAGTATGTCCTGTGACTCTAATCTGATTTTTAAAATCTGGTGTTTTAATTGGCTGTCTTGCTGAACCATAAAAACTTTAGCTCTTTCCATCCTTCATGCATAAAAGTAAAATAAGCTGACTTATCTGGTAGATTCTTTATCTTAAAAATAATGTATGTAAATTTTAAAATGAATTAATTGAATTTCATCAAAATTAAGAAATTCTGCACTTCTAAAGAGAATGCTAAAAGGATGAAAGGATAAGACACAGAAGAAGATAAAATATTTGCAAATCATATATATGATAAAGGGCTTGTATCTAAAACATATAAAGAACTCTGACTCAGTAAGAAAACAAAGAAGCCAATATAAAAATGAGCAGATCTGATGTATACACTTTACCAAAAAAGGTATATGGATGACAAGCCCATGAAAAGGTGCTCAGCATCATTAATTAGTAGGTAAATGCAAATTAAAGCCACAAGAGATATCCCTATACAACTATTAGAATGGCTAAAATGAGAAACACTGCCCATACCAAGTGTTAAGAATATGAAGAAACAAGATCTCTCATAAACTACTGACGGAAACGTAAAATGGTACAACTATTTTGGAAAACAGTTTGACAGTTTTCCAACACTGGCCCCACCCAAAAAAATTCAACATACACCTATCATATGATTCCAGGCATTCCACTTTTCAGAGAAAAGTATTAATACTTCTTGGTAAAAAGCAAGAAAAGTGAAAGCAAGGGAAAAGAAAGCATACAACCATACAAAGATTTGTAATGAATGTTCATGGCCACTTTATTTGTAATAGCCAAAACCTAATTGGTCATCAACAGATACCCAGATAAACAAAGTGTAGTATATCCACATAATGGACTACTACTAGGCAATAATAAGGAATGAATTTCTGATACACACAACAAGAATGAATTGCAAAATAATTATGCTGATTGAAAGAAGTTATACCCCTCAAAAAGCATATGACATATGGTTTTATTTACATAAAATTCTAGAAAATGCAAACTAATTGATAGTGACAGAAAGATCATTGGTTGCCCGAAAATGGGGAAAAGGAATTGTAAAGCTCAAGAAAATTTGGTAAGTGATGGTTATATATTATCTTCATTGTAGCGATGGTTTTTCACAGCTACATACATATGTCAAAACTTGGCAAACTGTACACTTTAAACGTGTAGATTATTGCATGAGTTAAAAAAATAAATCAGTGAAAAGAATTATACATTCTCAAAATAAATACAAGTCAATGATATATGAAATTTTTAAGAGGCCTTATGGGAAAAAAAGATAAGCATGTGGGGATTCATATAGGCATCTACGTACCAGAATGATCCGGACAATGGAACTGTGGTAATAATGTGTTTATTGGGCTACTTAATGACAAGTCAAAGATGTCAAAATAGACCAATTCACTATCCTGTGGGTAGGATAATGCAAATGATAAAGGACAATTCAAAATTATCATTGAACACTATGTATCTACCATTAAATAAGAGATACTTCAACATAGTGCAAAAAGCGAATGTGAAAAAATAAGGACAGCTAGATGTCACGTGAACTTCTAGATGTCACGTGAACTTCTACATCATTCTCTCCTTTGGTATCTACAGAAGGTACTATAACAAATCTTCATGGAAAGTCACCTTGTTATGTATTTCTAAAAACAAGAAACTCCAGAGAAATCAAAATTTCAATTTCCTTTACTACTGTCAAGGAAAATGTCATTCATTTCTCAGGAAAATTTCTGTGCATCAAAAGACACGATCAACAGAGTAAAAAGGCAACATACTACTCTTCTTCTCATTTCCAGTTCTGTATGTAAGGAGCTTACATAAGAAAGGTATAAAAAATATATAAAACACTTGAAAAACATACTAGTATGGCATTAGATGCTTAAGCAAATTACAGCAGAATTTTCCAAACCAGCCCTAACCCATTATCAACATTCTTTCACACAATATCTTCTCTATCCTTCTCTGTAATTAAGATTAGGGATTACTCTTTCATCTTCTTAATATCAAAATCGTATTTGATATAGAAACTTTAAAAATATATATTAGAACTCTTTACTAGTTCTACTACCACTTATTAGCTATGTGACCTTGGGCAAGTTACTTATCTCTCTGCCTTGGTTTCTGCTTCTACAAAATGGAAATCATAAAAATACCTACCTTATGAAATTGTTGTGACAAATGACATAATATTTGTATTTAGAAAAGTGACTGGCATATAATAACCACTATAAGAAAGTTTGAAAAATTAGTTTAAATTAATAAAGAATAGAATAACGAGTTTTTCACGTCTGAAACTGTTTCTAGTATTTGGTACCCAGGGAATTTTAAGCAATTCTCCCAAATCTGAACTTTCTTTTGACTTTATATTCAGGGCCTCCAAGAATTTCTCCTCACTTCATTTTCTCTGAGCATTAAAACATCTAGTATTCAAGAACGAAAGAAAAAAATAGGTAAATTGGACTTCATCAAAATTAAAAGCACATCAAAGAACTCAGGAAAGAAAAAAGACAACCCACAGAACGGAAGAAAATATTTGCAAGTCATAAATCTGATTAAGGGCTATTCTACAGATCACTTACGACTCAACAATAAAAGGAAAAATAACTAGATTTAAAAATCAGCAAAAGATTTGAAAGCTATTTCTCCAAAGAAAATATACAAATGACTAATAAGCACATAAAAAGATGCTCAACGCCATTAGTAACTAGAGAAACACAAATCGAAATCACAATGAGATACCACTTCATACCCACCAGAATGGCCACAATTAAAAAAATAATAATAAAATTTTTTTTTAAAAAAGAAACATAACTAGTGTTGTTCAGGACATGGAGAAACTGGAACATTCACACATTACTAGAAGAAATGTAAATGTGAAACAGTGTAGCTGCTTTGGGCAGTTCTCCAAAAAGTTAAATGTAGGTTAATAAATGACCCAACAATTCCACTACTAGGTATATAACCAAAAGAATTAAAAACAGGTATTCACACAACTTGTACACAAATATTTATAAAACCATTATTCACAATAGCCGAAAAGTGGAAACGAATCAAAGGTCCATCAATGGATGAATGAGAAACAAAATGCAGTATATGCATATAACAATATATTGTTCAACCATAAAATATAGTGAAGTACTGATACATGCTACAACATGGATAGACTTTGAAACAAAGGTCAAAAGAGTTGATCACTGAAATAGTAAGCCTTGGGCATTCCGCATTTAACATTCAACTGTTCTACATGCCACAGGACACTGAAGTTTCATGACATGAAACAGTAATTTTGCTGTGGCACTAATTTAAAACATATTTACTAGAAGGTACAGTACAGAAGGCGCTTAACAAAAGTAGAACAGGCTATTCAGAATCTATATTTCAGTGAAGCCGTATTGTTCCCTAGTTTTCCAGAATCTTTTATATATCCTAAATGTAAAAAAAAAAAAAAAAAAAAAATCGCTTCTCAGGGGATAAGGGCATTAAAAAGTAAGCCAATTCCTAATGCTTGCAATAGAAGTAAACAAATCCGAAGTTTTAGATAAAATTAAAAGATTAATCCAAAGAAAATGAAAACACTAACTCAAAAAGATATCTCACTCCGTTTACTGCAGCATTACTTACAATAGCCAAAATATGGAAACAACCTAAGTGTCCACAGATGAATGAATGTGACACCACACATACACACACACGAACACACACAATGAAATATTATTCAACAATAAAATAGAAATCTGCCATTTGCTACAACATGTAGGGACTTTGGGGGCACTGTGCTAAGTGAAATAAGTCAAAGCAAGATAAATACCATGTGATATCACTTACATTTGGAATCTAAAAACAAACAAACAAAAATGAGCTCACACATACAGAAAAGATTGGTAGGGGGTAGGAAAAGTAGGTGAAGAATGTCAAAAGGGACAAACTTCCAGTTTTAAAATAAGTCATATGGATGTAATGTACTAATGGTGATTATAGTTAATAATGTATTACATATTTGAAAGTTGTTAAAAGAACAGATTTTAAATATTCTCATCACAAGCAAAAAACTGTAACTTTGTATGGTAGCAAATGTCAACTAGACTTACTGTGCAGACTATTTTGCAATATATACAAATATCGAATCATTATGCTGTACAACTGAAACCAATATGTTGTATGTCAATTATAGTTCAATAAAAATAATTAAAAGAATGATAAACGTCAGTTTCTCAACAGATTAGATATGTAACATTAACTAGTCTATAATAGCTCTAGTAGACAGGAGAAAACGTTTTCATTAAAATGTCTTAACCAGTAAGAGTTCCCAGCAGTGCTCTGCAATCGAGCTAGAAATTGAGCATTAAGTGGAAATTTTAAAGGCAGTAGAACAAGGATACGAAAATATTCACTGAAAATAAATTTATAAAGAAAGCCAGAAGCTTCTACCAACATTTCCATATTCACCTTGGATTTATTCCTAACACATGTCAAGAGTCTCCTGTGTAAAATTCCTCTGAGATAAGAGATTCACTGCCAAGTGGTCTGGATATATTAGAAATCCAGATTAAAAGGAGGTCAAGTTAATGAGTTTGCATTACAATTCTTTCATTCCTCAATTAGGTAAGTATGAAGTTCACATATGGTTACTTGCTTATTTGGAAAACAAAAACCTACATATTTTTTCTGTAAAGAAAAGCAATAATTTAGATTTTAATTCTGGTTTTTGTTTTCTGTCTGACATTATCTCTCATACATATGGAGCAAAATTTTTATAATACTAGAGAAATTGAATGGATCAACTAAAGTAAGAGTAACAACTAAAATATATGCAAAAAGCAGGTATGTGGGTTTATGTATATTAAGGGGAGGTAAAAAAAAAATGACTACATTCAGAAATAAAACCTAGTTAACTTAAAATACATTATTTATAGATTTGGGAAACTTGGACAAGAACTGACCTAAATTTTCCTTTTACATTTTTATTTTGTACTTGATGAACAAGACTATAATAGAGAACTACTGAAATATTTATATAGAGCACTAACTTTGAATGAACCAAGAAATGTATAAAACAAGCATGCTTTTACAAGTAAACGACTGCTCTGTTGTAGACTATAGTTATCTATGGGTTTTTGGTTTGCCCATCCATACTTTTATTTTTTATTTTTTAAATTTTTTTGAGTCATTGAGAGGTTTTATTTATTTTTTTAACATTTTATTTCATTTTTCCCCTCCCAACTCCCCCCTCCTATCTGGTAACCACTAATCCATTGTCCATTTCCATGAGTCTCTGTTTGTTTGTCCTGTTCCTTTGTTGCTTTTAGGTTTATACCCCACATATAAGTGATACCATGTGACTTTCAACTTTTTCTGTCTGGCTTATTTCGCTTAGCATGATTATTTCAACGTACATCCATGTTGTTGCAAATTTTAGTATTTCATCTCTTCTTATGGCTGAGTAATATCCCATTGTATATATGTACCACAGCTTCTTTAGCCAATCGTCTATTGTAGGATACTTCCATTGCTTCCATGTCCTGGTCACCGTGAATAATGCTGCTATGAACGTCAGTGTGTAAATATCTTTCTGGATATGAGTTTTCAAGTTTTGGGGGTAAATTCCCAGTAGAGGGATTGCTGGATCATATGGTAGATCAATTCTTAGTTTTTTGAGGAACCTCCATACTGTTTTCCATAGTGACTGTACCAATTTGCAGTCCCATCAACAGTGTATGAGGATTCCTGTTTCTCCACATCCTCTCCAACATTTGTTATTACTTGTCCTATTGATTGTAGCCATTCTAACAAATGTGAGATGGCATCTCATTGCAGTTTTGACTTGCATTTCCCTAATAGCTAGCGATGTTGAGCATCTTTTCAAATAGTTGTTGGCCATTTGTATGTCCTCTGGGGAGAAGTCTTAAGTTCAGGTCCTTAATCCATTTTGAGTTAATTTTGGTGTGTGGTGATAGACAATAGTCTAGTTTCATTCTTTTGCAGTTGGCTTTCCAGTTTTCCCAGCACCATTTATTGAAGAGGCTTTCCTTTCTCCACTGTATGTTTTTGGCTTTTTTGTTGAAACTTATTTGCCCATATAAATATAGGTTTACTTTTGGACTCTCGATTCTACTCCACTGGTCCGTGTGTCTGTTTTGCTGCCAATACAATGCCATTTTGATTACTGTCGCTTTACACTATAATTTGAAGTTGGGCAGAGTGATGCCTCCAGCCTCGTTCTTTTTTCTTGGGACGGCTTTGACAATTCAGGATTTTTTGTGCTTCCATACAAATCTGATGATTTTTTGTTCCATTTTTTAAAAAAATGCCAGTAGGATTTTGATGAGGATTGCATTAAATCTGTATAATGCTTTAGGTAATATGTCATTTTAACTATGTTGATTCTTCCAATCCAAGAACACAGAATATCTTTCCATTTCTTTGTATCTTCTTCAATTTCTTTTAATAGGGTCTTATAGTTTTCATTATGTAGGTCCTTCACATGTTTTGTTAATTTTATTCCTAGGTATTTTTTGTTGTTGTTGCAAAAGGAATTATTTTTTCCACTTTTTCTGACACTTCATTATTAGAGTATAGGAACACTATGGATTTTTGAACATTGATGTTGTATCCGGAAACTTTACTGTATTTGCTTATTGTTTCTAGTAGTGTTCTTGTGGAGTCTTTAGGGTTTTCCATATAGAGAATCATGTCATCCGCAAATAGCCATCCATACTTTTAAATCATCCTTCTGATAACAATAGACCATGTCCTCTAAGGAATTACTTCCTAATTCATGTGGTTCTGCTGTCAATAATGGTACCACCATCCACTCCAACTCCAACGATAAGATGATCCAGGATTCTACTTTAGGAAGGAGAAATCATCTTTCTACTAAGATAAATAAAACCAAGGAGACTAATCTCTGCTTCCTATAGACATCTTCTAGTATCAAAGAGGAAGGCCAATCATAAGAGAAAATTAGATCAATACAAAGTGATGCAAACCCCCAAAACAGGGAGCTACTGGAGAACCACACCCAGCCAAGGCTGAAATTATTCCTATCCATTCTGAGCTTCTCAGTTACATGAACTATATACTACTTTCTTCATTTGAGTTATAGAGTTGGATTTCTGTCATTACACATGAAAGAGGCATGTTATTTATAACTTATTTATATCCATTTATTAAAGCAAGGTCTCTAGAAAAGTCTATTATATAATAACTTTTTTCTAGAAAAGTTGAGGAATAGGGTTACTAATTAACTAAAAATTATTACATATAAATGGGAAATCTTTCAATAAATCAAAAAGATATTAAAAATAAGCAAATCTTTTTAGTTTTGTAGAAGGTAGTCAAAACTATAATTATCAATAATTTTATTATTTTATAGATGTCTAAAGATATGTCAATAGATATCTAACCAATGTACTGTATACTTGAAACTAACTTAAATAAATTTTTAAAAATAAAAATAATAAAATAAATAATAAAATAAAAATCAATCCTTTTCGACCTAACTTATCTCTCTCTCTCTCTCTCTCTCACACACACACACACACACACACACACACACACACACACACACACACCCCTTTTTAAAAGGAGTAAATATACAAATTTCATTGTTTTTTTTGCAACGACTTCTAGAAACATATTTTATCTAACCAAGCCATATTCATACTTGGGTTGGATATTGTATGATACTCTAAAAGCCATACTTATAATTATTTCTAAGGTTATCTGTACCTCCCAAGTATACGAAGATGAAACTGTCTCGAGATATACATGAGTTTTTATAAATTGTTTGGTTTTAAATTACTATGTATATATTTTTTAACTTCAGGCAAAAAGAATTTAGGAAAAGAAGATCCTGAAAGGCTAGACCTAGTAAAATTTCCATTTTAAAAAGTAAAATTTTGATATCTATTCCTTACTCTCAAAAAGTGCAGAAAAAGAGAGAGGGAGAGAAAGACACTGATAATGCAAATGACATAATATTAACACTTGAGGATATCTGAGGAACCTTTGTATTATATTATTCTTGAAACCTTTCTGTAAGTTTGAAGCTATTTCAACATAAATGTTTATAACTTAGTATCTGTTGACATATAATTACAAGGGTAAATGATGATTTTTATAACTACATTAACTTGTATTTTGTGAACTTTGTTTTCATATCTATGGTCCATTTTTTAATTGAGATTTTCACTTTACCTTATTCATTTCTAAGAACTCTAAGCTTATTATGCCTTTATCTGATTCATAGTTGTCCAGAAAGACATTTGCCTTTTCACTTTAGTTTATGGCGCTATCCTGCCCCATGTAGTCTAACCTATCTGATGTTTTTTTAAGTATTTTTTTTATTTTATAGTTGAAAGATACCCATTTCAAGGTTAAACAAATATCCACTTATATTTGCTTCTGATTTGGAAATACAAAAAAAAGATGAAAAAAATGTATGGCATAAAAGGACTAGGGAAATTTTAATTTATTTATTTTCTTATCTGCTACTCAATTTAAAGGAGAAAAATAATTTGGGTGATTATATTTTTTAAAATACCTTTTAATCTTTTTAATGTGACTATGTACTTCATCTCTGTGGTAGTCATGAAGATAACATAAAATGAAAGATCAGAGATGCAAACATAGTATATCCAAACAAAATAGAAATATTTACACTAAAATATTTTATAGAGATAACACTTTAGTTAAACTTTTTTTTTATATTGGACAATATTTAAATGCAATGTGAACATAAAATTTTACCTGGAATGCACCACAATCTGACGGTATCCATGTCTTTTATGGACTGGTTCTTAAGTAACACAAGGATTATTTAAGAAGTTAGATAAACCTACAGAAGCTACTATATGTAAACATCCTAAATGAAATTTTTCCACTTTAGAAACGGGTTTATTTTGATTAAGACCATAGGCTTTGGCTCTAAACCAGATGGGTTCAAATCTCAGCTCTGCTGTGAAATAGTGATCTAAAGCAAACTATTTAACATCTCTGTGCCTCAGTTTCCTCATATCTAAGATAATAACAAGACTTACCTCATGGGATTTGTGGAAGATTAAAATAAGTTAACACATGTAAAGCACTTGGAATTGGGACTCGCCCATTCAAAGCACTCAACACATTAGCTACTTTTTAGAACTGTTTTGCATATTTGAGTCTCATCTGAAAACCATGACTGCATTTCAGTCAAAGGGAATTAAACTACAAAGAACTGAGTTTTAAATTTCAGAATCAAGGTTCACTATTATTTTTCACTAAGTGCATGGCTTATATTCACCAAAAAACAAAGCAGATAAATATACAACACAAAACTATTGGAAATGCAGGGATAACTTCATTAAAAATACATAAACAGAAGCTTTTAATATACCTTTTGCGGCATCAAATAGCCCAAGTATGCCAAAAATAAAAATATACAGAAAAATGCAAATAACAAACTTTAAAAAAATGTAAACGCTTTCTTCGCCAAACAGACAATGTGAATTTTCTACATCATAGTACAGGTACTTATCCATAAACAATCATAAAATTATTCAAAATATTACAGGCAATGTTCTTTTATCACAATCTAACAGAATCAGAAATAAAAATAAAAGTGACCAAAAAAAAAAAGTGACCAAAAGTGAGTTATAAGAACTCAATAATCCATGGATAGAAAGAAATCAAAACAAATTATAAATTATATCGATGCTATAGATATAAGAACACAGGAACCCAAAACTATGGGATATAATTAAAGTTATACTAAGAAATACTGCAGTCTTCTCTCCCTTTATTATTAAAGAAGAAACTCGCAAATCTTAACAAAGGAAGGTAGTACTTAGCACGAATGTTACAAAACCAGAAAAAGGAAGCTGAAAAAAGTGAAAGAAATTGATCAAGATACAAGCTCAAATTAATGAAATAAGAATAAAATATAATAGCCATTAAAATAATCTAAAGGCTATTAGTATTAAAAGCACAATAGAAAAACCTCTATTGAGTGGTGTGTTCACAGGAAAAAAAAAATATGTGTGTGTGTCTATGTATGATTAAAAAGGAGAAAGGACACATTCGAAAGAAATTTAAGTAATTATGTAAAAATATTTCCAAGTATACAGCAATCAATTTAACTCAGAGGAAAGAAATAATTCCCAAGAAAAACTAAAAGTTCTTAAAAAGTGAACCAAATACAATTAGAAAGCTTGAATAATGTCCATTAAAAGAGTCTGAAAGAAAGATTTAAAAGTTACCATTTTTAAAGAGACCAGGGGCAGGTGGTTTTGCCAATGAAATCCATCTAATTTTTAAGGAGCAAGGAATTTTAATATTATTTAAACTATTCCAGGCCATAGAAAAATGTTAAAATCTTTCCTATTTATTTGGCGAAGTTAACATTATCTTAGTACCCAAGCCTGATACTAAAAGTAAAAAAATTATATAAATTATAATTCAACACCACTAAACAAAATATAAGCTTCAGCAATATATCAAAAGGATAATATGACCAAGTTCATTCCAGGAACACAAGAATGGTTTAGTACTAGGAAATGTATCATCATCATTAATTACATCAATAAGTTGAAGGATAAATCATATGGTTATAATAATGAATCACAAAAAAGTATTTCATAAAAATTCAGTCGTTCCTAATAAGAACAAGGTAATTTAGTTACCAAATGAAAATTTTTAAACATAACACTTCTTAATGAAAAATTAATACTCATAGAAATAATTAATCCTTAGACTTCTCTGATTAAATGTCTGAGAAACCCTTAATATAGTAAAATGTCGAAACTATGGTGAAGTTTGACAGTGGGAACTGAGAAAGACAAATTTGAAATTTTCTATACATATATCTCAAACACATACACACACATAAACATATACACATCTATGTATACATTCACATATGTAAATACCATCAAATTCATATATAAAATGTATGTGTATCCCCTCACAGACAACATATACAACATAATTATACATTTGTATTTATTCTACTATGGTAAAATATTAGTTTACCTGTTTGGGCAGTCTGAACAAGGAATTCTTATAGAAAATGTCCTTAGCCTGGCTCCATGTACCATCAATGATGATGATTGTAGAAGGATATATAGGAGAATCTAATATAAATTCTTCTAAATTAGCAGCTTCATCCCCTGGATATAATATTAATGTACCAGACTTCCGACAAACAGTTGAAAGTTCAGGATCTCTAAAAGTATTTTTTAAAAAAATCTTTATTAGCTTGTGTGGGAACAAAAAGTTTTATTACTCTTAGTGAATTTCATTCAAAAATACATGTTAAAGCATTTCAGCACTAGAGGTGTAATAAAATGAGATGGCCCCTATCTGCAGGAAACAAAACCTTGAGGGGGAAAGAGACAAGTTAAAGCATCAATTAAAAACAATAAATGGCATCTTCTTCAAACCAATAAATAGCATCTACAAAAATGTACAGGTAATATCATATTTAACAATGTTCCTTGAGATGTGGATCAAGGCAGAGACGTTGGCTTTCACCACTCCTAATACACAATGTACTAAAGGTCTCAATTATTGCAATAAGACAAGAAAAAGAAATAAAATACATAAAGATCAGAAAAGAAGATATATAAATGACCCTATTCGACTGGATAATGCTACTTACCCAGAAAGTCCTAGGGAATCTAAAAAACAATTTATAAAACTAACATATGAATTTAGAAAGTCAATGGATACAGGGTTGATATGCAAAACCCAATTGTTTTCTTATATACTAGAGGCAAAAAACTGTAGGTAAGTATTTAAATTCCATTTACAAAGGATACTAAAAGTAATGTCTTGTAATCATTACCCCATGGTTACATCATATACTCTAACAAAAGCCTAGCTTAATCATTCAATTATAAGATTAATATTAAATTAATAATCATAATCAGCTTTAGTTTAAAATCTATCAGTGAATAATAATTTACTGAGTAAGGACTATATCAGGCAAAAAAACTAAACTACTTAATATAATAGACTCAAAGTGGGTGGACTATTTGGCAAGTGTCAAGCTTGTCATCCCCAAGCACATTCATGGAGGGGTTAGATGGCCAAATATCAGGAATGACCTAGATAGTTTCCATTTCTATCACCACAGATGCTCATCACTTTGCAACAAAATAACCTAGATCAAGCTGGCAGATCAAGTGGATCCACTTGTACATATGCATCCACCCAAGAATTATAGAGAAACTATCATAATAAAGAGCATCTGTGTGAAAAAAGGGTCACCGTGTAAATGATGTGGCTGCTCCCCATGAGCAGAGCTCTGGATCTCACTTCTATTCCTCAACAAAATGGCAAAATTCCTAACAGCAGCACCAAACCCTAAGCAAATCTCTCCTCTGAGAGGGCAAGGTAATGCAAAATTTGAAACATAAAATTCTATATGAGAAAAGTGTGCCTAGCCAACAGTTTCATTAGAGAAGGAAAATAAAAAAGATTATATAAAGCTCTAACATGATTTTATTTTCATAATATGAAGCTAAATAATAAAGGAAGCTAAAATAATAAAGGAAGGAAAATGTTTGCTCATTTCCCTAGGCTTAGTGCTAGTACTGGTCTAGAATGTTCATAAGTGAACTGAAAAATAAATTTCCATATTTTCAAAAGAATTTAAATTTTGCATCTAAAAATATATTTAACTGTGCAGACAAAATCAAAGTAATTTGTGAAGACTTTGTGAATGGGCAGAAAAGCAACAAATGTGCTTCAAAGGTAAGAAAAGACTTATAGAAAATGTAAATGTATATACAGTATATATTTTTATGAAAATGGGTGAAATAAGATCTTAATGTGAAATAAGATCCAAGAATATCACAGAACTGTCAGTGAAGATATCAACTAATGGGCCACTGCACATAAAAATACTAGACCTCATCAAAAAGAATACAACAGGAGAAGACATATATATGAGATGCCTATAACTAGAATACTAAATATAGTTCTTTAGTCACTACCTTAGGAAAGCCTTAATGGGCTAGAAATGGATAGATGTTTATTTATATAAATGTACGACATATGTAATTATTAAAAAAGAAAAGAAAACTGAACTAAATCGACTACAAGCACCCTACCATCTTGGACTAAAATGAAATACACAGTAAATATATATACCTTTTAGGCCCAATAATATATTAATATGGGATTCAGATAATGCTATCATTCCTTTGTTTATTCCATTTTGGCCTGTTTTGAGGGCAGGGTGTTTTTCTTTGTTTTGCTTTGTCTTGTATTATTTTGAGAGAAGGCACAAACTGAATGTGTTGACCACTTCCAATATACCATGTTCTAGGTCTAATGAATAAGTTGAAGGAAACCATTTTTAAAGATCTATGTAGAAGAAAATTATTTTAAATTGCCCTAAAAGTTAATTTACCTTTCTTCACTGAAGCGACGACCAATTTTCACTTTACATTTGTCCTGGGGTAGGCATGCTGTTAGTAAAGGAACTGTCCGCAACACTTTGTTTTCCTTTAATTAAAAAAATAATTAAAATATAGGCTTTTAATTAGACATACTTTTTAAAACTTTATGATGAATATCTGATTTATAACATTATATAAAATTTTACTACAGAACACAATTTAATAAAAAGACTATAGTTTCTCTAATTTATCAATATTAAATAATACAAGTGTATATTTTTATCCTATTTGGGTATGTTTAGAGGTTTAGAGATCAAATAAGATAACATTAAATAATGGTTAAGATTATGAAAAAAGTAAATTTGTGTTTAATTAAATTGAAATCATTTATTCTAATCAACTCTTTATTTCAATAGTAATTACATTTTGTAGTATGTCAACTTGAAGAAAAGTGCCTAGATCTTTATGCCCGGAAAGCAAAGAAGTGTTCAAAAAAACAAAACATGGGGCACATCAAAGGAACACAGAAGTCAATCTTAAAGAGCTCCCAATGGCCAAACTGGAACAACCTGAGCAACAAAATAAGTAAGAGTACTTGGATTATAACCCAAAGTATAAAATATAGAGTCCAGATTGATATAAATAAATGACTGAATAAATAAATGGGAAGGAAGAGACAAATCTCTATAGAAGAATTCCAAGTAATAAATGTAAATACTCCTCACTCCAGGAGATGGAGCTTAATCTCTTCCTGACATTGAGTGTGGGCTGGATTTACGTCCTTACTACCAAAGAATAAACAGCATGGAAATGGAAAAACATAAAAACTTTAGAGTGAAAAAATCTGGTGACCATTTCTGTAAATTCCATTAACTATCATAAGTGGTTTTTTCAATGCTCTATCTTCCAACACTAAAAATGACTTTTCTTATTGTCACAAGAATTCTATCCTTAATCTCAGTAGAGCCAGGTGATTAGCTATTCTGCATTAGCCTCACATTTTTCTTGGTTATTTTGGTCTACAGGGCTCACCCTGGCTCTTCTCTGCTGGGAATGTCTTTCTTGATCAAATAAGTAATAGAGCCCCTCTCTAATCAGTTTACCTATACACAGTCCAATGTTATCTTTATCAATTTATATAATCCTGCTCGTATATATACTCATAGTGATAATTTGACTATTTTTTGTGTCTGCAGAAAAATGACAAAGTCTTTAATGAATATCAATATTACTTTCCTTTAGAAGTATCAGTTCCTTAGCAAATTAATATACAAAACAATAATGTTACATATGAATTTACTAGATTAAAAATAAATTTATAATTACACTGTGTTTATAACAGAAAAAAATTATACTAACAGTATTCAAACATCACAAACACATACACACACACCATTATTTAGGGATATTTCTGTGTTTACTTCTTTTGCTTTTGAGTCCCTGAAGTATTGATTAAAATAATATGTAAAAAATAAATTTAAAGATGCTGAGAGTAGTTAAATTGACCTTTCTAATGAAAAGTTGGAAAAGAAAATAGAAGAGTAAGAATTTGCTAAAATTTCAACTTTGAACATGCAGCAGGCTGAGGCACTGAGAGAACGTGAAAATAATGATTTGGAGCAGCTAATATATAAATGCGACTAGGAGGAGACAGGTAAGAAAGGAGTTTTAGGACATTTTACAATGTTTCATACTGTTTTCTTCTTTCTTGACCATCACCATAAGACTTTGACACATACTTAAATAGCTTTCCAAACTTTTATCAAAGTAACACATGGATATATGTTTTGTTTTGTTTTTTACACAAAAGTGTATGATGTTCCCAGATACTTCCTCCTATACCACTTATCAGAAGCAATCATTCTAACTCTTTTATCTGTATCTATTGGTAGTTATCTTCGTATTTCTAAATATGTGTTTTGCTATTTGATTTATCGATTTTAAATACTGTCTACAAACTACCATTTATTATCACCATAATAACTAACTTTAAACGTACATAATTCAAAGTATACTCTAGATAGATGATAGATGGATGGATGGATGGATGGCAAGGCAGGCAAGTAGACAGATAAATTTACTATTCACAATAAACCAGTAAAGAAGTACCTTTTATCATATCCATTTTACTAAAGATGAAAGTGAAGCACAGAGAATTTAACTTGCCCAGAGTTAGAGTTTACAGAGCCATTAAGGATTTAAACTCAAGCAATCTGGCTTCTGAGCCTTTACTCTTAACTACTGTACTTTATAGACACAGCCTCTCATAATATATGAGGATTCAGCTTTCTTACATCACTCCTTACCCTCACATCTTCTAATATTTTTAGTTAAATCAATAAACAGTGTTTACCTCATAATGGCTACATATATATTGTTTAACATAACCTTTCTTGTAAAGTTTTTTGTTATTTTTGAGATAACTGGTTTGTTTTCATCTTTAAGGAATTTTCTACATACATATAACTACTCTTTGAAATGTTCCATCATATCGCCACCACATCATCCATTCCATCAAGTTTTCTTTTTCCAAAGTCACCTCCTAGAGCCTATCCAAATAGTTTTCAATTACTTTTTAGAGGCAGTCATCAAATCAGCATAGTCTGTTATTGAAAACAGTGTACTGAGATTAAGAACAAGGCAGCTCAGTATTACTGAGCTAGATTAAGATTGGAAAATTCCTTGGGTGATAAGGAAAAACAAAATGGACATACTTGTATATACATAAAATATAACTGTATCATACACAATTATAAACTGATCACCTAAATTGTGAATTAACCATGGATGGATGAATGGAAGAAAGGAAGGATTTGACATTAAAACTGCCAAAAATCAATTGAAACACCTATATTTTAAAAGCTATCTTATGTCTGGAGGCACACAATAAAAAAAAAGGCACCATGCCATGTATACCACAAAATGAAAAGAGCATTCACCATCCAAAGTTGAGTTTTAGCCAAAACTGTTATGGCCAGTAAACTATCATTTTATGCAAATCTGAGCTGCACAGTGTTGTCAGTTTAAATGCAATAGCATAATGCTAGTGACCAAACTGTCATAATCCTGACCAAAGCATGTTGTTGTTAACGTTGAAAAAAAAGGGTGCCCAACAAATGAAATAGTTAACAATTTGTAATAAAATAATAAGTGTTTCATCATTTGAAAAAGAAGAAAAACAGATTAATACCTTTTACATTTTGTTAAAGTCTTCAAGAGGTATAGGCTTCAGAAAGTTTAAAAAAAATTAGTCCTTCAAAAACCTCATTCAATCTATGATGTCCTAAGTGCCTAAATGCTGGAATAGTTTTAACTTCAGTTTACACTGAACCCATTTTGTACTATGCACTGACTAGTTCTGTTTTAATTATAATTTGTGGTTCTCTATGACTTCCTTCACTCCCGTCTTCATTACTAAATCAAGAGTTATAAACACACATACATACCTACACATGCGTAACTGTCACTAATATAGGACAGTATTAATTAAAAACTCTTTCTATACAACATATATACTATAAAATATACATATTTGTTCTATTCATTTAAAAGACAAAAAAAATTTATATATTCATTTTATAACACTAAAATACTGAGCTACTTCTGTTTTAACAAGACATTAATGAACGTAAGCTATAATTAAAATTTTAAAAGCAATGATTTCTTAGTTCTTTACTCACAAAAATCTCAGTTTTTCTTCAGACAAAATTGTTGGAGTTATAAATTTCTACACTATTCAACAACATAGTTTTTTATGAAATAACACCATTTTATGAAATAATATAGTTTTTATGTCTCTCCAAAGCATATGATACTATACTATCATATATTATGTAAAAGAGAAAGCATTTACCATCCATTTATTTTCAGAAATGCTAAAGAGCTGAGAGGGATGAGTATGTTCATCTATGTGTTTCCTCTTGTATACTAATATTCTGTTTGAAATTGTGTACTTTACAAAAATTTTACTCACCTCTGCTGGATGCTGAATTATGTACAAGTGGGTAGAGACATGTAGAGGATACACTGGTAGAAATGGACACAAACACACTTTCTGAGGTCGGCTAAAGAGCAGAAAGAAAAAGAATGTCTGTAAATGTTTAAAATATAATGATATGACAATAACCTAAAACTTGAACATAATCCAACATCATTATATAAAGAGATTTGCTAAAGCTGCATTCTTTTCAAATGAAACACCAAGTATGAATTTAATCACTCAGACTTTACATATGAGAATTTGGAAAAAGATTCAAGTAAATTCTTTACCATCTATGTAGATCAAAGTATCGCAAATAATCTTGTCTTAGTTATCTTTAGTGGAAGAATACTCATAAGTCACCACCATGATCTTTTTATTCATGAAGCAACACTTCTACTAACTTGCATTCCAAATCGAGAACAGATCTTATGTCAAAGAGAAACCGGGCAACTTTTGTAAAATCCTCTGAAGCTGAAGGAAACAAGATAATGATAAAATATTAGAATATAATTGCCACCTAGAAGAGAGTTCTAATCAAACCTAGCCATCGAGCAATATGGAGAGCTTACCAATTGAGAGAAGAAACCCAAATGGGGGCCATCAAATTATATTTGGCTAGAATTATATCCACAGAGTATCTGCCCTATCCACAGTATATCTGCCTTTTTCCCTTTTGTTATTGTTTACTGTTGTTTTTGTTTTACTTCCTTTTTAGTGTTTTACTATTGTTCCAGTAACACTTATGTTCATTACAAAATTCAGATGGAATAAAAAGGTATACTTCCCATCTCAGTACTCCAACGTAGGGCACTCTTTTCCCTAAAGGCAACCAATGACCAGTTTCTTGTATGTCCTGAACTTTACCATTAAATCCTATATTTGATATGTGTATTTGTAACAGGAAATTTATCAAGCAGCCAGATATAGTATATATGGGAGTAAATTTTCACAACAGGTCACTATTACAGGCAAACGTTATATGCCATTACAATGGTATACAAGTGAATGTTACATTAAAGGGAATTCCCAACAGCATACTTACTACTACAAAACTGACTGCTATCAAGTCCTTCAATTTTACATATGCAGTTATAGCCTGAGGTAAGAAATGCTTATATAAATAAACCATGGAGTGAGTAAATTGGTTCAATTATATTTACCACCTCACTCTGCAAGAAACTATCAAATCTATGCTTCTCCTGAAGAAATTCACTAGATAACATCTTAGGAAGAGGTAGAAATGTGTTGTACAACATGACTCCACGCCCCTCTCCTCCACCAAACCTAGAGTAAATGATTGACCCAAAGAAAACCAACGCACTCATTTTCCAGTGACATCTGAAATGATTCGGTGACATTACGCTGCCCTACACTGGACTCCCTCTCAGGAGTGTTAGGGAGAGTCATTCATTGGTCACAAGAGGAATAAATACAAGTAAACAGAGAAGAGCACACACTGATACACACTGATTGATGGAACGAGATGTACTGACAAAGAGATCATGGGCTGAAATTGGAAAGGATTCCTCATTCAGTATAAGAATAAGGAGGATGAGGTACACTCAAATTCTAAAATTTTAAGTTTTGGCCTTTTTTTAATATGAAACTCTGTATATGACTGAAATGCACGATCAGATGTCAGTAAAATTATTTTTATAAAACGTAATTTAAGATCAGATGAAGACATTTAAAAAAATTCAGAATTTAGACTTTAATATCTATAAATTGCATGATTCTAAGAATATAAAAGAAGGCAAAAAAAAAAAAAATCAATGCACTAAGCAAGAAATAGCCACATGTCAACAGAACCAAAGAACTGCAAAATTCGACAAAGGAAACAAGCTGAGTGGAAGCTACAGACTTCTGTGGGTAGCAGAAAACTAGGTAAGTAAACCCTGAAAATAACATCTTTAGCTCACAACATATGTAGTGATCATAAAAGTCCTTAGTATGACAGGATAGTGCAAAGAACTACTCTGAATACTGCTAGCTCTGAGTTTCATGTATGACCAAATCATCTGTTCATCTGGGGAGGGGGAACCCTCAGTTACCTAGGATGGTAATTTTCTTACTGGAAAGACACCTTTGAACCTTAGGAATATTCAGAATTAAGTAATTTGGAGAATTGCACTTCCAGGATGATAGGAAAAGCTGCTTCACAGATCTACTCTACAGTGAAACAAGCAAAACTGACAAAACTATTTTAAAAAAATAACCATTTAAAGTCTCTGAAAATTGTCCTAAGGGCATATCCAAATAAAGAAACATTATTCAACAAAATCTACTAAAATTTGGTATTGGGACAGTTTGTGGCATTTGAGCCATAGCCCATTTCCTAGCTTGCCCCAACTCAGGTTGACAGAAGCTCCACTGCAGGTAGGTGTGGCCTAGGGAATGTAAGTCTCTCTCAACTCTTAATCAAGGCTTACGTATGCCACAGAGAAAGGTAGGTCATCAGCATTTCTCGATCTCTCCACCTTCAAGGTAAAGAGGCTAAATTCCTGGTAGTGTGGCTAAGAGAGCAGAGGCTCCCTTATCCCACCTATAAAACAAAAAGCAGAGGCTCCCTTAGCCTCCATCTATAAAACAAAAGCTTCATCACATCGCAATAGGCTGAGAATACTGGGGTCCCAAATGCCCTCACCCCAGTTCAGTGATAGGACACCAGAAAAAGCAAGCTAGTCTACAGTCATGCTACCCTGAACAAGCCCGATCCTATCCGATCTCGGAAGCTAAGCAAGGTCAGGCCTGGTTAGTACCTGGATGGAGGAGACCACCTAGGAAGACCACCCGCTGTAGGTGTAAAAAATTTTTAAAAAATAAAGGATTGTAAACTGACCGGGTCTTTGCAATCTGTGAGGTCGACCAAGGGTTGCCTCGCCTAAAATAAATAAATAAATAAAATAAAAATTTTAAAGGAAAAAAAAGAAAAAGAAAAAGCAAGCTAGCGGCAACTGCCCCAGCCTGTGCCTAGAACAGTGGCTCAAAGAGTTTATCCTGAAGAAGAGGCAAAGTATAAGAAAAGAGAGCTCTGAAGCTCTCCCCAAAGTAACTATCTGAAATATAATGTGAGGAAGTTCAAGCCTAAGGGTGCCCTCAAAAACAATAACTCCTCTTAATTTAATTAAGAACAACAAGCTAAATCATGGGTTATCTAGTTCATCAGAAAGAACCAGAGAAAAAGACAGTTAAGAAGAGCCTACCAGCAGTTAGAACAATCCTTAAAGAGGCTTGTTTTGACTTCAAAAATTATCCCTACCAAAATTTAATATCAGACCTATGAACAATTTATGCCTTGGGGCACAGTATCAAAACACGGAACAATCAGCTGGTAATTAGTGGAGCTTAAGAGGCAGGACACAATACCAAAAGAAGTCATTTTTAAGAAAAAGATCTAGAGAAGAGACAAAGAGAACCCTGCTAAAACCATTAGAATATTGGTGATGTTTGCACAATTCAATATAACAAAAACCTCTAAATTATACATTTTAAAAGGATGAATGTCATGCTATGTGAATTGTATCTTAATAGTTATTTTGAAAAATGTAAAATGCAATGGAAAAAGAATGTTCAACCTAATTAGAGGCATTTTATCACTATTTGACATATTTTGCTATTTGAAAGTGGGTTTCCTACCTACAATGTAAGCTACATGAGGTCTAGAACTTTGTCTACTTTTTTCACTTTTATATCCCAGCCTCTAGCACAGTAAGCTATCAATAAATACTGTTGAATACAAGAAGAAATACCTAAATGTCTTTTTCCTTCTAAGTAATTTCTTATCTCATTCCTTCATTTTCTTACATATCAAATATTGATCTCCACTTCCTCTCTAATACTCAAGCAATTAGTTTCTATTATAAATGAAATTCAGAATCTCACATATTTCTTTGTTATAATTTGTAATCATTCCAGTAAGTGACAGCAAATAAGAGGTGAAAATATTTAATTAAAAAAGCAGCTAAGCACTTTATGTGTAAAAACTGTAACTGTGACTCAAGCTAAAACTAATTGTTTTGGCTTATGCTTTGACATGCACATAAAACATCATTACCTATTTATTTTAAAGCACATCTCCTTTATTAACCTATGTCAAATTATAATTCCCTCAAACTAATAAAACCATAGTTCTTTAAAGTATTTTGCATTCCAATTGATCAAATTTATATTTAGCAAGTTAGTTTACAATATGAATTAGCACTTGTTACTTTAATAGCAATTTTTTCATACTTTCCTTCTCCACAATGGTCAGCATGCACTGCACTGGTAACTAGCTGTCCAAATGTCAAACCACCTTACCAAACTAGTGGATAGGTTCACAGTAAATGCTCTCCTCATACTAAAATCTTTCTCCAAAGAACAAAAAATCTCCCTACATCCAAACTTAACACTTAAATCTTAAATATTTCAAATCGATAATGAATTAAACTGTTTATAAATTCAGTAAAGTTCTATGCAAATATTTACTGTATACCTAACTATGTGCCAGACATTAGGCACTTGAGACAATAAAACGAAGGTTCCTGCTCTCATGGAGCTTATTTGTGCTCGCTGTGCCAGAAAGAATTTCTTAAAAGTTCCTTACTTTATATGAACTATTAAGGTTGACAGGGGGAAAAAATATCAGATAACTTATTATTTATAAATAATAAACATTCATTTTTAAGCAAAAATTAAACTACTTCTTGAATTTATATAGATCTGAAGAAGAAAAATTAGTATCTGAAAAAATATCAACTAGTCAATTGGGTATAGGTCAATTGGGTATGACTATTAAGATATGTCACTGACAATACGTCATTGTCTTGCTACGTGATCTTGAGCCCATAACAGGTTTTCAATTGCCTCTTTCATAAAACTAGTAACAAAGCACTCAGAAAGTTCTCGGGATAACTACTGAGTCACAGGCAAATGTTATAAAAATATAATCATTTATGACTATATTTTTCAGCTAATATATAACAGAATGTCAAAGTAAAAGCTGAGATTTTTCCCTTGTCCACATTCAAGATGCACTGCAAATGTATGATAAATACTGTTTTCCATCACTGGGGTTTATCTTCTTTAAAATCTATACAACCAAATTAATATTATGTTCTTAAAATATATATATGGAACTTTCAAATAATTTCCCTCAGGGAATGTTATAAGTTTTTTCTTCTTTTCTTATTAAGGATTATATGAATAAATATGTAGGCTTCCTGTCAGACTAAGATTAACTGGCTTCTGAAGTGAATGGTACAGTACAAGAATAATCTGTCACTCTGGGCATGCTATCTCTGACAGCCTATAAGCAAATGGAATTATATCTGACATATGACTAGAGATGCTAGGACCTACAAAAAAATCTTTCAAAAGTTTAATTAATATCCTATGTAATAGTCACTGAATGTGATTTTTCTCATAGTACTAATTTTAACCAAGAAAATCTCACACAGGCAAACTTTAAAGATTAGTAAACAGATTTACAAGAATTACTATTTTCAAAAGATTTCTTTTACCCACTAAAATAATGCAAATGTAGAACCCAGAAAAAAATAGTGCACTTCAAATACTCCAATACTCCACAAAATTTAGTCCCAGTATAGTGAAAAAGCAAAGAACAAAGAGTTTCACAGCCTTCAGTAGGTTAATTGAATAGAGACACTGCATAACACATAAAAATGCCAACAACTAATTTCAAAACAGGCTTTGAAAAACTACCACAGTGCCCTCTACTGTCACTTTAAATAAATAATCGGTAAAATAAACCTTAATTCTTAAATTTCTGAAACTATATTTGATATAACCAATTACAGAAGAAACAGCTCTTTGTTATTAATATAGTATAAGAAACTTTCATCTCATAAAGAAAAATAGCATCTATCCTGTCTGATGGCTTCAAGTATAAATAACAATAATATTCTCATATCCCTTAAAACTGTTGTTATCAATACACTATTCTAGTATATAACTACCTTTGGGAGTAGGGGAAGGATAGGTTTAGGAGGATAAAAAAAAAAAAATCACTGTTATAGAAGAGGAAGTAACTCTATAAAGAGAATAAATATCTTTAGATTAGATTTTCAGAGACCTGTGCCCCAGAAGACATGCCTAAAGCAGTGGTCTCCAAAATGGATTAGGAAAAATGACCCAATGGGGCACAAAAGGAAAATATTATCACTTCTATTTATAACTAAGCATTACTAATAATTCGTATACAGAATAACAATCCCTCCTAGGCGTGGTATATGAAATGATTATGCATCAGGATATGTGGTATCCTGATAAAAAAAGAGAAGTTCCATAACATGGAATGTTAACAATGGCACCCGCAAAGAAACTATATACAACCACCAAGAATCTATATTGATGAAAATATAATTACACAATCACAATGAACCTCAATGAATCACAATAAAGCGTATGACAGAGCTGTTTCTTACTCCTAGTTCAAACTTTTTATTAGTTTAAAAAATCTAATCAGATATGACAATAACTTTAAAAAGTAGAAATTATAAAGATTATTTGTATTGTGGATTCACATTTTACCATCATTAACAATGAACTTCACCATAAGTATATATCATGCCTCAAAATAATGGATAATGATAATGACCCCATCACAATTAGCAAGACTTTTTTTTTTTTTTTTTGACAGATCCTGCCTCAGGTTTATTTGTACACATAGCACAGGAGGACACCAGCCCCACGTAGACAGCAAGGGTCACACCATTCCTTCCATCCTCACATCAGCAGCCAGAGGGGGCATGACATTTTTAAATAGTTTATTTCACCATTATCTCTTCCTTTTTAATATCAATTTTTGTGTATGTTTTATGAGGTACATCATATATTAATATATAATGTATATAAGTAAATGTGTATTATATCTATTAGAATTATTACATCCTATATTTTTTAACCAACTATAGTACGTAATCAAAATAACAGAGATCACTGGCCTAGAGATAAACTTGTTTCTACTATCAGATCTATAATTAAGAAAATTTTTAGTATTATTATAATTAAAGAAGCCTTCAGAAGACTCAGACGCCTGGAAAACGAAAGCCTTGTGTACAGAGAGATGACTATATATGGCAACTATATAAAGTCCCTACAAAAACTGCAATGAGAAAGCGACAGATCAGCTAAGACTGAGGTGAGCAACTATACTGTTATGCTATTTACTTCTTTCTGTTCTATAAAAATGTAAGCAAAGATTAAAAATAGCAAACATCTTTCTTAATAGCAAATTAAGTTAATCACTCTTCTGCAAACTTATACTTTTAGAATTTGTCTTAAATATTAGTTGCTTAGCTATGTTCTCTCTCATGCTCAATTCACTATAAATTCTAGAGAAAACAATTTCTTAGTTATTTTTCTATGACCCAAGTTGTATACTTATTGGTTATTGGATACTGCAAAAATAATGATTGAATGAAGAAAGAATACCTACCCAATTTATCAAAGTGAGACTCTAGGTCCATGTGTAGCAGAATTCTATGCTCCTTATTCACTGGCCAACTAAAGGGAACAGGATGAATGTCCATCCTGACAAGCAAGGAGTCAAAGGTTTAAGTTGTTCCAAGGACTAGTTATCCCTCAGTAGAAATATTTTACAAAGAATAGCATAGATTAAAGGGACCATGTTACTAAGAAACATTTTCATTTTGTGTATTCTTTCCTTTTTCCCTTACCTGTATTTTAAAATATAGACTTTGTATAGCTGATATTTTTAAAAAGTATTTCTCCTAATTTTATATAAATGTCCATTTACATAAAAGAGCAAAGAAGAATTAAGAATTTTCTTTGTTATGATAAAGAAAATATGATAAGGTTTAAGTTAGTGTTACTTTACCACATAAGAGAATACAATAATGCTGTGAATAAGCCATTAATTTTGATGACCCTGAAAAAAATGTTTTTCATCAATGTAACATTTACTTGTATCAGAAAAGTGAGTACTTTTGAAAGCTCCAGGATGAAAATCTCCATCATGAAGCAATTTATTTATAGTGACTTGTAGCATTAACACACACAAATTTACTATAAAGAAGGCTAAAAAATGTCCTTAATCTCTGAATCTAGAAAAACTACCCCAACACGGGAGAAGCTAACAGCAAAATAGACCAATTTCATTAATAATAATGGTGATATTTCATGGGGGGAAATAAAAGAGGAAAGAGGGAGGAAAAAGAGGAAAAGAGGGGAAGGAGAAGGGAAAGGAGGAGAGAGGAAGAAAAAGAAGAGAATGAAGGAAAAAAGGTAAAGAGAAAGAAATTAACATTAACTGCACACTTTTTGTGTTAGAGGCACTATCCTAAACACTTTACCTTCATTTAATTCTCATAAAACCTGTCAAAGAGAGGGGTATTATTGCCTTAATTTATAGATGAAAAAAAACAAGGCTTAGCGGGGTTAAGTTTCTCAAGAGAAAACAGAGTTGGGGCTAGAACCCAGTTCTATCTAATTCCAAAATGTATGTCCTTAATCAAAACATATTGTTGATTCCACATAAGCATTTAATGTTCAATGAAAAGTTTTAACACATATTTCTAACTAGTTGCCCTTGGTCCCAAAAGGCCTAGCACTAGAATTAAAACATTTAGTGACAAATAAATTTAAGAGTCTGAAAGAGATAACCAAACAGCAAAAGGTCAAAGCCAAAACGTTCATAAAATTCTCCAGTATATACTCTATAAGAAATTAAGAATATGTGGTTAAAGACACAAGAAGAAATATGAAAAGGCCAACGCATAGGAATCTAATAGTATCACAGAGAACAGAGACAAAGTCAGAAGTTAGATGAAGAAACCATTCAAATTTGGAAGACAGCAGGAAGGATGAGAAATGGTTTGATGTAAAACATAGTATTTGACATGAACCTTGAAATAGAATTTTACACAGCAGAGATAAGAAGCATTTGTTACACAGAGAATAAAAGAACAAAGTCAGACAGTAAAACATAAAAAAAACACCCTGTCTGGGGGAATGGTTGGGGTAGCTGGATAAAGGGTTTGTGAAGGGTAGGGTAGAGAAAGAGACAAGCAGAACAGGCGGAGGTCTGATCTTCAGGGCTTTCGATGCCACGCTAGAGTCTGGACTCCATCTTTTACCTAAAATATAAGCATGGAAGGTCTCCAGGAAAGAAATAAAATACGCAGACCCAGGTGTTACAATTTAATTCACTTTGTTGAAAAGGAATTGGGTAGATGACAAAATGGAAGCTGGAAAACTACTTCAATTAGTACAGGGATATAAAAATTCAGGATAGAGCAATGGCATTGAGAAAAGCCAGGTACTAATGAGTAGTTTAAATACCCACCTCACTGTGAAACTCCAGGTAGTGGTTCCCTTCCACCTCTCTTCCTAAAACACACTATTCATATTATAATTACAATTGTCTTATATGTGTTTCTCCCTTTAAAGTTCCTTAATGGCAATAGCCAAGTTTCATTCATTTTAATACCCCCAGTACCTAACTTGGTGAAAGGCTCTAGTCACTGGTACCCTGGCCACAAAGCTATCTTAATATCCTTAAAATCTCACAATGAGTCCTAACATCTTCATAATATTCTTTGGTACCCTGGCCACAAAGCTATCTTAATATCCTTAAAATCTCACAATGAGTCCTAACATCTTCATCAGTTTCCTAGACATACAGTTAGGTCTAGGCGTATGTGGTAAATGTGGGTAGATGGTAGTTGTCATAAGGGGTTATGAGGAATTTCCACATGCTCCATTATATATTTCTGTAATGTATAATTTTTTATACTGATTATATACCACTTTTGTATTAAGAATATTTTCAAAAAGCTTTGAATAGATGCCACTTCAAAGTTTCTCCAGTAATTTGTGCTTTTCAAATCTTTTCACCAGTTTCTTATGACCATACTCACATAAGTTAGCTGATGATATGCTACAATGCCAGTCTTATCTCTTTAGTACATATAAGACAAAGTCAAAAATAATTATGAAAAGAAAAGATCAGGCATTATACTGGTTAATTAAATTAATAAATTAAATTAATGCTTTCCCTAATAGTTCTCCAGAATTACAAATTAAAATTAAATCAGTAACAGTGGTATGGGTTAGCAATTCTGACCCTAGTATACAGCTTTATGTGTATACTAGGCCTGAGCCAATAATATGCTATATTATGCTATAGATAATGCAATATGCTATATGCCATTGATAATGCTATAAATAGATATGTTACAGATAATGACAGCCAGGTCTCTCACTGCCAAAGAAAGAAGTTACAAAATAAAGAAAGGAGAAAGGCCAGAATGAACTGTGTTATTGAATGGAACTCATGGTATGCATGTACATATACTAGGCTATGTGTACACAGAGAGAGAGGAGAGAGACAGAGAGAAAGAGAAAGAGAGAAAAAGAGAGAGAGAGAAAGAGAGAGAGAGACTGACTCAGAAATACACATAGATGTAGACATATGCATGGGTTAGTATAGATATATAAATGTCCTATTTCTGTCCACTGATAAGATGGACATCTCAGTAACAATGAACACACCTAGAGCCCAGATTTTAGTTTCTAATATCATTTTCCAATAAACCATAGCTTCTTGGAGAAGTGGATAGGGAAAATACAGGGTGAGCCTGGACCATCTTATGGTACCAGAAAGTAAGTTCTCAAAAGAAGAACAAGCCTCTCAAAAGGGTCCAGGAGCCAACCTGAAAAGTTCCAAAGAGCCCAGAGGAACAATCTCAGCAACAAAATAAAAAACAATACTATTGGATTATATTCCAGAGAATAAAATAAATGTCCATAATTCCATAGACATAAATAAAATAAACAGGAAGAAACAGCTCTTCCATATAGAAAAATTCCAATCAATAATTGTAAAAATAATAGTCTAAATAGAAAAACACTATTAGAATACCACAGCAATAACAGTTATAGGCAAGATCGATCCACTGATGGATGCAAAACTTAGTAGGCAGAAATTTGAGAGAAAAAAGGATATCTTCATAATCTCAAAGTTACCCCACCCCAAGATATTTATTAATTGCAAAGGGGAAAAGAGTAACTTTACAATAGAAACACCCAGCAGACATCACTTTCACCAAGAGATCAGGGTTAATCTCACCAGGAATAAAGCATATCAACATCATGGACCTCTGTGCCAAGAAGGACACATCTTACTGTAGTTTCCACCAAAAATGAATAATCTCATTCTAATCATGGAGAAAACATGAGTCAAGCCCAAACTGAGAGACATTCTATAAAAATAAATGACCAGTACTCTTCAAAATTATCAAGACCATGAAAAATAAGAAAGCCCTGAGGAGCCATCACAAACTAGAGGAGACTAAGGAGATATAATAATTTATAAGGCCCTTGGTTAGATACTAGACCAGAGAAGGACATGAGAGGGAAAACTGATGAATTCTGAAACAGTTAATAGTGTTGTACCAATGTTCATTTCTTAATTTAGATTAACAGAATTTGTTGGGAGATAATTCTCCACAGGTCTTTTGCATTTCTGTATGTCATATGAGTGAGGCACTAACTACCCATTCTGGGCTACCTTTTCGAAGATGTTTGTATGGTGAAATGCGTTTGAAGACAGAGATAAATTCTCCTTTTGGAGCAAAGGGCAGGTTTGCTTGCAACTCATTATAAAAGATTCAAGAACCCTATACTCAGGGTTCTTGAGCGAAGACGTAAACCCACTGGGTGCACGGCATCCACCTAGGCTCCTCTGTGAAACTGCCACAGGACTTGGGGAAGAAGAGGAGAGCAAGGGAAAGCACAAAACATGAAGCTCACACCAGATGCTATGTCATGAGTAAAAAGTCTTTTAAAAGTCTTTGACCCAAGAACCTCACGTCTTTTGCCAGTATCCATGAAATTATATAGCAGGCTAACTTATCCATTTGCAAACAAGATAAAATCTCAGACCCTTTACATTTCATGATAGTAGTATTGTTATGTACAATAACCATATCGGTTTATTGGGTGAAGGGTATACGAGAACTCTCAGTACTATTTTTACAACTTTTGAGTAAATCTAAAATTAGTTTTAAATTCTATGAGAGGTAAACACACAATGTAAATATATATATATGCCTTACTGTTAAAACGTACAACTGAAACTTACCGGATTTCATTAACCAATGTCACCATTAAAAAAATTTAATTAATTAATTAGATTAGTGTTAAATAAAAATTAAACCAATCAATAGCCACATACCAACTCCTTCATTCCAAGAGAAAACAGTAGTAGTAGTAATAATAATAATAATGGAGTCATCATTGCCATTGTGTAATTTGTATGTATTACATTAGGTTGTCCTCTCGAAGAATTCATGATTTGTTGGGGGGTGGCATGGGAGAAATGGGTGAAGGGAGTCAAAAGGTACAAACTTTCAGTTATAAAATAAATAAGTCATGAGGAATTAATGTACAGCAAGACAACCATACTTAATATTACTGTATTGCATATTTGAAAGTTGCTGAGATCTTAGAAGTTCTCATTATAAGAAGAAAAAATATTTTGTAACTATGCAAGGTAAAGAATGTTAACTAGACTTATTGTGGTGATCATTCTTCAATGTACACAAATATCAAATCATATTGTACACCTTAAACTAATAAAAGGTTGCATGTCAATTACAACTCAATTTTTAAAAATTCATGATTTGCTAGAGCAATAATCATCACTGCGTTTTATCAGTGATTTCGTCTCTTTGGGGGTTTGCATTAAATGTTCAATTTCAAGCACATTAAGTTTTATATACATGTCTTGTCTGTTAACTACTTAAGTGACTTGTGCATCAGCAATTTTGTGGAGATACTAGAACTCTTGTATATTGCTGGTGGAAATGTAAAATGATTGCAGCTTCTATGGAAAACAGTTTGGCAATTCCAGAAAAAGTTAAAAATAAAACTACCACATGACCAAGCAATCCTACTCCTAGGTTTAGATCCAAAAGAGTTCAAAGCAGAACCTAGAATAAATATTTGTATACCAATGTTCATAGTAACACTATTCACAATAGCCAAAAGGTAGAAACAAACCAAGTTCCCATCAACAAATGGATGGATAATGGATAAACAACAGAACAGATAATGGATAAACAAAAATACTATATACATACAATTCAGCCACAAAAAGGAATGAAATTTTGATACACACTTTAACATGTATGGACTTTGAAAACATTCTAAGTGAAATGATAAACAAGAAAGATAAATACTGTATGATTATACAAAGTATCTGGAATAGGAAAATTCATAGAAACAAAAAGTAGAATAGAAATTACCAGGGGATGGGGTAAAGGGAAAGGGAAGTTATTATTTAAAGGGTACAGAGTTTATGTTCGGAATGTTTAAAAAGTTTTGGGTATAGACAGTAGTAATGATTACACAACATTATGAATGTATTTAATACCACTGAATTCCACACTTATAAATAGTGAAAATAATATTATGTTATGTATATAGTAACACATTTAAAAAAAAAGTTAGCCTGCCAAGTAACATGTTCACGTAAACAAACAGATTAGACACATTTCTATCAGGTGAATCTCTCTAACCCTTAGCGAGGAGACTCATTCAATCCCTTTGCATTTTTTTTTTTGAGTAATCATGTAAAATATCTACTTATTTCACTACTTTCTCTTTCCTCACAACCTTTCCACTAGGCTTCTAAACAAAGAAAAATAAAAAAACGAGCAAACAAAAAACTCAATGGAGGTAAAAAAATAATAAATTCCTGCCAGTAATAGCTTCGAATTTGCCTTTCAACAAAAAAGTGAGGAGCCGCTAATAGAAATGAAAAGCTGACTATAGGCAAATAAAGAATTCAGGAGATAAAAGCTTGATCTTAAAAAAAAGACAATAATTAAAATTGTTCATCCCAAAATAATTAAAAGTAGCCCTGAACAAAGGAAAATGAAAAAAAATCTATGGACTAAAAGAAGGCAAAGAAAGACCTCATTGGAGGTATTTATTATATGCAATAGGAAAACAAAGGCAGTCATACTGTTCATTTCATATAATTCATTATTATGTGGTGTACTAATAAAATATGAAAGCTAAAGCAGCTCTACCTCTTACTAGTCACGTGACCTTGAGAGTCTATTAAAAAGGGAATAACTATTTAAATCACAAAGCTGTCTTACGTATTGAATAAAAATATCTTATAAAAGCACTTTGTAACCTGTAAACTTTTTAAGTAATACCAAATTTTAGAATATACTGTCTCTAAATATGTTTTCTCACTACATAAGCACTAACAGAACTATGAATTATTAATTTTGGGCAAATGCACTTTAAAGAATTAACATGCTTTGATGTCCTTTGAAGAAAACTTCTATCAGAGGGTAATAATATAATTCTTGTTTTTCTTGGGGAAAATAAATCAAACATTTAGAAAGCTCTAATGTGGTTTTTAAAATTGGCCACTCTTCTTTGGAGACTTAATTAAGATTAAAAAATTCCCTTTGCTCAACTTTGAACATATGATTAGCTTGCAAAGCAATTTGTAAATCAGTTAGCTTTCCACATATATTACAAATGAACTACTTCAAAGAATAAACATATTTTCTATACTAACAGGGAAGAACAAATTAACTTAATAATTTTCTCTTGGGAATATAATACTTTTGATATCCACAGAGAATTTGTAGATTATCTAAGTTTTTACCCTAAAAATTATCATCAATAATCTAGTTGATTTTAAATTTACTAAAACAGTTTGTTTTCTAATTTTAAACGTTGATGCCAATTCGACAATCTTAATTATTCTAAACTACCCTAGGAATTACCATTTTTCACTTTTACCTACCAAACTTGCAGATTTATTTACCCTCCTGCTCAGGCAAGCTAGTCACAGCGACATACATGGGATCCAGAATCTAAAACAAATGCCTACAAGGGGCAGGAAGTTAATCACAGATTAATTAAGCAAGAATTACTGGGAACTATGGTGATCTGGGCAGATCATGCCCAATCTAAAAGGTACAGCAATACACAGCTCAGCCAACTATTGCTCAGAAAGGTGACTCCCAAGCTGCTAGTATTCCTGTTCTCACAAAAGCCACAAATCTAGATTTTTATATAAAACATCTTGATTTTTAACTGCTACCAACTATTTTAAAAACTGATGAAATACAGTTCGAAACATCTATGGGCTGTCATTTTGTGGCATCTGCATTCTTCCTAAACACCCACAGTCTTCCTTCCTTCCCTCTCTCATGATTTCATCCCCATCGCTTTTTTCTCCAGAATATCCAAGCCTAAAGAATAAGGAAAAGGTTCAGATGTGGAATAAAGGCACTAGATATTGTTAAAGGGTGCAAACTTGGAACTAGAAGACGAGTTAAGTTCTGGAGACTTAGTGCACAGGCCAGTGATTATAGTCAATAATACTGTATTATATACTTCCAAATTGCCAAGAGACTAGATCTTAAATCTCACCACAAAAAAAAAAAAAAAAAAAATTGGTAATTACATAAAGATAACTAATATTACTAGTGGTAATCATATCGCAATATATGTGTATCAAAGCAACAAGTTGTATATCTTAAACTTACATAGTTACATGTTAATTATATCTCATTTTTTTTTAGAGATAAAGAGCTAGAGAATATTAAAGTTCAGGCAACCGGTTAGTAAGCTTGAAGTAAACATACATCGGCTTTAAAAAGTATGAAAATCAGAGCTACTCTTGCAGCCTAATGGCTCTAGTTTAAATAGTGACTACAGCAACTCTGCAAACAAAATTATAAGTCTTCTTCAGCATGGAGCAAGGTCAAGTGCTTGCATGAGCTGGAAGCCAAGTTGACTAGAGCTGGAGACCCAATTCTGCTACTTATTTGTCACCTCTACCTTTTCATCACTCAACAATATCATCAACTCTAGAATGCTGCTATAAGAAATATCATATATATAACATACCCAGGTTTCGTAGGTAAGCTGCAGATGACTGGTACTTAATAAACGGGTGTTAAATACTTTGGTGTGGTTTATTATAATCCTTACAACTTTGTACTTTTGCAGAAGAAAGCACTAGAGAAAAATTTCTGTCTCAGGGTCTAGCTCTGTCAGTTTATATGCATGTTCTCCCTACTAAAACCCTCCCTCAGACAGATTAAAAAATATATATATATTCTATATTATGACCAGTAATTTGCAAGTAGCTCTTACATTTTGTCCTTAGGCTGAGAGCAATATCCATAGAAGATATAAAAGTATAATTAAGATGTCTAGCATCTTTACTGGAATGAGGCCCTAGCTCGTCTTAAAAGTCAAGCCTTTTATCACTGTATCACCATCCAGTTTGGATTTTGTTTAATAAAATAAAGTATAAATTATGATAGCTAAAAAACACCTATTGGAGTCAAACTTGTCACCAACATTCAAATATAAAAATACTTCAGTAGCATGTTCATTGGGTTCTAGTGCATTAGGCTCAAACTCTCTACAAAGCTTATCTGGCCTTTCCCAATGCAACCACCACTAATCTCTGCAGCCTCATCTCTCATTCCTTCTGCCAAGCTCTCCAAATACATTATATTCTATACACTGTACTCTGTATATGCTGTTCCCTCTAACAGAAACATGCTTTTTATAAAATCTATAACTTGCAATAACAAATTAGTTTGGGATCTTTTAAAGAATATTCCATTCATGTTTAAGATGTCGTATTTCTAAAGAACAAGATTCTGCTGAGAAGTTAAATAACTTTGTAATTCCTGAACAAAACTAATTTTTGGAACTCCCTAGGCTCCCTAGACAACTATAGTAATGTGTTTAGAGAAATGAATATTGTTTTAAATAAACAGTCAAATAATTGTGACTTACTGATAATTCAAATCTAAAATTATTATAAGCATAAATGTAAAGAAGTTGACCCAGAAAACTAATAAAACACTAAGAGCCTAATGAAATAAAATATAAGGAACATCAATTAATTTATATTTTGATAACACCTAGTCTCCATATTTTGATAACACCTAGTCTCCATATTTCTAAAGCTATATTCTAACCAATTAAAATAAATAAACTGCATACCACACCAAATGGAAGAAGAGCTTTTAAAAGGTAGAAAATTTCACTAGAAAAAGAAAGGTGCAAAAATGTTAGAATGAATTATAACCCTAAAGTATTAACTAACTATAACTGAAAATAAGCTAAAATCCATCAGGTCACTTTTATTTATTAAAAAGCAAATCAGGTTAGGTGGTATGGGGAGCAAAACGCATTTTTAGGGCATGAAAATTCTTGGTATAATCCTATAATGGTGGATATATAGTAGAAATTTGTCCAAACTCAAAATATGTACATCACCAAGAGTGAATTCTAATGTAAACTATGGACTTTGAGTGATAATGATGTGTCAATGTAGTTCATCAGTTTTAACAAATGTACCACTCTAGTGGGGAATATATTGATAATAGGGGAAACTATGCACGTGTGAGCCCAAGGAATATGTGGGAAATTTCTGTACCTTCCATTTCAATTTTTCTATAAATCTAAAACTGCTCTAAAAAATAAAGTCAATTAAAAAGGGAAAGCAAATCAGAAAAATTATAAACCTCTGCTAAGCATAGGAGACTAACTTTTTAAAATATATATGCCATTTATAATTAGCAATTCTAGAAAGACTAAAAACTACATGATAACGCTAGCATGATATGTAGCGCTGGATTTATATTTGAAACACTTTTCTTTCAGCATCCCATTAAGACCCCTTCACAGAATTTTTAAGTGTTCTCTCCTAACACCTTTAGACAACTTGTTTAAATAAACTGTATTCAACACCCATTCAGTTCATATATGCAGTCCCTTCTGAACACAAATTATTCATTCTCCACAAAGGTCTATTGAGTGTCTACTACACATAGAACATTTAGAGAATATAAAAAGTCCCTTACATTCAAGATCCCGTCTTAAGTTTTACAACCAGCCCTGGTAAGAATTCAAAATGTCCAAGGTAGTATACTCCAAGTACTCAAGTAGTAAAGACATTCAAACAGTCTGTCCTATTCTTCTTGGAATACTTTTCTCCTGGCTGGATCCTTCTCATCTTTCAATTCTCAATATAAATGCTATCTCCTCAGAAATCTTTCCTGACACCATCTAGCTATTTTCTATCATAGCATTCCATTCTTTTCCTTCATTGCTATAGTTACATATTTGGTTTCTTGTTTCTAGTTTATTATCTGTATGCAATAAAAGACTGAATATTCCACAAGCATACAGACTCCACTATATTACCAGTGACGAACAAAGCACATCAAACACTAGTTAAATGAATGCATAAATCCGGTACTCAGGAGAAAGGTATGAAAGGTATGAAAACTGGTGAGATCACTGGTGGGAGGTATGTGAGGTTAGAAGAGAATCTAGACTCAAGACCTAAAGAAGCTCAATATTTAGAGTTCAAGTAGAAAAGGCAAAGAAGAGTAGGGCAGATAAGTCAGATAAACCAAAGGGAAGCTAAAGAAAGAGTGTGTTTCAAGAAGTATTCAACTACAGAACACTGCCAAGAGTTCTAGAAAAAAGTGAACAGAAATAGATTCATTGGAGTTTATCTCATGGAGATTACTGATGACTTTAGTGAAAGCCATTTCAGGGTAGTGTAGAATCTGATGACAATTTTCATAGTGATTCCGAGATGATGAAGTAGAAGCACTATCTAATAGTTTAAATTGGGAAGGGCAAGAGATATGTGACAGATGGAGATCTTCAGTAACCAAGGAAAATGATCCTGAACACTCAAGAGGTAAAGAGAATAGCGTATCTGAATCGCATGAGATTCAAACAAGCAGGGAAAGCAATTCTCACAATCCTCAAGTACACCAGCATGATGAGGTAATCCTGAAAAGTACTTAAATGACTGGGCACTGTGAGCATTCAATAGTGTTAGTTGTTGTTAGATAACTAACTTTAAGTGTCCTAAGGAGGGCAGAGACAATGTCTGTTTTATCTATGCCTGCATTCCCAGGACCTAACACAGTACCTGGCACACAGCAGGTGCTGAATAAAAATTTCTAAGAGAATTCAGAATTCTGAATACAATCTTACCTATTGTAATAGTCACCTTGATTGTCTCTCTCCTCTAATCCATTTTTTTATTTATGAGATGGTTATGTCACGTAAGCATAAAAGTGTTAACTGCTACAAGTATTACTGTCATTAAGCCTCACTCCATCAGACTCAAGTTCCTTGACAGAACTGTCTGCTCATCACATGACACGCTGAGTGCAGGAAGTAAGGCTAAATAATCATGAATCTGGATAAACGGCTTCTAACTAAAGAACTGTGACAAATATTTCACAGTAACTCCAAGGTCAACCAGCGTACCAGCCACCCTAAGCACGGAGATGCCAAGAAAGCGCTCCCCAGGGACAGGGGGGGGGTCACAGCAGCCGCCTCCCCGGCAGGGGTCGCTGCAGCCTCCTCCGAAGGCCGTCCCCCGTCTCAGTCCCCATGTCAGTCCCCGCCCCACTCCCACCCCAACCCCCACCCCCGCCCCGCGGTCACCTGCAGCGGCTGCATTCGGGCCTCCGCTCGGCGGGCTCCACTGGCAGCTCCCATAGCCCGTCCGCACCGGCGCCGTCCGCCTCTTCGCCCAAGACTGCTGCCGGCGGCGCTGCGCCTCCCTCCCGCCGCTCCTCCTCGTTAGGCGTCTGAGAACTCGCGGCCCCAAGCGGCCGCGCCACGGGGTCGCTGAGTGTTCGCGCCTCTTTCGGTGGCTCCATGGCAGGCGCTCAAGTTGGCTGTCACATTGAGGCCCCGCTGCCGCCGGGGGGCGCCACACACTGGAGGAAACGGCTCGCGCCGCGCGGCCCCACGCACGCACACCACGTACGGGGGCGGGTCTTCGAAGCTTATGCGCGAGGTCCCGCCCCTCGGCAAAGAAGAAACGAACCCATTGGTCAATGGACGTACTTTCACCTAGAACCTGATAGGAAAGTGTGGGTCGTCCTGGGGAGCCGGTGAGATTAGGTTTGTATCACAGGGACAAGTAAAGGAACCCCCTCTGAAAACACCTGAAGTAGCAAAGTGGAAAGAACCTTCTTTAGTTTCATGTATTTAAAAATGAAAATAAGATGGAATGCTGGATTTTCCACCTTACCGTGGCAGTTTTTCATTTATTAATACTTTGTTACTTCTACCAATAGATTTACCACTAAGAGTAGTAGGGCGATACTTAAAGTGTTTATTTCACTATTAGGTTTTTGGTTATCTTAAAATCTAGTTTGTGAATAGAATACAGGGCTCTTGTTTTCAACTATCTTTCATTCTTTTCTCCTGCAAATAGCACCCATCATTTCTTTGGGAGTACTCTAAGGGAGGGATAGGAAAAGGCTGAGGCATCCACCTGGTGATGGATGTAGGATAGGAGGAAGAACTGGCACTTATGACTGTTGGAGTTGAGAGATAATCAAAACCCAGAGGCTGTAGATAGGAAAGTGAATCAAAATAAATACTGGCTGTAGATTTAGTGTAGAGAACCAACTCTATAACTACCAAAATTAAATTCTCATATGATAGCCTTTAAACTCTTGTCTCTAGTTTCAATATATGAAATTTTCTTTAAGTCATTTAAGGTTCCTCCGGACTCCCAACTATGAGGTATGTGAAGGCAGATGAGTCCCGACAAGCCTACTTATATTTGACTTTCTCTTTAACATCTCGTTTCAGATCATGGGCTTTACCTTTCAAAATCCAACCATTTTATCTCTCCTACTACTTCTGCCCTGGGTCAAGCCTCTATGATCTCTTGCCTAGGATTTTGCCATAAGCACATAAGGGGCTCCCTGCTCCATCCCTGCTCCTCCCATTCTCCCAGAGGTTGACCAGAATCAAAGAAAATTCCCATGCAGTGTGCTGGCTGAAAAATTACTGCTTCGCTATCGCCCATGGGAACATAACGCTCTAACAATAAGCTTTCTGCTTCTGTACCCCCGCTTGCACAACTGACCTATGGGTTGACAGTAAAAAGAAGAAAAATAGACTTGTGTGTTCAAACAGGATGAAGAACAGGGGTTTAGGGCTTAAAAACCTTGTACCTCTACATTTCGGGGCTGCTTAATTTGAGGTCTTTGTACCCCTGGCAGACCCAGCTGGCTGAATAAAGAGTGTGTTTCCTATAACTCACTGATTTCTGGTGGTCCGTGTGTCTATCAGGGGCTGGCAGCTACAATAGCAGGAGGGATACAGCCTGAGTTGGGAGAAAAAAAGAGCTATTTCCCCCTCTGGAAAGCAAGAAATTCATTCACCATCCAGGTCTATGAACCCTGACTCTGAAAGTGTGAGAAAATGTATCCCCTACCCAGCCAGCTGCTACTTCATGTGAGATTATCAGCCTGGGATGGACTCTGGTAGCAGAATGAAGACCATCAGTGCCCCAATCTTTGCGAAATGCTGTGACATCATGAAGGGGAACAGAAGTTCCTTTAAGAAATACAACTATTTACCAGTGCAGGAATATTACAAGACAATCTATTGAGATGTTAATGTGTTTTGTTTTTCTCAACTCCTAGTAAGTAACCAGACCATTATGATTCTTAGCCTTGGGGGAATTTGAGTGGTAAAAACTGTTTAGAATATCACACCTTGTGTGTGTTGGGGGGTAAGTGGGGCTGTCTGCAGATGAATAAGTGCCTTTGGAGTAAATGAAAACTGCTAGAGGGAAGATTCTCCTAACTGCCAAGGAAACAAAGGACAACTGAAACCCCACCCTCATGCCTTAGACGCCAAGTTTCCCAGACTTGTGAAGATCCTGCTGTTACTACCAGAATACAAGGGACCAGGATGGCAGAGACAATGGTATCTTATTGGTAGCAAATGATGACAGAAAGTCCAAGGGGCCTCCCTGATGTTTTTGCTGTGAACAATATAAACAGAGTCACTTTTAAATGGAGTCGGGGGTGCCATCCAGAGGTTCCCAGAGGAACTGCCTTGTGTGCCTTACTCCTCAAACATTTGGAATGTTAAAACTGGGTAAAATAATCCTTGGACTGGACCTAAAATAGCTTGTATCTTGAACAAATGTTTGCAAAAATAACAAGAAAAAAGACATTCTGAAAGCCAAACTGAAAACTAAAGACTGTCTTTTGAATTAGCATCATTGTGTTATTTTATCTGTACTTATATAAATTTCTTCTATTCATGTAATTGTTCCCCTTTCCTTTCTCCTAACTACTCTCCTTATTGGTACACTATTTGTCTAAATCAGTGCTTCCCTAAAACCTATTTTGGATCTCAAACTCTTGCTGCCTCTCACTTCGGCCTTTTATTTTTAGGTTAACCTGGCACATGGTAAGATCTTTGGGAACTTTCATGTCACTGGTAGAGAAAAGGCTTTAATAGTGTTTGGGATTGAAGACCCTGCCAGCCCAATAGAATAAGGATTCAGCATTGGATAAATTTGGTTTAAATGAAATAAAGATAAACATCTCTTCCTGTATTAGTTTTCTATTGCCCCTCTAACAAACTACCACAAATTTAGTGGCTTAAAACAATACACATTTATTATGTTACAGTTCTGCATGTCAGCAATCTAACATAGATCTCTAAGAGCTAAAATCCAGGTAGTAGCAAGCTGCATTCTTTTGGAGGCTCTGAGGGAGAATCCATTTCCTTGTTCATCATTTAAGTTGTTGGCCAAATTCAGTCCCTTGTGGTTGTCATTTTCTTGCTAGCTATCAGCAGAGGGCTGTTCCCAGCTTCTAGAAGGCACTCATGTTCCTTCACTTGTAGGGAAGGGAAACCATTACCTCTACTAAACCTCTTAGGGTTCTTTTTGGAATTAAATTGACATAAGAAAAATCAACAGAAGAAAAGCATACAACTTTATTTAACACAAGTTTTTTTGTGACATGGGAGCCTTCATAAGGCATGAAGACCCAAATAAATTATGAAACCAATTTGCTTTTACATTAGGTAGAACAAAGAAAGGCAATTGCTGTACCCTCTAACTCCAGTGAAGAAGTTGAGATTCCTTTTTTCAGGGCAGGGCCTTTCTTCACAGCTTCATTCCTTTCACCTGGCTTGTCTCCCAAGTCACCTGCATCATTTCTTCATTAGTTATACTTTTGTTATAATGCTTGTCTTTTTTTCTCTTAACTTTCCTGAGACTGATTCCATATAAAAATGTCCTTGTTTTTTCTGCATGGGTGTGCAGTTTTCCTTTCATACTTTCTTAAAATTCTAGGTTTAATTAACTTGGAAGTTTATTATCCCTCATCTACACATATAATTTTGATCTTCTGCTTACAAGATTATTTTTTAAAGCATTTTGTTTGCTTAGATTTGTTTGTTTTACTAATTAGTTTTATAAAAGGAGAAACTCACTTTTACATTTTGAATTAAATACCCCTACTGAGAGTCAAATAATTAAAATTTAAAAATCCAATTCAGACAATTGGAAAATTTTTTAATTAAACTGTTGAATGCAACAAAATTAACTCTGTTATTAGAAACAACTGATTATAGAGCAAGACAGAAAATTAAAGATCATCTGACATAGTATTTCTCCAGCTTGGTTTACATTAGAATCACCTGAAGAGACCCAAGGTAAACCAATTAAATCAGAACCTGGGCAGATGGTAAGGCCCCCAGGAATCATTCCTTGTTAAAGCTCGCTACAATTCTATTTTGCAGCTTGAGTCGAAAGCCACTAATCCATTTAAGATCCTACTTTTTACAGATGAGGAA
>NW_011888820.1:3455620-3498973 GCF_000151845.1 Pteropus vampyrus
TAGATCTCTAAGAGCTAAAATCCAGGTAGTAGCAAGCTGCATTCTTTTGGAGGCTCTGAGGGAGAATCCATTTCCTTGTTCATCATTTAAGTTGTTGGCCAAATTCAGTCCCTTGTGGTTGTCATTTTCTTGCTAGCTATCAGCAGAGGGCTGTTCCCAGCTTCTAGAAGGCACTCATGTTCCTTCACTTGTAGGGAAGGGAAACCATTACCTCTACTAAACCTCTTAGGGTTCTTTTTGGAATTAAATTGACATAAGAAAAATCAACAGAAGAAAAGCATACAACTTTATTTAACACAAGTTTTTTTGTGACATGGGAGCCTTCATAAGGCATGAAGACCCAAATAAATTATGAAACCAATTTGCTTTTACATTAGGTAGAACAAAGAAAGGCAATTGCTGTACCCTCTAACTCCAGTGAAGAAGTTGAGATTCCTTTTTTCAGGGCAGGGCCTTTCTTCACAGCTTCATTCCTTTCACCTGGCTTGTCTCCCAAGTCACCTGCATCATTTCTTCATTAGTTATACTTTTGTTATAATGCTTGTCTTTTTTTCTCTTAACTTTCCTGAGACTGATTCCATATAAAAATGTCCTTGTTTTTTCTGCATGGGTGTGCAGTTTTCCTTTCATACTTTCTTAAAATTCTAGGTTTAATTAACTTGGAAGTTTATTATCCCTCATCTACACATATAATTTTGATCTTCTGCTTACAAGATTATTTTTTAAAGCATTTTGTTTGCTTAGATTTGTTTGTTTTACTAATTAGTTTTATAAAAGGAGAAACTCACTTTTACATTTTGAATTAAATACCCCTACTGAGAGTCAAATAATTAAAATTTAAAAATCCAATTCAGACAATTGGAAAATTTTTTAATTAAACTGTTGAATGCAACAAAATTAACTCTGTTATTAGAAACAACTGATTATAGAGCAAGACAGAAAATTAAAGATCATCTGACATAGTATTTCTCCAGCTTGGTTTACATTAGAATCACCTGAAGAGACCCAAGGTAAACCAATTAAATCAGAACCTGGGCAGATGGTAAGGCCCCCAGGAATCATTCCTTGTTAAAGCTCGCTACAATTCTATTTTGCAGCTTGAGTCGAAAGCCACTAATCCATTTAAGATCCTACTTTTTACAGATGAGGAACCTGAGACCCAAAGAGAGAAAAACGGCCAGATAGGAAATTCAAGCCTCCTGACTTTAAATCTAGTGAGTTTTTTATATTTGCATTGTTCTCAATCATTGGGATGATTAGAATCCTCTTTGGAGCATTAACAGTTATTTGATAAAGCCCTAAATCCTACTTCAAAACTACTGAAGCACAATCTGCCACTCCCTAGATAGTCAAGAAGAGCACCAAAGTTGAAAATCCTTGCAATTTACCTAGAGTAGTGATATTTATCATAAGAGAAGAATATAATCAAGATTTCTCTCCTACATCTCTTTTAATTGATCAGTCTTTGTTTTCGTTAGCTTATACATAGATAGATAAATATAGATTTTTCAAAATATACTACAATCTCATTTGGGGGGCCATTTTCACTTTGTTTTTCTTTATTTTTTTAAAATTCTAAATTCTATTAAGATGTTGAGATGAGGCAATATGTAAGTATTAAAACTGAATAATAAATATGTGATTAAAACTAGAACATCTAAATACCTGCAAAGAACTTGGCAAATATAATAGTTTAGTTAGTCTAGAAAAATATAATTTAATTTGTTCATTAATAGTTTAGTTTTAGAAAAATGTACATTTATTGAAAACTTTCAGTTTGTCAGGCATAATACTAATAAGAACTTTACATGCACTATCTCATATAATCTTAGCAATAATCCTATGAGGTAATCATTATTGTAATCTCTACTTTACAAAGGAAAAAACAGGCATAGAGAAATTAAGTAATTCAGCCAACATCACATAATAATTGTTTGAGAATTTATAAATTGGAATGATTAAAAAAGATATTTGTCCATCTCCTTATCCATAGCACTAAACTGACATAAGTAGTTGTAGAAGTCAGACATTAGGTGCAGAGAAGACCAATCGAGAAGGTACAAGGCTTTCGAATCCTATATTTTATATTAATTCAGTCTATCAAGACTGCTGACTGTCCTAATGATTTTCTAAAAATTTTAAAATTTCAAAATCTGACACAAGAAAAAAATAGATGACCCAGATAGACCAATATCATGAAACAGTTATCATGAGATTACCTCCAGTATACTCTAGGCTCAAATGAGTCTACAAGTACATAATTTCAAACATCAAAGAATGTATTATTTCTGTGCTTAAAACTGTTAAAGAAAAAAAGAAAAACATGGAAAGCTATTCAATTTATTTCATGAAACTAGCAAAATCCCAGTGCCAAAACTTGACAAAAAATAGTACACAAAAGAAAAGACCATTACCATTTATAACATAACAAAATGTTAAAACAAAACATAAACTTAACAAAAACCTAAGTAATATATTAGCAAACTGTCTTTAGTAGTAATTAATTGAACCATCAACTATGAGCAGAGTGTATCAGGGAAACAGGAGATTGATTTCTATTAGGAAGTCTATATATAAAATTCATTGTACAATAGTTTCAATAAGAACATTCATATGATAATCTCAATAAATGCTAAAAAAAAAAAGTGCATCAGAAAAAATAAACAGCCATTATTGTTTTAAATAGAACAGTTCTCTTTTTAAAAAAAGCTTAGAAAACTAGGGATAAAAGGATACAACTAGTACCTACCTATCTTTAAGTTAAACAATAATACAGGAAGCATTACCAACAGTGTCCAACTTAAAAGTGTAACATATCCCATTTTGCATAAAACTAAAGCCAGATTACTGTCACCATTATTTGACACTATTCTCTTATTTTTCTAGCAAATGCAACTTAAAACTTATAAATTGTTTATTTCTGGACTTTTCCATTTAATATTTTCAGACAGTGGTTGACCCAGGTAACTGAAACCACAGAAAGCGAAACCATGGATAGGAGCGGGACTACTGTAGTATATAATGTTAATGCAAATCCAAATGGGGCTTATTCACCACTTTTAAAAATTTTAAATGGTAGAACTACAATGATGGTTTCTTAAAAGTTAAATATATACCTACATTCGAACCCAGCCCTTTTTTTCCTCCCCAAAAGAAATGAAAACATGTGTTCACACAAGAATTTGTATTTGAATGTTCATAGTAGCTTTATTTGCAATATCCAAAAAATGAGGAAAAAAATGTGAGTGTTCATCAATAAAATACTGAATAAACAAAATGTGGTACATCTATATTAATGGAATAATACAAAACAACAACAGAAAAAGAGGAATAAACTACATGCAACGATGTGGTTGAATCTAAAAATCATTATGCTGAGTGAAAGAAGCCAAACAGTATATGATTCCGCAAAATTAAATTCTAAAAAATGCAAACCAATCTATAGTGACAGAAAACAGATCGATGTTTGCGTAGGGCCAAGGGTAGAAAAAGGATTATATGCAAACTGGCTCAAGCAAACTTTTAGGGTGGATAGAAATGTTCCATATAATGGTTGTAGTGGAAGTTTCATGGGGTTATACAAATGTCAAATTGAATCAAACTGTGTCCTTTAAATGAATGGATATAGTTATCCTATATAAATTATGCCCCAATAATATTTTTTTAAAACTTAAATTGTATATGGGTCAGATTTAACAAAATAATTTTTTCTTATAAATACATGAGAATAGGAAAGAAAAAAATGTTAATAAGAGGTTCCTTTCAAATAAAAAACAAATCCAGATTTAGCAAGGAGATATTTTATTGAACGGATTATTGCCAGTAGGGAAAAGGTCTACTTAATAGCGAGAACTCTTACCATAAGATCTGCAAGTTTCTTCTTTGTAGAAGGAATAAACAAGGCTAGTAAGAACCCAGTATGGAGTAGTGAAGTAAGAGAGTGGAATTAGAACATTTTTTTTTTTTATCCTGAGGCCAGTCTACTCTCTAGATGGGCTGTTAAGGAGGGGTTTTAAGCTGGCTCAGGTTGAGAATGGGTCAAGGTTCAGGGACCTGCAGGAAGGAAAGAATCTTAACCAAACTATGACTAACAAGCATTTGTTCCCCTTGATCAGTTAATCATTTATGTATGGGAATCTGGGGGATCTGCATGTAGCCTTGTTATAGGTAAATGAGGGAGGCATACTTGAGTCATATCTAAGGTATATGGGAAAAATTGCTTTTGCTGCAAGCCATTTCTGGAACACAAAGAGTAGACAATTTTTTAACCCTGGCTCTTCTCCAGGAGCACACGTTCAAGTAAATTCAATACCGTCAATCTTTTCTAGAGGAGGCTGCCCTGTTATACAATTCCAGGGGGCATTTTATTCTGCTCCTAGATAGGAATGCACGTGAATCAATGGTAATTAAGACCAATTAATGGAACAAAAGAAATAACTCTTGAACTCATAACTCTTACAGTATATAGAAAAACTTAAAACATAATAAATAATATAATACCAATCAATGGGAAAAATCACATATTTTCAAAGTATTATGTTAAGACTGAATTTTTGGATAAAAAGCAGATTAAAGCTACACATAATATCAAAAACTAAAACAGGTAGCAAATAAAGAGTTGAATTTTACCCTCTTTAATAAACTCAGAGAAAATATAGCTTAATATTTAGCTGGTATCTATATGAGGAAGGTCTTTACATCATAAGGGCAATGCAATAAAAGTGTAAAGGAAAACTGTTTATATGGTTACATAAAACTACAAAAACATTTGCATGCCAAAACCAATATAATGAAATTTTAAAACACCTAATAAAATCCACCACTCCCCTCTCACCTATAAAGAAGAGTTATTTGCTTTGACTTGGAAATAATTATTGATATAGAGGAAGGAAGGATTTGGAGAGATTATATCATGGAGTCATTGAGTGCAGATCTGATTATCAACCAATGTGCATAGATATGGCCATATGCTTTATCAAAAGGCTGGTTTGTAATATCTGCTGCTAGAGCTGTACTTTTCCTACTCTTGGTTCAGCAAACAGAGATACATTTGGCACAGCAGGAGGCCTCTAGGATCCTGATTCAGCCCTGTTATTTGCACCATTCTTATTGAACAATTGGGCCCTATATGGTATCTACTATTAAATACTTCTCAGTATCATCTTTGATTATATAGATATCATCCTAGAGCATTTTTAGTACCAGTAAAAAGAACCATCTCTTTCTTTCCTTCCTTCCTCTCCCCGCCACCCCGAATGATATAAAGCTATGTTAAATAAGTTTATTTCTACAATTGCCTGGAAGGTTGACAGAGAAAATCATTAACTAAAATTTTTCAACATAAGAAGATTGAGATAGTACCCAAGAAAATTATATTTGTAATGCTAAATAAAACACTTGTAAATGGGGATGGGGAGTTGAAAGAAAGAATGAGAGAAAAGCAAAGTTCAAAGAAGATGTATGGGGAGAACTCACGAAGAAATGATAAATTTCCATCTGCCTGTGGGAACTCCCACTACCCAAATCAGGGATTCCATGGCTGATACCTATGGTCTAGGCTTATGGATTCCATTCTATATATTAACCTATCTATCTAAACAGATAAAAATCTCAAACTTGTAATTCTTTGAAGAACAAACATCTCCCTCCTGACAGCCTTGAGCCCAGAGAACATCTTGGTCTAACAAGTCATCTGTTGGCAATTCCTCATTTGAGCTAACAACTAAGTCATAATTTGAAGATGTGTTTTGAATTTAAGTACTATATATAGAGAAATATGAATTTTGCTTAAAAGCAGACTACCAATTATCTTTTGTTCTTCATCCTTAAATATCTTTGGGGAGACTGTTGCAAAAGTAAATATTAAGTAACTTAGTTTTTAAAGTTGAAGTTCCATAATCAGTATGTAGAGTCAAAATCCTTGAGCAGAGAGAAAGGATAGGTTTTGTTTATCTGCTTCATCCAAAGCAGCAACCCTGCATGTGAGCCCCATAATAACCTGCAAGGACCTTGAGCTCAAAGACTTTATCTTTCATCACTCTATCTTTGGTGTAATGAACCCAGCTATTAATAAGGATCCTCAAAATGGCTCTAGAATTCAGGCTGATACAAAAATTTGGAAGCAGAAACCATCGTCATAGAATTATAGAATTCTAGAAACACTGGGCCCACTCATTTTATAGGTAAGAAAACTGAGGGCTAGCCATTTTAAGTTACCAGTTAAAGATCTGACAGCAAGGCAGTGCTAGATAAAGCCAAGTCCCCATCTACTTTCATATTTTTTCTTAAAGGTACTATATAAATAATTAAGAGAGGTAAGGCTGTAATAGTGCTATCTATAGACCAATCATTCTGTGCTAGGCAGAGCACAGTACTGACACTTCTGAGAACTTAGGGCAGTTGAAAGCAAATATCTTTTATTTAGACAATTTGAGAGATTTAAATAAAGTCTGTGGATTAGATAACAGTATTAAATCAATGTTAATTTCCTTGTTTTAAAAATTGTATGTGGTCGTATAAGAAAATATCCTTGTATTGGGGAATAATACCCATAAGTAGTTAGGGGTAACGAGGCATCATGTCTGGAGGTAACTTTTAGATGGCTCCAAAAAATTGTGTGTGTATATAGAAGGGCAGGGTGCGGGATGGAGAGGATGGGGGTGTGGCTTGGACTAGAATGATAAGAGAGATGAAAACAAATGTAGCAAATGAAGGATGTGTTCTAAAAGTAAAGTCAAAAGATTGGCTAATAGCTTAGATATAGCAGACAATAGCGGGGGAAATCATGGAAAACTCACAGATTTTTAGCGGGAGTAAATGAGTGATAATGGTGTCACCAATTGAGATAGGGAAGACTGGGGTGATGAATATCTTTGGGGGAAAGGGGTACCAAAACAGCATACCAAGAATTCTATTTTGTCCATGCTATGCTTCATGTACCAACACTGTAAATATGTAGAGATAGCCAATGTGCAGTTGGATATAAGAATCTGAAATATTAAGGAGAATACAGGGATGGAAATAAAGATTTGAAACATATGCTCATCATATTAAAGATGCTTTTGATTTCAAAAACAACAGAGATTCAGCTGTACCCTAGAAATACCTGGGGGTTAGCTGATTTCAGAAGGGGCAGCAAATAAAATGAGCGATCATTGTACTATGTGCAGCTTTTACTACAGCTAGCTTCATCTTTTCAAATGAATTTGATTGTATTGTAGGCTTCCAAGAGGTGTAGAACATGAAGGTGACCATTGGTGCTTCTATGTCTGTTTTTAGTTTATTGTCATGGGAATAGGACTGGTAGTGAAAGGAATGGAGAACATATGAACAGGGAAAACCTGGTATTTCTCAAAATAAATATAAATCATTGAAATAGCATATATATTATAGAGAGAGAGACATACACATATATTAACAGAAATAGAATTCTAAAATAAACATCCTTTGAATTTCATTATAAATACCAACATCAAAATTCCTGCAAAGATGAACATGATGTAGCCTTGCCACTGACATACCCCTTTGAATAGTTTGAAATAGAGCACCATTTTATTGAATTCCATGGTGAAGCAGATGGAGCTATAGCAAAGCCCTGGTGTTATTTCTGAAATTATAACTTACATTTTATAGCACTTTATAATTTATAAAATCTTTTTACCAACATTATTTCATTTTGTTCTTCCCTTTAGCCACAAGGTAAATAAGATATATATTATTATCTCTATTAGACAGATAAGGAAAAATGACAGCCTCTGAAAATAAAGTGGCTTGTCTAAATTAATATGACTATTTTAAGTGACATGAATATGCTTAAAAGTTAGATCATCTAACTTCGGAGCTACTGCTCTTTCTGTGATACCATAAAGCTTCTTTCATTTCATTTTTTCCCACACCATTAAGTGGATATTAATTAATAGTTTCTCCAATTTCATAATACACAAAATTGAGATTACTTAGAGTGAAACGAATGCCTTGACACCATGAAATTATGTATATCAGAAAGAGATAAGATTAGAATTTATATTTCCTGAGTTGCTGTTTCTTAACTAATTCATTAAACATCTACCGATGACTTAGCTAGAGATGTTTACCACTGAAATCATTGTTTCTACTACATAAATAGCTTAAGCTAAAATCTATGAGCAAAATATGCTCATATGAATGCTTGTAATTCAATTTCTTACTATATTTACTACATTTTTTTTTAAGTTTCCTAGGAGATAATGGTTATATTATAAAAGCAACATGCATGTTTTTAAACTCCTTTTGCAGAGGAAGTTTAAAAAGCATAAAATTGCTGAAGCAGATGTGGCTGCTGCCAAAAAAAGAGGAAGTTTACAGAAAAACTAAATATACACATAATATTAGACTATCAGATGTTAGAATGCTTGAGTGGATGCATTGTGGCAGTCACACGTGCGAAATCTTATATTTTACATTTTGGGGACATGTTATACACAAAGCCCCTAGTCAGTAAAAATGCTATTATATGGGTATATGATAGATGATTTATTTCATTTATTTTAGAAGAGGTATGAGCAGCCCAGAGAATTGAAGTTGAAATTTTCTCCACTGAGTATAATGTTTCTCTTCTAAAATACCTCTCTTTTTTTGTAAAAAATCATTCATTCTTACATTCAAATAATAGTTTTTGAATATAAATTCCAGAGTTAGAATTTAATATGGTAACATATCAGCTGACAATTAATTTTGGCCCAAGGCATATAGTTATAGTCTCAATCAACTTGTTACTTGCCCTGGAAATACTCCTATACTAAAAACACATATAGTGGCCCACGACTATTACATAAAGCATGTCAATAGTTGAAGACCCAAAAGATTCATGCTCTTCTATACATAATTTAGTCAAATCGAAATTATTCTAAGATAATATAATCCATGATGTAAAAGATCAGTGGTATATATATTCCAAAATAGTCTATAATCTCCAAAAAGGAATTTAGGACATGCATTTTGGTGAGGTATAAATATTTAATATCTTGAGAGTTCACAATTTCTAAAAAAGAGTGTTATATTATGAAAGCTGGAAATCTAATTAGATGAGAGGTAGGTTTTATGTCCTGGTTCCTAACTACAATATTTTCAAACCAAAAATCATGATCAATAATCTGAAGTCATCTGAAATCGGTCCTGCTCTCGATAATTTATGAAGCCTGGCCAGCCCACTTCTAGTTCTTACCCCAGTTTCCTGCCCCCAGATCTCCAAGTCTTCTTTCCAGAGACAGAAAGAAGCTCTTGATTCCCTGCCTGACTCCAAGCTTTGAAAACAGTGCTGTCTTCCCTCCAGTAGAACAGTTCAGTTCTTTTTTATTATGCTTTTCTGTATTTTCTAAATTCTCTACAATAAGCAATTTTTAAAATTGATGTTTAAGACGCAATAAAAAATATTTTAAAGGGATTTAAGGATCACTAGTTTAACACGTAAATGATTCAGTAATACGCGATACCTGTTTTTGCCATTCGTTGCATCCTAGTTCTGATTCCCAGTCATGATTACTCCTCTCATACCCTAGGCTGGGAACTCTGTCTTATTCTCTCTACAGTCACAGAGGAATTGGAGACTTTTACTGAGACTGACTCTTGCCACTTTCATCCCTAGAACTGGGACCGTGTTAACTTCTGGTTTACTTCCTTCATACTGCATGCCACTTTTCTGGCTCACCACTATTATCTATTGCTGCATTCCTTTGAGTCCAAGTTCTGTAAGTCTGGAGGAGATTACAAACTGATGGCCTATAGGGCAAATTTGGCCCACTAACATAGTTGGTTTGGCACACTCAATATTTGAAATTTTAAAATATGAATGTCCATGAGCCAAAAATATGTTCTCCTGTTGGCTAGTCTCTGACACTGCCTGTTTTATTATACCTGCTCCTTTATTACTTTGCTTATCTACCTGGGTCTTTAAGCCATTTGAGTTAGAAATCTAGAGATAGAGCACATCCACTATCCTAACAAAGCTCTATCATCACTCAACTGGATTCTATTTACTTAGTGCTCAGCAGAATGTCTAATTCCAAGTCTCAATTTCTCCTAGACTTTCTGGCTCCATTGATGTTAGCAAGATCATTGTCTGAAATGGCTACACTATCTCAGATACAGAGGAAGTCGGGGAGGGTGGGGAGATATTTGGATATTTGACTTATTTACTACATCCCTCTAAATTACAGCTGCACTCTGCAGAAATGCAAAAAGAAATGAACCAGAAGAGGGAAGCAAAGAACAGCCCAGATATACACGAAGATAAAAATCTGATAGCTACTGATGTGAAAGTCAAATGCACTTTTTGATGAGTTACAAATGAGTATCACAAAGATGAATGTCCATTGACCAACCTCTCCATGTGTAGTAGGGTCAGGGGTCCCTCCAGAAAGTGCATGTGGCTCTAAGCCCACACCAACTAAAGATTCACTCCTGCATTTCATGCAGCATATCAGGAATTTAGGAAAGCATTTCATAACAGTTTGGGGAATATTTGCAGGCGGAAAGCATCAGGAGAGGTGGAACAAAGAAGACAGAATGGCATAAGAAGCAAACAAGCAGGCATGAGTGAAAGTAAGGACTAAGGGAGAAACAGAGGCAGGGAAGCAGGAAGACAAGTTAACAATTTATTGAGTATGTACTAGGTGCCAAGCATGTTCTCAATCCTTTTATAGACATTGTCTCATTTAGTACTCATACTTTCTCTTAAGTTCAAAATTAAGGATGTACTCAGGCTCACAGGGGCACAAAGCAACAAAGTGTTTTGTGCATGGGTTGAATGAATAGATAAATTTAGCTTTTGCAACAATCCTGTGAGATAAGTATTGTTTTTCCCTTTTTCACAGATAAGGAAAAGAAGGGTCAAAGAAGTTAAATATCACACCAAAAGCCAAGAGAGTTGCAAACGTCAGTATTATCACTAAGTGTATGCCACAGGCAGAAGGGTCCCCCACTCTCTGGGCATCTTGCAAAGAGGTAGGTAGGCAGGGCCAGGGTGTAGCTGGATGCATAACAAGGCTGTCCTTCAAGAGAGGGATCCCATGCCCTGTTGCTCTCCATTTTATAGGGCAAGATAAGAGCAGACTTAAAAGTTAGAGACTGAGAGAAGAGGAGTCCTCTGCCCCTAGTTCATCCAGACAACCCAGAGAGAACTTCTAGGGTCATTTATTGGATGATCCAGCTTCTCTTTCCTCATTCACTAAAAATAGTGGCAGAGCAAGGACATGAATCCAGATCTTTTGATTTTAGAACCCAGGTAGAAGTTGGAAGTTAGCCCCTGTTGAGTGAAGACAACAGCCAAATCCAATGGCTATGGTAAATTCCAGGTTGTTTCAAATGACTTATTTGGGATTTCAGGTGATCAAATAACAGGTGATAGTCAAATAGGTAAATGCTAGCATCCTGGTTCCAGGTGATGGATCTACTCATAGCACCTCAGACACAGCTAAGAACTTGAGGAGGAAGATGTCTCCAACTAGGGAAGGAAGGGTACCTCAGAGACTGACAAAGGGAGTCATAGGAAATCTTTCTCATTAAACTCATTGGTTGAATTAAAGGACAACTTCATAAATAACCATATTCTTTGTTTTTCACCAATAACTCTCTTTTTGAAGAAATTTTCTGTACAAATACAGAAGATCAAAGGGAATGTTTATTTAAGAAGTGTGAATCTTTCTCACTAATTTACAATATCGTTTTTGTTTCCAAAATTAAGTAGACTATATGTAAGGAGTCCTACTGTGAATACTTTTGTGAATAACTACCCCATGATTTTTTTAATTTTCCAGTTAATTTTTTTCCAGTTAATTTTTAACTATAATAATTTTTAAATACAGGTTTCCTTATACTAAGGTCACAGTTTTCTCTATTATGTTTTTGTTTTATCTCTATATTACATTTAGAGCAAAGACTTGCATTTTTCTTTATTATCTAAAAGGTTGAGAAATGTTTTGTCATATCACGTGAAAAACCACTGTTATTAAACTGGTATTAGTCTGAGAATGCTCCTGTTTTTATTCCTTTCTATGCTAAAACTGAACCAGAGATGACAGGCAAAAAAAAAAAAAAAATGAGTCTTTTTTTTTCAGTCAAACTTTTTTTTCACAAATAGCTCATTTGATGAAGTGATATTACCTCTTTTTTACTTGAGATCAAAATCAGGGCTCTAGTGTTCATTTATTCCTACATTTGATCCTTGGAGGTATGATTCTGTGGGTCAAATGACACATTGCTAATATACATGATTCAAAAAGATTATTTACAGATATTCATGCTGATATATATTTATTTTCCATGTTTTTTTAAGTTTTATTTCTTCCTTCTTTGCTGTCTTTCCTTTTTCCTTCTTTCCTTTAGCTGTATAGCCTATAATTTAACTCTATGTTAATAAATAAACATAGTGTTAATAAAGTTCTATTTTATGATAAAAATGGGAGAATCGAATGTTAAAATATAAATATGAGAAAGTAAACTTTTACTGGATTTGTACTATATTGTACTACATACAGTTTACTATGTTGTCAATGTAATGTTGTGCTTTGAATCTGTATATCGGTAGTTTTTGCAAGACCATTTTTTGGTACTTGGGATCAGTGAATAGGTGGGTGAAGTGTGTCTTAGATTGGGTTTCCCCAGAAGCATATCCTGAGACACGGTGAATCGCAGAAGCTCCAGCAGAAGAATGGGGAAGTGAGACAGGAAAGGGAAAAAGAAAGGCAAGGAAGTGAGATTTTATTAAACAGATTATAGCTGTGGGCAACTGAGGCTCAATTCTGCTGGCTAACTCTGGCAGATAGGTAAAATTAGCTACTGAGTCATCCCAATAAGAGCCAAGGCTCTTCCTGAGGCAAAAAGGAGCTATAAATATGGAATGAGAGAAGATAAGAAAGACTCTATGACATTTGATTGAAACTATCTGCATTAGAACTCACAATTTATAAAAAGTATATTGGGTACATACACACAGAGCAACAGCATATTTAAAGGGAGTTTGAAGTTTTTGTGCATTTGGGTGGACTAGACATTTTAAAGGCAAGAACCTATATCTGAGAGCTAAGATAGGTGGTATTGGCCCAAAACAATTGAGACATTCCCAAAAGGGAAACCCAGAGGAAAGAGTTTTCTTTTACTTTGTGGACAATATCTTTCTAGAGCTCTTCCTGCTCTAAACTGGATATATTTTGCATTTGTATTTAATAAGGAGGTTGTCTGAGCAGTTAGTTTTCCCTTAATCAGTTCAAGAAAGCAGGATAACATTTTCCATAAAATAAGCTTTTCTTCATTTTTATAAAATAAACATGAGACTATGAAAATTCAATATTTGGTAAATAAGAGGGTTCTAGTAGTAGTAGTAGTTCTAAGTAGTAATAGTTCTAGTAGTAGTAGTAGTAGTAAGTAAAAGATTTGATCTTTTGTTTACAAAACAGAGGCCATCCGATTCTAATAGTGGCAGATAAGATAATTCATATGGGTGTTTTCACTGAAGACAACTACAACTCTGCAAGAAATGTAAAACATCTAATCATGAGCATCAGTAAGCTAAGGAGTGAATGAAGAAGTACTGGGTCAAGATGTAGGCTAAGACAGAACTCCAGAAAATACACCTGAACTTTGAGAATACTTCTGTTCTGGATATGTTTATCAGTTCCTAAAGAGATATCTGAGAGTCTGAATATATTGATATTCACAAATATATACTTGCTTTCCTTTTTACTCCTAGCTTCTTTAAAGACATAAAATTATGTCAAGTAACGATTATAACAATGTCTTATTGAGTTTATGACATTGATAGATGTTCTAGATATAATATGTATAACAACAATACCATGAAGGGAGGAGAAATGATCTATAAAAGGAGTAATGTTTCTATATCTCACTGAAATTAAGTTAGACTAAATCTGAAGCTGATGCTGATAAATTAAGATATATATAGTAAGCCCTAGAGTAACTGCTAAGGAAATAAGAACAAAAATAGTGGAAAAGCATCATTAATAAAATTTAAATGATACATTAGAAAATATTTGCTCAATGAAAGTAAAGCAGTAAGGAAAGTAGAGCATAAAAAAACATGAGCTATATAGAAAACAAAAAGTAAAATAGAAGCTGTAAACTCAACTATATCAATAATGACATTAAATTTGAATGGATCGAACAATCTAATCAAAGGCAGAGATGGTCAAACTGGATTTTAAAAATAGAAGATCCAATTATATGATGACTACAGGAGACACACTTAGATTCAAATACACGAAGGAGATTGAAAGTAAAAAGATAGAAATGCCATACCATGCAAAACAGCAACCACAGAAACCTGGAGTACTTATACTAACATCAGACAAAATAGATTTAAAAAACAACAACAACAACAACAAAGCACCTAGATCATTAAAACTGTTCACCTATGTTCAGACTGACTTTTAAAACTCATCCCAGTTCCCCTAAATAAGTTTGGAACAAATTTTTTTGCCTATAGAAATTCCTTTGCCATTCTTCAAAGTTCATTTTAAGTTCAACTTCCTCTGTAAAGACTTCCTTGACCATCTTCCAAAGCCTTCTCACCCACTTCTGAATATCTCCAGTCAATATTGTCTAGACCATTTTTAGTAAAGATTATTTCCTACCCATAAATTAGGATCTAAAAACACACAAAATTATCTTATCTGTTTTTGCTTCTGGTGCTCTGCCCAGATCTCCTCCCATCACACTTTAATGTTTCTGTGCCCCGGCCCCCTTCCCTCTTCTATAACCCTTTCTGCAGCACCTTTACCTCAACCTATATTACTATGCCTTAAGTGACTTCTTTTTGTACATGAACTGAAAAACTATTTCCTTTTGAACATATCACAAGGCCTAAGTTTTATATATGTGTGTGATTTGAGATTTTTTTACTTTGGTAAGAAAAAATGATCAAGCAATGCAGCTTTGGTGCATCATCCAGACCTCCCCTTCAGGACAGAGGTACTCACTCCCCGCAACTACCGGGTGTGTGAGCTACTGATGGCTCACAGCTGAGTCCCTCACCTGAAACTGTCCACCGCTGAAGAGAAGCACCTTGCCCAAGGTTAGATACCCTTCCTAGGGATGAACAGCTTCCAGCGACCTGTCCATGTGGGTATACAAATGCTCGTCCCCCAACTTCGATTTAGTACAACTCAGATTTAGTACACCCAGACCCAGTCTCACACAAATTCTGTAGGAGGCCTCTGTTGCAACTACATTGAAGTTCATCTTTTCTCACTAACCAATCTAGCTCCCCTCACTCTTACCAGTATTGTTCCCAAGAGCATTCTTGAGTGAATATCTTGGTCTTATAGTCTGTTTCCAGAAGAACTGATCTAAAACAAACAATGCATGTTTGGCATATGTATCAGTTTCCTAGGGCTACCATCAGAAAGTACCACAAACTGAGTGCCTAAAACAACAGAAATGTATTGTGTCAAAGTTCTAGATCTAGAAATCTGAGACCAAGGTGCCAGTAGAGCCGTGCTCCCTCTGAAAGCACTAGGAGAAGATCTGTTCCAGGCTTCTCTCCTAGCTCCCAATGGTTCTTTGGACTGTGGCAACATAACACCAATCTTCACCTGGCATTCTCTCGTTGTCTCTGTGTCCAAATTTCCCCTTTCTACAAGGCTGCATTGTCTTAGGGCCCACCCTAATGACCTCATCTTAACTGGATCATCTGCAAAGACTCTATGTCCAAATAAGATCATATTCATAGTACCGAGGGTTAAGATTTTAACATCTTTTGAGGGGAATACGATTCAACCCATAGCAGCATATTACAAGAATTAACTTATGTAAAACAATCTCCTCATATTTAAGGGCCTATTAAAAACATAAAACATAAAAATTTACATAATCCATACAATCTCATTCTCAACAGCCTGGGACTAGAAGAGAGTTATAGTCCAACAACAGTATTTCTCTGATTTTGGCTCTAACAAATTTGCAATAACCAGCTCCTCAAGTTGTTCCCAGATTGTTTTGGGGGTTCTCAGGGAGTGACTACTCTGTACTGTGCGGACTACTCTGTTATCTTGTATGCACAATGGTATCCATCACTTTCTTGAGCTACGGCTTCAACCGACTGAGACAATGTAATCTGTCCTGGCTGATACCTAAAGCCCCTGCCACTTTTCTTCTCAAAGTGTCACCACTGCTAGTAGATATCGAATCCATCTTTTTTGCACCATTAGGCAATTGCAACATAGTTCTCACATATTGCTATTGAGTCTCATTGGTATATTTATTTCTCTACATGCCAATTCTACATAGTCTTAATAAATATAGCTGTATAAGAAGTCTTATTATGTGATGGGACAAGTGCTTCCACTACCACCACTTCTCTTTTTTATCTTCTTCTTCAAGAACATCTTGGCTGATTTTAGACCTTTGCTCTTCTACATTACATACATGTTAGAATCGGTTTGTCAGTTATAAGAAAAAGGTTCTGATTGAAATGTCATTGAATCTATTGACTTTTTCACATATTGAAATTCCCTGCCATGTGGGAAATGCTCAAATCACATGGTTTATTGAATCACTTTAAAACACACAGTGAGAAATAGGGGTAAGAGAGGGCTAAGTTAATACATTTGGCATAGGGTCCAAGCTGGGCGGAAGGTCCACAATATCCAGCTCCTGTTCTCTCTATACCAAATGAGCCTTCCTCACTGATGGTGTAATTACGAGGACTGGATTTGAGTTTTGAGCAAAGCAGCTCAGACAGGTGCCCTAGACCAGGGGTCCCCAAACTCCGGGCTGTGGACCAGTACCAGCACATGCCCTGTTAGGAACCGGGCCACACAACAGGAGGTGAGCCGCAGAAGAGGGAGCAAAGTTTCATCTGTATTTGCAGCCACTCCCCAGCACTAGCATCACTGTCTAAGCTCCATCTCAGATCATCAGGCATTAGAGTCTCATCATAGGAGCACCAGTCCCTTGTGCCAAAAAGGTTGAGAACTGCTGCCTTAGACCAATAATATATAATTGCCCCATTGGAGAAATTCAGGGGCAAATATACTTGGGCTAAGCTGTAGCTTTTCAATTAACTTGTAGAACAATCTTGAGTTTTATTTGTGTTTATTGGATAGAGGATACATAGGGCAAGAATGGGTGTCAAAAATGAGTGATTGAATTAAGGCCTAATAAATTTTGGGTGCTTTCACATACTATGTGAATAATATATCCTCAATATTAATAAGTCCTCAATATTAAGCATCTCTTGCATATTTAGTATATCATGAATATTTAGGTATTTAGTGCCTCATGAATAGTAAGTATGTCTTGGTCTTTCCTTTCTTTTCTATTTACACACACGTGCTACATACTAACTCCTTATCTATACTAAACACACTTAAAGATTTTCATTGATCTCATTTGTTTTATTTTATAGAAGAATTGAATATTCTCAAACAATACAACATAATACTAACTACCCAAGAATATTTTATATTTCATTTGGTTTAATTTATTTAAATCTCCTTTAATATCTTTCAGTAGTTTTTTCTCCCCCGTAAAGGACTTATACAACATTTTTAATGATTTATTCCCAACTACCTTTTATCTTTTGTAGATATTGTAAATAGATCTTATAAAATTTTAATAATGTTTTACTGACGTACTCACTCTATTCAAACAACACACTGTAGTTGAAAGAGCATGATCTTTTGAATCAGATAAAATCAGGTACTCACTAGCTATGTGATCTTTGGCTTCTCAACCTCTTGGAAGGTCAATATCCTCATTTATAAAGTAAAGGTAATATCTACCCATAGCATTACTGGACAATTTAAGATATTTTGTTTTGTGGAGCTATATTGTGCACTGTAGGATGTTTAGCAGCATTCCTAACTTTATCCACTGATACCAGAAACATGCTCCCACCATCAAGTTTAAAAAAAATGAATAAAAAAATTTATATAATGTACATAGAACTAGTAAGTTCTCAAATATTGGCAGTTATTATTATTAATGAGCCATCTGGGCATCTGAATAACTGAGTTTTTATATTTTATGAACCCAGAATCTCTTAATTTAATCATATTTGACAAAAATATTTCCAATACATATTAAATATCTGCTTCTAAACAGAAAATACAGAATAAAATTAAACATTTTATTGATGACTTAGAATCATTATTAGGAAATATAATTTCAATAAATGAGGAAAAGAATATACACTCAAATGCACAGTGTTCTAGACAATTTACGTACATGATAGGATTTAATCCTCATAATAGCTTTAGAAGTAGGCACCATTATTGCTATCTTAGAAAGGAGGAAGTTGAATTGCAGAGTAGTTTCTCTAATGTTAAGTCACTGCTAAGTAACCAGGTCTGTCTGATGTGTAAGTCAATGTCCTACTCGCCACCCCAGGCGGCCACATGATAAATCTTTTGGAATGAATAATGCATTTGCCTTTACATTAAATGGCCCAGACCAGTGTGTTTTTTGAGTTTGTGTATTTGTTTTGCTCTGCTGTAGACTTGTATAGCAGACCCTATTGATTCCCTAGTCCATCTTTCTCTTTATAGACATCCTTCTCTACAGCCATTCTCCAAATTTATTCCCTTCTAAGAGAAGCCCTGCTTGCTCAGGTCTAGAGTAGCCTTATGACTTAAAAGAAGCTAGTCTCCTCTCCAACTCCAGTGGTCTCGATTGGTGCCAATTATTCCCCTTGACAATGACTGGTTTAGGTGTGGGCATGTGAAACAATTTTGGCCAATGATACATGACAGGCAGCCTAGTAGGGAGTTTCCAGCAGAAGTTTCTCCCAGCTGATAATAATAGACTCATGGAAGAAAATGACTCCTCTTCTTTAACTTGATGACATAACATCTTATATCACTTTGTGGTCATAGGGGAACAACCCTCTGAGCAAGAACCAACATGCCAAAAACGAATGTGAAAAACAGAAAACCTCAGCCTTTAATGATACCATCAAAATTAATACATTGTACATTCCTAGAAGGTACAGTCTGAATCACACAGCTGGTGTTTTTGTTTTGCTTTGTTTTGATCTCCTGTATGCCATGCAATAAGCTGAACATCATGTAATACCTTACACTCCTTCTTTCTAATAGGTGAAAAACATTTGAAAAATAAAATCAAAGTTAAGAAGGTAATAAAATGATTAAGAGAACCCTGCATCTGTTTCTTTGTTTTGCTCTATAAAGCTATGTAGGAAATAGTCCCATCTCAAGACTATTCTACACTTTAAAAAAAGTGTTAGGGCTGACTGCTTCATTACTATAGGAAAAGCAGTAAGGAATGAGATAAGATGCCAGGCATGTGTTCATTATTATGCCAATTTCGTAGGACACTGAGAAACCATTCCCCTGTCCTTAGAGAAGTGTGTCACACAGGAGGCAGGTGGCAAACATGTTCATCATGGCTCTGACTCTCCTTTGTAGTTCTGCCTATGTGGTACACCAGAGGTACCACTATGATCAAGTCTGGTTGGCCAAACTGAATTAATATGAGACAATATGAGAGCTTTTGTCTTAGCTGTAATAGTTTGGGATATACTCATGGGTAAAGTACAGGACCTATCCATTCTTAAAAACTATTTACCTGTACCCCCCTTATAAATTGACACAGGTCAGGCTCCAGATGCGCCAGGTCCTGGATGCTCCAGGCCCTCGAGTGGGCCAGGGGTGCCAGGCCACAGGTGCCAGGCCACGGGTGCACGCCGGGAGCATGTGAGAGGAGATGCCCCGCCTTCAAAAGATCCAGTTCTTAAGGGGGAAATGGCAACATCCATAGGTCAGGGTGTAAGTGGGAGGGGCAGTGGAGGGGGGAATTAAAGAGGAGGAAAATAAATAAATAAATTGGCATAAGTACTCAATAAATTATGGTATGAGTGAATAAATTTGTGCTATTATAAAATAAATGTAAATAAAATTTGACCAATGTATTCATTCATTCATTCATTCATTCATTCATTCTCCTTGCTATTGAAAAGCTTGTTATATAGTCATGACAAAGTAAATAGATAATTGCAATGAGGAATTATAGGTATTATGCAAAAGGTATACACAAGGTATTGTGGGAGAACAGAAGAGTGACTTTTTAAAGCTGTGTATTTCAAGCAGAGGGAATAGCATGTTCAAAGGGACAGAGAATTGTGCATCATCTATTTTTACAGTGAAGAGCTAATGAAGAGCTAATCTTCACAACTATCCTCTCCATCCATTATTCCCAGAACCACTACGCTGGTTTTGTCAATCTTTGTGCATTTCAATTTAGCTCTAGGAAGAAAGACGGAAAGGTCACAAGGTATAAAAGGGACAGATGGGTAAATAATGAGCCACGAATAAGCCGAAATGTTGACTTAATCTATGGGGTAAAGAAAACACATGGCATAAAACAGTAAAAAGTATGCAAACCAATTGGTAAGTGGAGAAGCAAATAGACATCCTGAAACATTTGCAATGAAAGTAAAGCATATTAAGAGGGAGCCCATAATTGTTCCAGACTTGAATTCCTACGGTATCACTATTTTCCTGATAATTATCATCTTAAGAAAATTTGTCTGAATGAGTTTCTGTTCTTTACAATTCAAAGAGCCTAATGAAAACCAGCCTCTCCAATATGCATTCTCTTTGTTCCTATTGAGTAGGATTCTTTCTTCATTTTCCCACAAACATGTCATTTTCACTTCTGCCTGTCTTCTAACTTTTATGTCATTTACCTTAAACGAATTTCCTTTTCCTCTGTCCAATTAATCATTCAGGCAACAACTTGAGCCTGAACAAAGGTGCCAGACACTTTGCTAGATGCTGGGGCCACAGAAATGACTCAGACATGGTCCTTGTCTTCAAAGTTGGAAGCAACCTAAATGTCCAAAGAGACGTAATTAAGGTAATTATGGTGTTCCTGACAAAATAGATCACTTTACAGCCTTTAAAATTATTTTATGAAAAATACTTAATGATATGGGAAAATTCATGTCACATGATGGTAAATGACAAAAGCCGGTCAGGGTAATAGAGAATATAGGCTTTAGGCTTTGTAGTCAGATCAGCCTACATTCTAGAGTTGGCTCAGATACTTTCTAAATGTATGACTTTGAACAAGTTACTAAAACTTCTGAGCCTCTTTCCTTATCTCTAAAAGAGGAATAATAATTATACTTACTTTTATAAGGTCATGGTGATAATTAAATTAGGAAAAGTATGTACTTAGCTTGGTGCCAGCTCATAGTAAGTGGTCAATAAATGCTGTCCATTATTAGTATATCCTAGTATACTAACAATCTGAAATAAAAAATATACATTAAATGTATACATGAAAACTGGAAGGAAATATCGTAAAATGTAAATAGTGATATCTCTGAGTGATATAAATACAGGTGACTTTTATTTTCTTTTTACTTTTAGACATTTTTTATATTTCCTACAATGGCAATGTTTTACTTCATAATAAAAAAGGTATTTGAAACAATGATTAAAGTTCTAAAATAGGTTAAATATTTTCCGGTTTGACTTTTTTTTTTTTTTGAGCAAGTCAAATAGTACAAATTTTTAATTAGTAGAGTTAGATTTAGATTCTATTGTGGCTTAAATTGTGATGTCATTCTAAACAACATGTTTAAGTATTTTAATTCTATTTCACAGTTTAACAAATACTAGGAGATTAAGGAGGATGCTGAACTTCCCTTAGAAAACAAAATACACTAAATGTATACTTAAATAGAAAGTCCTGCTTTATATGAACAGTTTTAGATTTAATTTTTTTTCTTTTATTTATTTTTTTAACATTTTATTTTTTTTTATTTTCCCCCTTCCCCTTCCACCCTCCCTTCTGGTTTAGATTTAAATTGAATGGGTGTGTGTGTATGTGTGTGTGTGTGTGTGTGTGTGTGTGTGACCACAGCAGCAGAATCTGACTTAGCATAAAATAAAACAAAATAAATAAAATAAAATAAATATTGTGAACACTGTAGGTGAAGAGTCAAGAGAAAAGCCTTGCCAGGAACTTGGGGAGATTATGTAACTATACTAATGCCTGTATTGAGGAATAATATAATATCTATTCAAAATTGAAGCTAGACTCAAAGATAAAAAGATACAGTCTCAAAAAATGTAGAATACTGAAGATATTTATGAATCTGAAGACATGCCTCTTAATTTCATACTACATTACAAAGCTATAGTAATCAAAACAGTATGATACTGGCATAAAACACACACACACACACACACACACACACACACACACACACACACACCAAAGGAACGGAATCATGAGCCCATACAAAAACCCACACATATATATTTCCAGCACCTAGCATAGTAACATAACAGGTGTAAGTCATGTGCAAGCAGAAGTTAGAAGGGAATAGAAACTGTAAGCAGAAGTTAACTGCCATGCAGAGGATGAGCAGAAATATGGAGGGAAGTAGAAACTATAACCCATGAGAGAGAGTTGTAAGTTCATAAGTATCTTTATACCAAACTTCTTTACTCTTTTTCTTAATTTGGGTGAGTTTTTTTTAATTTTTTTGAAACTCATGCTACTTAAATAGTAGATGAATGACATACCTTGATCAATCAGAGCAAACAATCCAAATACTTCAGTAAAATGAATATTAATAGTTTATAAATTTCAAATGGGTATTGATGAATAAATGGAAGAATTACTTTAAAGCCTAAAAATCAGCTCCAATCAGCCCCCCATATCCTTTTACTACCTAGCCAATTTCCTTTTTGTTTTCCTGCATGGCAATGACAGATTTAACCATGAAGCTAACCTTAAGCTTCAGTGCTTCTCATTTGCATGCGTCCCTTCTAAGAAATGAACCTAATTTTATCTATTCTTTTGAAGTGCCTCCAAAAATATATAATCTTCATGTCCCCATAAAAAATCTGGATCTACCCGTGCCTTCAGGGATGTTATTGGTAGTATCAGTTGATTAAGGGTAGAGTTATGTGTTTTAGGAACTCCGGTCTGCCAGGTAGCCCTGGCTCTGAGGAGCCCTGAAAGCTGTTTTGGAAGTTGAGGAGTTGCTGCTGAGATGACTGTCTTCTTAACCACTGAGGTGGTTAAATCAGGCTCATAGAAAAATATAAACAGAGATGAGAGACCATAGCTTAGTAAATGTGTATAAAAGGAAGTGCCAATATTGTCTAAGTAAATTCTGAATAAAAATATATTTTATAATCTTTATTTGACTTGTAATTCATATAGATCTTTAGTTAATCTTGAATGAAATATTAGAAATAAACTGGAGATCTGGATAATAGGTATAAGACAAAACGATGTTCACATAGTTTTCAAAATCATTGTTATTAAAGATAACATAAGAAATATTTTTTTAAAAATAAAGATGAATCTAGAGTGAACAGGAAAATATCTTTGATATCTTTTTCCCTTTTAACCATGAGGCAAAGGAAATATCCCCAAATGACTTGGGGCCTACATAGATTTGCTAGAGAAAGGGCCCCATTCTAACAAGCCCTCGGGAATCATATAGGGTTGACATCTCAAATTCTCCATTTTAAAAAACTGCTTTATAAGGTGGAAAATTGATTAAGATGAATTTTTGACTCAGAGAAAATTAGAACTAAAAAAACTCTCACACTCAGCCTTCAAAGTCATGTTAGGTATCCTTGAGAAAATAAAACACATCTAGGCTAGCATCTGCCACAAGGCTTCATATTTATCTCTGGCCCACTTTAGCCTGAATAGTAAGGTTCAAATAAATGTATCAAACACTTTGCTATATACTTTTGTTTATATTTATACATTTAATATCAATCTTGCCATTTAAGAGAACCTTAATGTTGTCTGGTTCTAAGTTATGAATGTGCCTTAAATCCTAACAAATGTTCAGATTTACCCACATTCTTATAAACAAATTATTCCACTTCCCTGGGTAAAATTTCAATTATCTGTGATGGTTGGACATTGGAGTGTTTTATGTATGACATTTTGAATTTTTATTTTTTAAAAAAAGTAAAATGTAATATACAGTATTCATATTATCTTTATATGTTTAAATCTTTAATTCAGACAAATCTTGAGGTTCTAACCCTATATTAATCATTATTATAAATTCTATTATAATTGTGATATATTGCAGCTATAAAAAGTATGAAAACAAAATTGAATTCATACTAATCTCATGATTATTTCTTATTATATTAAATGCAGAAAAAATAGTTATTTGGATTCTCTGACAGTTTGGCTGGGAGATAAATAAATATGAGTTTATTATTAAGATGTTCCTCTTGGGATTTGCGTGATTTCTTTTTCTCGTGGTTGAACTGGGGCCAGTTCTCCTAACTGGCAAGAAAGTGTAATTTTTAAAAAGTTTTCAGCTATGCCTAGACAAGCCTGAAGCATCTTATAGTGCCAGAAAGTAAGGAAATGCTTAAACAAACAAACAAAAACAGTGGTGTAGTATATCAAAGTAACATAGGAGCCAACTGAAAGCACTACTAATGGCTAACGTGGGAACAACTTAAGCCACAAAATACAGTAGTATGAGATTATAAACCAACATATAAAGTAAACATCCATGAGTCCATACTGATATAAACAAATGATTGAGTAAATAAATAAATAGGGGAGAAGAGATAAATTTCCTGTGCAAAAGAATAAGTAATTTATGTAGCTACTCTACCTCAAGGAGAGGGAGCATAACTCTTGACTTACAGAGTTATGGGAACTCCGTAAGTGTGGTCTGTGCATAGTGACCTCCTTCAAAGAGTACAGTATTGGAAAGGGGGGAAAAGAATAACTCTACACTAGAGAAACCTGAGAAACACTACCAGGTGATCAAGTAACAAATCAGGTAGATATAAGTAGCCTTAATATGATGTGACAAAAATGGTTCTTCACCTCAGTGTTCTTCTCCCCAAAACCCATGGCCCCAGTTCAACCACGAGAAAAAGAAATCACGCAAATCCCAAGAGGAACATTTTACAAACTACCTGACCAGTATTCCTCAAAACCGTAAAAGTCATTGAAAATAAGGAAATGTCTGAGGAAGTGTCACAGCCTAAGGACATATAATGACTAAATGTAATGTGGAATTTTAATGAGATCTTGGGGCAGAAACAGGACATTAGGTAAAACTAAGAAATTTGAGTAAAAACATGGACTTTAGTTAATAACGTGTCAATATTGGTTCATTAATTTTAACAAATGTACTATAATAATGTAAGATGTTAATAATAAGGGAAACTAGGTGTGGGGTATATGGGAACTCTCTGAGTTATTGTCTCAAATTTGATGTAAATCTGAAAAATAAAGTATTATTAAAAAGTTGTCAGTTATTCTAACAAAAGCATATTATTTACATATTGTATCATGCTTCCTGTTTAATGGAAATAGTTTTAAGAGGCTGACATTTGTTCATCTTTAAAAAATTATACTGCAGACAGGTTTAATTCTACTTAACCGAAGTGGAATTAGCAACTGATTTAATTAATCTAATTATGGCAGGATCTGGATATTGTGTGGATTTTTTAACTTAATTAGGAAAAAAATTTAAATTAAATCCAGTACTGAATGTTTGTTTCTTTCAATTTATTTTATTTAACCTAATGACTGGAAGAATACGGAAACCATAAAATTTTTTAATGAGGTATTTCATTTGGAAGGGAGGTAGATTTCCCCCCACACACATAAGTAAGTTATTCCAAAATTGATCTACTAATGAACTAAAACATCTGCTTGAAGTTTTATAAAATTATATTTTAAAATAAGACTCTGTAACCTTGTAATTTTCTAGCACCTTTTTTATGAGCAGTCAAGCATTTCATAAGCACCTTATGGTACATTTATAGTGACATTTCCTAAATGAAAGAAGCAGATGAGTCAAATGACTTATACCAGATTCTCCATGAGTCAGAGGTAAAACTGTTCCATTGAGTTATTAGCTGTCAGTCCTAAAGTAATTTTCAGGAGAATTATTTAAACATAAACCATCTGAAATCATAATAAGGAAATAAAATAACTATTTTCCCATTAGTTTTCAAAAATAGGTTATTTAAGATGAAATTTGGGAGGATTCAAATACCTAAAGATACTGCTAAACTTTATGCAAAGATATTTTTCTCACCTTTAAAAAAATTATATACTAAAATATGTTATATGTATGCTAATCTTAGGGACAAATAGCCTAAGCTACTTAAAGCTTATATCCTTATATTCTTTCTGTTATTGCACCTATATAGTACATTAGACAAGTCAATGTCTCTCTATTCAGTCTTTACTAAGTATCCTAGCTTCTGAGATAAGCACCTTATAAGTAATGTAACAAATAACACTGTAGCAAAAAACATAATTAGGAAATTTTTGAATACTGTACACCAAGAATATCTGACTGCAGAGTTTTCACTGCCCTTTCCTATAATAATGAAGTTTCATACGAAAATAGATACCAGAAATAAAACACCAATATTTTGTATACAGTTCTGAATTTTTACTAAAATTAGCTCTCACTTATACTCAAAGATAGGTTGGGCCCAGATAAGCTTTTCTCAATCTATGATGTGCAAGCCTGTGCTAGTAAGAGACTGTATTTCAAGTAACCCATTTAAAGCAGTATAGTTTTTAAAATGAGTAATATACAGAAAAATACTTGATCTGAAGCACACTGGAAAAAATATATTAACACAGATGATACAATAATTCTTGAACTGCCTGACATTGTCGCAGGAGTCCCTAACCTTGTTGGTAGAGGCCTGAGGGCAATGAGAATTGTTGTGTCAAGCAAATAGCAGATTCTAATCAAATTCCTGGTTGCCTAGTTACAGTACTTGATAATGAAAAATAAAAACACTGTTCTTATTAGTTAGTACATGTTTTGTTAGCATAAATTAATAAAACTAATAAAATAAACTAGTATACTAATAAAACCCTGGGACCTTGAAATGTATGTTAGTATAAGGTAAGGCCTTGTTGAATTCTAGTGAAGTAGAATTTAATGCTAAGAAGTACCCAAAACTCTCATTAGAAAGTCTTCTTATCGAGGACTCAGAGCACGTATACTGCGGAGAATATCTTGCCTTATATCCCTACTGTAACACCCTTCGCAGGGCCCCAAATAGAGGACTCATGGTTGGGACAACACACCTTCCTTCATGATCACCTCATAAATAATTTCCTCTAGAGGACTCTAAGACAGATCTGTATCATCAGAGAAAATCCAATTTCACTATACCTGTTTAACTTAAGTTTCTATTAAAGGAACCAATTTCTGTATCAAAGCAAAAGCCCCATTAATAGTAAGGCAAGTGATATAGTTCAACAAATTGCATTGAATGGAAAGCTCCAAATAGAAATGCAGTTTCCAAACATGGTATATCCAGCCATGGCTATTTTAGAATTAATTCTTTATGCTGTAATTGTGCTTACACGCTGAGACTTTGATGAGCTGCAGAACAGAGAAGGACACGGAAGTGAGGCAAATATGACCCACTGGGCAGCTCTAAGGTTTAAAACTCAAGTGTTGGCAGAATAGAAGAGGTGGGCTAAGGACAAAGTTATTGCTAAAAACATGCAGAAAGAGGTAAAGATAAAAGAAGGGGCACTATGGGATTGGATCTGAAGCCTAACTTGACATTTTCCATCTAACCAGATTAAACAACAACAAAGAATTCCCTAGTGGATAAGTCATCCTTTTCACTGACAGGCAAACCCTAGAAAAGACACTGCTTTATTTTTTTTTAAAGGTTGCCATCTGTACTCTGTAGCAATTAGTTTTCTTTTAAACATCATGTAGATTAATCCCAGGAAATTTGACATTCTATCAAGTTCATTCAAATGGGAGTTTAATTATACTGAATTTTTCCATTTTCTGAATCAATTTACAGAAAATGAACAGTAGAGAGAAATGACTCCTTTAGGAAATAATTGAATTCGATGTTTAAGAGCTGAGCCAAATGTCTGCTTATATTAAATGAGGTCTGTCAAAAGTCAGTATGAGAATATGTCTGGAAGAGTACCCAAAACATAGTGGTTACCTCCAGGAACTAGGTGGCTGGGAGACAAGGGCAGGAAAGAGATAGCTCACTATAGACACTTCTGTATCTTTAAACCGTTAAACCGTATGACTTCTATCTATTCAAAGAAGGAAATACAATTTTTAAAAAATTAATGTTTCCCCCCCAAAATTAAGAAGGCCAATAACATAATCTATTAGGAAAACTCTATTCTTGAAACAGTACAATACACAGCAAACACTATTTTATCCCTCAGGTTAATGAGCTATGCTATCTTGCAATCAGAAAGAGTGCATTCAATAGTCTTTTGGAGTCAAAAGCCATTTCAACAATTGTATTTCATTGGGTGTTATCATACATTATTTAATATACCCTTTGGGGCAAAAAATAAGCATGGTTCCAAAATTAACACTTTTAGCTCTTATAGATAAAAGGATAAGTGAGAGTATAGGGGGAAAGCAATGTTAAGTTTCTTTTACTTTTTATATCTCAGAAGCTTTTTTGATCCTGGGGCTAATGGAAACATAAAAACGGAACTTCGAAAAAAGGAAGATGGACAGGACAATATTCAATAGACCTGTGAATTATTCTGTATAGCCTATTTTAAATCCTACAATAAAAATATTTCCAATTGACTATATTATTACTACTGATGAAGATTAAAACTACTCAGTCTATTCATGTCTACAAAAAAGAGTTCTGAGAATTACTTCTCTTTAAAGCTAGGATCATCAAGAAATGGGACAGAGACATAAGAGCAGCCAAGAGAGTGGTATATAGAAGAGAGCATAACAACAATAGTATTTTCCTAGGCCCACTTCACGGACTCTAGTCCTTCCTTTCCTTCATCTTTCCTTCCTTCTTTCCTTCCTTCCTTCCTTACTTACTTACTTACTTACTTCCTTACTTACTTACTTACTTCCTTCCTTTCTTCTTTACTTACTTTCGTCCATCCTTCCTTCCAACAGGACATTATCCCAAGAACTGGGAGTTCTAAAAGCTATCTTATGGATAGGTACACAAGTAACCAAACAAATCACATACAGCTAATAAATGATAAATGCATAAACAAAGACTATGGCCATGCAGATTCTGGTGTATGCTGATATGGCCAAATTCTAGTGCCATGACTCCCAGTGTTGCCACAGCAACATCCTGGATCTATGGCAAATGAAGATAAAGTTTGGACTAAGTAAGGGCTGTGGTAAAGGAAAAGGAATTTAATAAACAACCTATTGTAAGTATATAAATGGGTAAACATGGGAATTAATGGCAATTTTTTTTTCTCTAAAATCTTTTGTAATTTATTACAGTATTACATTTTTAAAGTGGCTATGTGTTCAAATGATCCATGACAGTGCTTTGAATATTTGAGAGCAACTCATAAAATAAAACTGCTATTTTGCTTTTGAATACATTTGGGCAAGAGTGGAGCTAAAAGTTTACCTTTCTTATTATGTTTTGTTTGGGCTAATATTGAAATTAATTTTAATCTATTAAGATGATAGTGAGCTTTAAGGAAAGTGAATTGGATGAGGAAAAATGCTAACTGAAATTTTACCAGTTAACCCACAGAGAAGGTAATCCAAATTCTAATATATGCAAGGCATTTAAATCCAAAGACATAACGTCCTATTCTTTTTCTATTATTCTTAAAAAATGTTTCCCCAAACCCTTCATACTTTTTAAACTAATACCAACTGGCTATGACCTCTTTTAGCTACTTCTAACAGATTGAGGTCAAGACTAGATTAGATACAGCAAGACATAACCTCCCTCTGCAAAACTGACATGAAATAATAAGGTAAAACAAAGCAAAAAATCTTAGAGACTGAGATGTAAGGATCACAGAGGAAAGGTAAACATTTGGTGAATTCATAGAGGCATTCATCTAATATTTTTATATAAGTGCCTCCTATGTCCCAGGCATAGGATTGTTCCAGAATTATATATATATATAAATCTATAATGAGAATCCCCAATTCTGACCACTTTTAAATTTGTGATAATGATAGTAAAAACTAAGACTATCAGAGGGGCTTATTTACCTCGTTATTTTATTTAAAATAGCAATAACAACCACTAACGTTTATTATTAATAACATAATATTAATTATTTACTGTTTGTCAGAAACTATGCTAGTCACTTTACTTGCATTATCTCATCTAAATCTCACATTTTTAAATAGTTAAAAATAATACCTTCTTCATGGGGTATTATGAAATAATGTAAGTAAAGTGACTAGCACAGAAGGGGAAACCAAGGCAAGGACACAGTAAGGGTCATGACTAACTTAAAAGCCCATGCACCAATCCTTTGTGCTGCACAACTTTGGGAATTTTAGTGATGAGAAAAAAGAACTGGTGTTGTTTATGTGACTATGAAGAGATTCGCATTGGCATCTTGATGGTGACTGCTTACATAAGTCACTTCAATTTAAGCCAACTTCATCCACCAATTTTACCTTCAGGTGAATCACATTCCAATTAGGCATACAGTTTTGGCTGTAGAACTAACAGTTAATACTAATTTAACCCTTAATGTGTTCTAAGTGCAGGTCTAATTCATGAAGTAGGTGCTATTTTTGTCATCCATACCAAAACCCTGAGGGGTTAAGTATATACTGCTAGAGAGCACCAGAGCCAGGATTCAAAATACTGGCAGTCTGGCTCAAAGGCTCTAAGTCATTTTCTATACTGCCTTTCAACTAAAAGAGGTTAATGAGTCAATAACAATGATGAATCTTGTGTCTTGAGAAGTGAGGGTCAAAACAGAGTGCCCTAGAGCAGGGGCCTCCAACCCCCCAACCACGGACTGGTACCAGTCCGTGGCCTATTAGGAACCCAGCCGCACAGGAGGAGGTGAACAGCAGGTGAGGGAAGGAAGCTTCATCTGCATTTGCCAACAATCCCCAGTGCTGGCATCATCGCCTCAGCTCTACCTCAGATCATCAGGCGTAAGATTCTCATGAGAGCCCCAGTCTCTGGTGCCAAAAAGACTAAGGACCACTGCCTTAGAGGACCCAGGAGTTCCAATGATTTTATAGCGTGGCATTTCCTCCTTTGCTGCTAACACTTTGGGGAGTTAAATTTTATGTCAGAATTAGCCATCAAAAGGGAGAGAAATGACCATAGTTACTCAGGTAGCCTAGAGACCCACAGTATCAGCTACCACTGAAGATCTGGTCATTAGTGCCACCCACTTCCTAATGGAGCAGTGGTAAAGTTCATATTTACTGTTTAGAAATCAAGGCAAAATTCTTCAGAGAAAATAAATTGCTTTTCTAATTGCCTGTCAGTTATAGAATATCTGCTCCTCCTATCTTCCTGAGTCTATAACCTTGGGTAGGTTCAATGCTCTATGCTTGTTTATCTTTGAAATATCTTATTAATGTCTGAGTGGAAGGCTTATTATTAATAAAAATATTAGTTATATTTATCTTCAGAGTTATAAACATAACTACAGATTTTAATGAGGGATATATATTAACATTTATTTAATGCTTTAAATCTTTACAGACTTACAAACAATTACAATGTCACTTTCATTTCTTAGTTGCAGAAACAGAGTAATAGTTTGGCAAAGTGACTTAAAGTTACATAGCACATTGGTAGTAGATATTCCTAGCCTGGATTGCTCTTTGTCCAAATTCAAACTTCCTATGCAAAAATGTACTGAGAGCTTATCACATACCAGACACTGTGTTAAGCACTCTAGGTGCATAATCCAGTTCTCAGAACAATCCTATGAAGTAGTAATTATTATTCCTACTTTGTAGATGAGAAAATGGAGACTCAGGTTAAATCATTTAACCAGATTGCATATTCATTAAATGGCAAAAAATTAGGATCCAAATTCTTGATCTCTCTGACTACGTCTCCATCTAAACTCTGGGGAACGGGAGTATACATGTAAAATATTCTCCTTATCTAAGATGTTTAAAAGTGAAGACATTGGGGGAAGGGTTGGACAAATGATGGCAATGTGCCATGAACAAGGAAGTATGATTATTAGCTTTACCCTCTAAACCTGAGGTCAAAAAAAGAAAATAAGGATATGACATTTTCTGTGTCTGTCATTAAGTTCTTCATTGCTTATATTCTAAATAAAAACCTACTGGGTAAGGGCACTGAATTGTGGTTCAGCTGGTTTACTGTAATACTTCTCTCCATGTACAATGTTTACTAACAACAATGCTGCTTAACAATAACTAGGAAACTATCAGGTGATAGCATGCCATGTTGGTTTTGGTTTATAAAAGGATACTACAAAAATAGAAATGATACTTGTGGGTACAAATATACAGATAGATGCACAAACATAGATACATATACAAATGCATATTTGTTATTCAGGTATAAGAATATTGGCTGTGTCTATAAATTGCTTTGTGTACTTAAATATCAGAACATGATTGCTTTATTAAAAAAATCTGGTTAAAAGTAGACACATTTGTACAAATTTATGCTTATTTAGAATGAGGTTTCAAAAATTTTTAGCAACTGGATTATGGTGGGAGAGAGTATATCAGTAGAATTGAAGATGTGGCATAATTTTCTTAAAGTAAGTCTTTGGGCAGTTAAAAATTAGTAAGACTGTCAGGATGAAGCTATATTCATGATAGTAAAATGAAACTTTTCAGGTAAAACACTATTAATCAAGACTTATACTTTTACCAAATTACTTTATTTCCCCTAAATTGCTTTGTTTGAGGCATGGATTAAAGTACACACATTTTCCATAATAAATGTATCATCTCTTATTTGTCACTCAACTGCTCTCGCCACCCAAAATGTTTGCAAGTCTCTGGACTGGCCAAGCTATTTCGCAACTTTTGCTTGAGCTGCTCACTTAGCTTGGAAAGCACTCCCTTTTCCCTTCTCACCCTCATCTTCCAAAGGCTTAACTCAAGGGTACCTTCTTCTAAGAAACTGTTCCATATCCATTGGTACTCTCCAACCCTGTTTAAAAAGTGTTCATTTTCGGGGGTAGCTCCATAGTGTAGTGGTTAGTATGTCTGCTTTGCACACAGATCAGCCCCGAGTGCACCAGGCTGGGGTGTACCACACAAGTGTGGGGGGGTGTGTGGGATGCCCCGACCTCAGAGATCCAGTTCTTAAGGGAAACAGCAACATACATAGGTCAGGGTGGAAGCGGGCGGGGGAGGGGGCGGCGGGGAGAATTAAAGAGGGAGGAAAAAAAAAAGACTGTCCATTTTCTCCATATGCACCTCTCCACATATTGCCCTAAATATTATTTATCATAGTACTTATATCTCTTATGGCATTTAGTAACTTACATGCTTCTGTCACCTGGCTACATTGTAAACACTATTGAATTCTGGCATTCTGTAATAGACTCTTTGAAACCTCTCTAAAGATTTAGATTTTGAGGTATCATGAAGGCTAGGATTTTAGTTGAGTGCCAGAGCATTTTTTGTATGAACTCCTACTTTTATAATATAGCTACATCCTTAGAAAACAGAATATTCAAAATTATTTAATTTGTTGACCATTCTTAATTGGGCTCTTCCTGAGGTCAAGAACTGTCTCCAGTGCATTTCAAATTCACAAACTACCCCCAAAGCACATCTATTATCATTGTAAATGCTAACACTCTTATCTAACGAATAAGCTCAAGTGAGCACAGTGAGTTCTGCCAGCTGAGTAGATTTTTCCTTCTGGCAAAGGGTAATAGTCTAGGAGTAAAGTCAGTTATTTGGGGTTTTTTGCAGTGTATTTTACTTGATATTTTTCTGTTTTAGTTTTAAAGTATGACCCATCAAAAATATGGTTGTCTCCATTTTCTAAAGGGATTTCTAATAAATCTATTCAGAACACATTCACAAACAGAGATTAATCAGCCATAAGTTTCCTCTTCATCAGATAATAGAAGGACAATAGCAGGATTTAAAGTATTATAACAATGATCAGGAATATGTAACAGAGAAGGTAATAGGATTGCATAGGAGATATGCTTATTTACTAAGAAATGTGGTATGGTTTCAGTGAGGATCAAAGACTGTGCAGCATGAAGGAACTTCAAATTTAAAGGGGGCCCCCAAAACAAGTTGCTGATGTTTCTCCTAGTTTAGCTGTTGTGACTACTATTATGAGAAAAACCATAGTGAGAGGCTGCTGAAGGGCTCATTTTAACTTACAAAAGCCAGTTGATATTTAGGTTCCCAAAGAAGATGTTCCATTACCAAGGATTTAGTCAAGTCACATAGATGCTTTTAACAGACACTGTCAAGACATAATTTCAGAAGAGCTGGCGGTCCACTGCCTAAAAAAGCCACTGTCACCCAGGAATCTTCTTAATTGTGTCTTAGTTACTGGCCTGGCAAAGTTTTATACAGTCTATAATCTGTCGGAAGTAAAGGGTTTATAAATCATGAACAAACTAGTGAATTTTACTTTGATAAAATTATAAATTCTTTTGGGAAATTTATGGCCTTTCTGAGCTGAAACAGGAACTAGAGAGACAGAATCAATCATAAGACTTAGGTCACCTTCAGAACACAGCAAAAGGTATGCCTCAGTGAAATTCTGGGCATAATTGTCCAGAATACCTGTTGATTTTCCCAGGAGAAGGCAAACAAGTATTAACTATTTTGATCTAAAGGAAAACATCAAACAGTAAAATTTCCTGGGCGAACCATCAACTTTTCAACAGAAGGTATCAAACAACAGTTTACATCCCAAGATGTCACAAAATCCTCACCTTGCTGTGGCCACCAATTCTAAACTATAACTTCAATGTAAACTATAGTGACTCATACCCAATCCTACTTAACAACATCCCCCATGCCTGGAATTAAAAAACCTGCTTTAATTCAAACTTCAAATACTTCAATAAATATCCCGACTTTGCCCTTCCCTCTCTGTGACACTAATAAGACTCTGTGGTTGGAGTGTTCTCTCTTATCACAGTAAACAAAAACTCAACATGGTCTTATCAACAGGTTGTTTAGGTGTTTTGGGGGAGCCAGATTCAACAGTCCCTGGAGATTAGGGACTATGTCTTATTTATTTTTGTGTTTTACAACATCTAGTGAAGCATAAGACACCTATTAAACACTTTAAAATGTTGTAAATCAATATTTGGTGAATGATTGCAATATTTTGAACTCTAGAAATGTTCAGCAAGTTGGTAAGCCTCTTTCTGAGAAGAGGTAGCTCTCATGATGGGTGGTACCACCTCTTTAGGGAGCTTTGGGTTAGGGTTGCCAGATTTAGCATATACAAATACAGGAATCTGGAGCACAAATGGTTTTTAGGGCAATAAAACTGCTCTGTATGATACCGGAATAGTTGATATCTGTCATTACACATTTACTTGAATCCATAAAATGGATGAACCCTAATGTAAACTGTGGTCTTGGGGTGATAATGATGTGTCGATGTAGGTGATAATGATGTGTCAATGTAGGTGCATCAATTTCAAAAATGTACCTTTTTAGTAGGGGATATTGATAATGGGGGAAGCTATGTATGTGTGAAGGAAGGAGGTATATGGGAAATCTCTGTATCTACCTCAACTTTGCTGTGTACCTAAAATTTCTGTAAAAGAATAAATTGTTAAAAAATACAGGAATCCCAGTTAAATTTGAATTTCAGATAAACAACAAATTATTTTTTAGTGTAAGTCCATGTAATATTTGGAACATACTTACGCACAAAAAAAATTGCTCTGAAATAATCAGAAATCTAAATTGAACTGGGCTTCCTGTATTTTATCTGACAACCCTACTTAGGATATGTGTAGGGTATTTTTGGATAACACGTTGTGAGGTCAGGGGAGTGGGGTGTGTGAGCACTACTGGCAGAGGTCAGGGACACTTAACATTCATGAAATCATGGGATAGTCCATGCAACAAAGAACTGCCCCACCAAAAATGCCAATAGCATCACTAGTGAAAACTAGCAGAATTTGGGGGAGGATATAAAACTTTTCCTCTACCCTCTTATCTATAGTAATTGGAGGCCTGCAAATTAAATTGACAAAACACGGATTAACAGGAGAAAACTGGTTCATTTATATGCATAGAAGGAACTAACAAAAGAAGTAGCTAGCTCATTAAACTGTTATAGAGGCTTATATACCTAAGTTAGAAAATGAGAGAAGAGTCTTCTATGTGAAGAATAAAACTCTTTAACAGATACAAATGTGTTTTAGGAAAACAAAGGAGAGATAAAAAGCTTGTGATAACGTTTGCCTGTAGAGGTACTGGTGGTCTTTCTCCTTCAAGGCTGTGAAATCCCCCAGAGAGGGGATTTATGATGGGTTTATTCTTGGCTTCCTTCCTGGGAGTACGAGCAGCCAGAAGAGGGAATTTATGGCAACCTCATTTCCAAAAAGCGCCTGCTTTTAATAAGGGAAACTCCAAGGAGGCTTCTTTCTGCATCTGTTGAATCTCAAATGTCTTCAGCTTAAAGTAATCTTCATATCAACTCTGGGGTTTCAAGTGTGTCCCAATAGACTCTTAATCATGAATCGACTTTCTTCTTTAATGTCTTCTGTGTACGATCTTTGGAAAGAATATTCTTAATTATAAGCAGAATTTGGTAATTATTTTTTCTATTTATCCTTAGAGGGAGTCAGCTATGATACAGTGAAAAGGACACAGAAATGGAAGCTTAAATTTTGAGTGTTTAAATAACTTCTCTTTTCTATACTATAGACTCTCATAATAGTGAATAGTGTTCTTTTTAATCGGTTCTGTATTTCCTTTAAAAGTAGAAATACAAGAGTCAATATAGTCGAAGTTCTTAAAGCTAGAATGTATGAACTATATATAGCTCTATTTATTAATAACACTGACAAAAAATCAGTGTGGTTCCTTTTGTCATGCATAATAAAAAAAAGATATTCTTTGAGTTTAGAAGTTCCTAATTAGAAATACACCTTCACACACAAAAAAGTTTTAAGTTTTCAACTTTTTCAGGGATCCAATTTCTGAGAAATAGATTATATTTATTTCTCCAAATATCAGCACTTTTCTTCATCCTTTAGTCCACATTTGGGATCTGTAGTGTTTTACTTAAAACCTCTTTGAGAGTATAGAGATGTTAAACGTGACCCAATCCAAAATTAAGATGGAAAGAAAAATAAATACCATTATTAGGAGTAGTCGTTAGAAACACTCCCAGCTACCTTGTTTGAGTTGGAAATAACCAGGCTCTTGGCCCCCTACGCATCTACTCTGGAGGTGACATAGGAGAATTCCAGGAACAAAGAGTACTATAAGAAATCTATAGCCCTCCCCAACTCAGTAGAATTCAAAACACAAAGCTATCTTAATTAGATTTATTTTCATAACATATTTTCATATGCTCATATTTTGGTTTTTGAAGTTTTGTTTGCTATTCAAGTATGCTATTTTTCTCAAATCTTGGTCCTCAGTTTTTAAGCTTTAGCTTAGTTTAAATGAAATCTGCTCATAAGATCCTCAAGCAAATATGTTTTGGTTTTATTATCCTTTTTCCCACTGAACTATGTAGCAGACAGTTTGGTTGCCTACCCAAAAATCATTTCCAGTCTCCTCTTTTCTTGCACTTGTTTCTCTAAGGCTACAAAGCCAGTTAATAATTTCCCCAGCCTCCTGTGAAGTTATGGGCTTGCAATGTGACCCATTTTTGGCCATTGAGATATAATAGGGAGTTTGCTTGATTGCTTCCTACAAAGATTTTCCTCCCTGGTTTAAAAACAAAAAGTAGACAGTAAGGAGAATGCCTTTTCCTTCCCCATCCTTCCTGCTTTCCTGTATGTTTTCTGGTGAGGAAAAATTTGAAGCTGCCATAGAAGCAAACCCACATTTTGTTGCTGTACCATCCTGGAACTATCTTTGTTGTATTATATGTGTTTATTATTTAAGCCACTGTTGGTTGCATAGTCTATATGTACAACCTAAAACATCCTATGTAAATATTATTTATGCATAAGAATATTTAGTATATACACCATGTTTGCATTTGTTGATTAGGAAACATGTGGTTTCCTAATCAACATTTACTCCTTTTGCTCCTTCCCTGGAGTGACTGCTAGAAAATTGAACAGGTTCTGTGGAAACCTTTGGAGCAATCTACTATTTCAATGAGAAAGGAAGAGAGGAATATATAGACAATTGCAATCACTCTATATAGAAACATCATTAAGAGGACCTATAACCAGGAACTACTTTGCAGAAAGGATAAGTACTACCAAGTTTAAGCTTTCTTACTTTACCTCTGTAGCCAAAGGTCCCTATTTCTACATTTAACATTTTCAAGTCCAAACTCTCCGCCCTTGATTCCTTAAATACTTGATCTTTACTCCATCGAGAATCTTTAATGTCTTTCCATTTGTGTAAGAAGCTAGCTCTCCGATGGGCTTTTCCAAAGGAGGGTGTGAGACAAATGAGGTTAGCTAAGCAGTGTGGTCAGACAGCAAGAGGTCTGGGCAGGGCAAGGTTGCTGAATAGACAGAGGCAGCAGCACTTGGCAAGTTTAGGAGACTAAACAGGCTTTAAAGTCTCTTTTAAAGGTAGCAATCAAGGTAAGAGAAGCAAACTAATTACACTATTCAGGAAGATGGTCCAGAGTCAGTGCTAGAAAGAACTTGTTCTCTGACTGAAGACATTGCCCTTTTATCTATTGTAGTCTAGGTATTTGCTAGTCAGCACCTCTCCCTGTCAGTCTTCTAGATATCTGGGAAATTAAAAAAACTTCTTAATCCCAAACAAACAAACAAAAAGATTTTTAAAAAAAGTAAAGAAGGAAAGAAAGAAAGAAGAGAAGAAAAATGAAAAAAGGAAAGAAAGAAAAAGAAAGATATTCTGTCTTCACCTATTTAAAAGCTCTCAGTGTCTAAGTCAGATTGGAAGCTTGGCTAGAGGATTGAGTCCCTCATGGTGGGCTAAGACTTCAGAGCCTTGTCGTTTTCTTCATGGTTTTCCTCTTTCAGGTCCCAGTTTGAGAAAAGGATGATGAATAAGTACAAAGGCAAAGACAATTTATAGATATTGTTGCCAGCTTATGCCTCCTTATGTCTTTTTTGTGCATTCCCAAAAGTCACCAGCCTAAATTCTAAATCCAATGCTCTCTTTTTGGTCTTTAATTCTTTTTATACTCATTGTTTGTTTGTTTGTTTGTTTGTTTGTTTGTTTGTTTTAAAGAAATATACTTCTTAAAGCCACTCCTGTGGTTCCCTTATACCTCTCCCATCATCCATCTGACTCCATTGGAGGAGTTGACCCCTCTTGGTTCTCCAATCCTTGCTTCTTTACCCTCTCTCCTTTGGAAGCCACTTTCCTTCCTGAGGGTAAACTCCTGACACTATAATTTTTATGTATCATGACATAGTATTCGCCTATGGATTTTTTCCAACCATTTACAAATGTAAAAACTATTCTTAGCTCAAAGGCTGTATAAAACCAGACAGCAGGCTAGAATTGCAGTGGAAGAAATAGATAAATTACCAGCATTTAGTTGTTTCACTTAAATAGTTCATCTGCTGTATATCAAAGATAGGTGGTTTAATGAGCAATTTAATAAGGTAGTAGAGTATTTCTGATGAGTAAGAGGTGTCAAAATTTATGACAGAGACCTTTACTAAGGCAGGACTCAAGAAGGCCCATGGGAGGAGCTTTCACACCTTTTGTCCCTAGCAAAGGTCCTAAGAACTCTATGTTTACAACAGAGCTCTATGGTCCTAATAGCCCCTCCCTTTAAGTTAGTTTTCTCTCTAATAAGAACTTTCTTCTTCTTGCATGTGGCTCACCATGGATGTATGTACTGGACTACAACCCTTTCTTTTTCCTGAATAAACCCTTTTTGCTGGTGGAATACCTAGTCAACTTTTTGTTGACAGAGGCAAAAGACTGTCCTTGCTTTTCATTAGCTATTGTAGTTCCATAGTTTTGGATACAGACTGGGATGGCTACAAGAACATTGGTGATAGTCTTAAACATCTCTGGAAAGTTTGATCTGGACTGAGGTTTGACACTATTTGGAAAACCTTAGAAAGAGTAAGTATATGTCAAAAGGTTAGGTTTATTTAAGAATAAGAATAATAATAGTAACATCTATTGAATTCTGACAAGGTGTCAACACCGTTCTCATTTAATCTTCAAGATAACTATATAAAGAAAGTGTACTACTATCCCCACTTTATAGAGAAGAAAAGCACAGAAGAATTAAGTAATTTATCTGAGAGATTAGGCCAGGATTCAAACTCAGGTAGTCTATCTCAAGGCTGAAGGAATTTAATAAAATCTAACAGATGTACAGAATTGCAGGAATGAAAAAGTCAGGCAAACTGTTGTTGATAATCAGGTTAAATTTGCTAATTTTACAGATAAGGAAAATGAGTCTTAAAGTTAACAAGACTTTCCAAGGTTGCACAGCCAGATCAAAAGTAAATCTCAGATTTCTTAACCACTAGGTCACTTAGTTTCTATACCGAATGCCCTTCAAAACCAAAATTTGGGCAGAGTAGAATGAGAAAACATGTTAAGCTTTAGAGCCAGACACAAAATTTATGTAGGACGTAGAAAAATCTTAATTTAGCGTCTAAAATATAAAATTAATTTTAAGTCACTTTAAATAAAATTTGAATAATTAAAATACAAATTAAAGTAAGTATATTAGACTTCAATAAGTTTTTTAAAAACTTTAAAAATTGTTTTAAGTCTCTCATTTTTATGAAGAGATTGGGATTAATAGTGGAATTTACATCTTCCAAGTTAAAAAAGGGAGATGACTCTTAAAGCTTGTTTTTTTTAAGTAACTTTTAACTTCAAAACAAAGTAAACGTACATTGCAAAAAACGTAGGGAAAACAAAACGAAATTCCTGGTACTCCTTCCATCCAAGTATCTATTGGTGTGTTTTTTTCTCATAATAAAAGTATATAAAAATAAATTTTGTAATTTTTAAAAACTACTCTTTTTATGTGGAGAGTTCCTATTTACATTTATTCATTTAACATTTCCTTAACTGAAATTTATAAATTGGAACTATCACTGTGCTAGACACTTAGGATATAGAGACGAACAGGCGAGTCTGTCTCTAACAGGCTTACGGTAGCTATATGGAAGGAGACATATAAATAGATGTTTATCAATAATACAAAATTGTGTCAAAACGCAAACAGTTGGAATCTCACTGTTGTAACTGTCACAATAAACATTTTGGAATTCTTAGGTTCTTCTAAAACAAACACTCGGCGCAGGACTGGTGCAATATTATTACAGCATTACTTCAAACGTCTTGTTACGGTAAACTAGGTGAAAACATTTCATTTCAGTACTTGTCAAGTGTTTAAACCTTTAAAAATTATTCTGTTTAAGGAACTGGAAACGCACGTCCACATTGAATAACTATTACGCCGGGACAGAGACGCTTCCAGGGTCACTTAGGAGTACTCACAGGCCGCCTAGGAGAGCGGTGCTTGTTGGGACTTGTAGTCTCTACCAGGACTGAGGACTCTGCAACTCCATTTCTAATGCACTTCTCCCTTTTGAACTTTCTGGCCCGACAGTCAGACTAAACTCTAACCTAAAGCATAACCTGAAAATTCTCACCTCATTCTAGGCTCATTATGTTTCTACTAGGCTCCTTACGTTCAACACTCAAACGGACAGAATCGCTCACAAGCCCCAAAGCGATCGATCGCTCGCTCCTTGGTGGTGGGCGGAGCCCTAGGTGGAGTAGAGCTTGGGATTGGCCAGCATCTGACTAGAAGAGGCGTTTTCATATCCACTTGCTGATCTCTATACTGTACTGTGGTAAAAAAGTGAATCCTTTACCGCAGTATTCTGCTTCGCTGCGGGAAATCTCGCGATATTTTGGCCGAAAAGATCTAGCGACGCGTAGTGAGTGCCAAGGCCTGTGGGGGTGACGGGCACCGAAGCTGAGAAGAAACAGCTTAAGCGTGCATGTTCCCTGCGCCACTTGGGCTCGGTCAAGACCAGCCGCCCAGAACCTAAGACGTGGGTGGACCACGCGGCCTTCCTGGCCAGTGAGTCAGCCGGTGCTGCAGCCGCTCGGCCGATCCCCCCGAGCTTCACCTGGGCCTGCGCGGACTGTGACAGGTGCGCGGACGAGCGTGGCGCCCCGCCCGCTCGCCGGCCCGCCCCCTCCGGGCCTCGCCCGCCAGGGCTCGGGATGAGCTGCGGGCCCCAGCAGAGCGGCTCCGGCTCCTGGCACCCGTCGCTGCCGCGGTCGCCGCCCCAAAACGGCCGCCACCCCTGACGGAAGGAGGGAGGGAAGCCACTGCTGACCCCGGGCATGAGCTGGACGCGGTGTCGGTTGCTGGACTAAGGCGCCAACATGAACCTGCACCAGGTGCTGACTGGGGCTGTGAACCCCGGCGACCACTGCTTCTCCGTGGGCAGCGTCGGCGACCAGCGCTTCACGGTAAGGGAGGCTCCCACGTCGCCCGTGGCGGGTCCACGTCCCTGAATTAGCCGGCTTGGCCCAGAATGACGGGCCGAGAGGCCAAGAATGCCTAATCGTCCCCGCGGGGGTCCCCTGGTCCCCCACGGAGGTCCCCGCCCCCTAGGGCTAGGCGGACCTGGCCTTTGAGAGCAAAGGAAGCAAAAACGTTCCGGTCATTGAGGTACTTGCTGTGCAGAGCCTGAACTCGGAAGTTAGAATGTTTGATAGGATTTTTAAAGTGTTTACTCTAATGGGATGTTTTGTCGCGATCGTTTAAACAAAAATCATGTGTAATGTGTGTGTGATTGGGGGGCGGGGGGCTCTTTATTACTCACTCCATAGGCTCAAATTGTCAAGTTTAGAAATAGGTGGGATTGAATTCATTTCTTATTCTAAGTTAAGGTCAAATATGCTTGTAGTTAAAAAGAGTGGGTGTTTTCAAACAGTTACTAATTGTTAACAACTAGCGCTGGTTAAAAAATATAGTGAAAACAGTGCTTTTCATCTGTTTTTCTTCAGATTCACTGAGGAATAACTTTAGAAAGTAAATATTTCTTATAAATAATTTATTCCTGCATTCTTTTGAATTCCATATGTAGCAGTTTAGTAGTCCTGGGAAACTTATTTATTTTAGAATGCTCGCAATAATTACTAAAAGTTGTATTACTGTTTTTCAGTAAAACCCCTCTTTGCTATGTAGTAGTAATTCAAGGTTAAAGTTTATTGCAAGTGACATGTTCATTAGTCTTCCCAGATATTGGAAGGAAGATGGCCCCAAATTTCTGCCTATTTTCTAGTATAGTGGTATTTTCTGCCTTAATTATAGTTTTTATAATAAATTCAAACTGTAAGTTAGTATTGCACATGATAACCTTTATCTAAACATATTTAAAATGCTGATGGTTTTTGCTACGACTCGTGTAGTTAGTTATCTCTTAGTTGGGATTAAAAGTAAAACTAAATTTTACATA